>NC_140266.1:2929381-2969381 GCF_949987555.1 Borostomias antarcticus | reverse complement strand
ACTGTTACTGCAACTGAGCTACAGTACGTAACGTCTGCTTGTCCTGAATATCTACTCTTATATTGACTGTTTTTTTACATTTTATATAGACATCTACATATAAATTAAATTAATGTTTTTGATGTAAGATACGGTAGGCAAGATACAAAACACAGACCTGAATCTATTGAATCAATGGGATACAGGATATATTACATTACATTACGGTCATTTAGCAGACGCTTTTATCTAAAGCGACTAACAATAATTGCATTTAACATAGGAAAAGCGAACTCAAGTGTATCTCCGTTTCTAAAACAATTGTCTAAGAGCATAATCTAGTGCTGAAGGCAAAGTGCAAGAATAGTAATCTAAAAATACAATAGGTGCTTAAGAGATTGTGGTAATACTTCTTGAAGAGATGAGTTTTGAGCCTGCGGTGAAAGATGGCAGTTCGTCCCACCACTGCGGGGCCAGGACAGAGAAGAGCCGTGACCGCGTCGATCGACCGCAGGGGCCTCGGAGTGACGGGGCAACCAGTCGCCCCGAGGTCGCAGACTGTAGTATACATGGATATACTGTAGGACACTATACTGTGCATAGTGTACAGATCTGAATCTATTAACTCTTGACGTACTGTATGAAGTATTACATAGATCGGTGGGTAAGCTTCCTGTTTTGTCCGGACGCAGCTGAAGGGTTCAGACCTGGACCTGACCATCGTCAAGGGAGCAGCAGCATCAAAGGCACCTCTGGTTGGACCAGCGTGCACTTACGTCAACCTCAAAGTCAAGCTCAACAACAAAGAACAAGGTACACCTAGGGGCCACGCTCGGGGTGCCATCAGACTGATGTCGTTCGTCCCTTCATTGGGTGAATTCATATTCCAACTTGGCCCCAACCCATCTTATGGCCTACCCTCATTGGTTGCTCCGTGCTCTGCGTTTCAGAGGGAGTCGTCCTATTGGAGAATCCCAAAGGGGACAACAAGCTGGACGTGGAGAAGCTAAAAGCCGTCTGCAGCAGCGTCTTTGGGGCTCGGAACACCAGACTCTGCGTTTTCAATGGAAAGACTGGTAAGAGGTCGCCAAGGTCAGGTTTAGGCTACAGAGAGTAATGGTAAGATCCGCGGCAGTGGCGCGCACAGACATTTCTGGGGGGCAGGTGCTCAGTGAAAAATGAGGGTCACCTTGCGTGGCGAGATGTTGACTGGGGGGGGGGGGCGGGGGGGGCTGTTTAGGCTCAGCTGTTTGGCGCTGTATGAGACTTACTTCACAACAGAGACAAATAAATGCAAGTTATAGTTTGGCAACTGAGGCTTATGGGGCAAACAATACACTGGTTTGGTTTCTGTGTTACCTGGCTGGTTAGCTGTCATCACTCGGGCACTCTGGATGGGGAAAGGGCAGTGGAGGAGTAGCGCGCTTCCGTTTGGGTCGGCTTTTTGCATTTACCGTTGACTAGGAAGAGAGGGAGGGGAGGGGCACGGGTGTGTGTGTGTGTGTGTGTGTGTGTGTGTGTGTGTGTGTGTGTGTGTGTGTGTGGGTGTGCCGCGGGCACGTGTGTGTGTGCGGGGGGACTGGCTAAATTACAACGCATTTCGGGGCGTTATTATTACACGCTTTTAATCGAGAATTGATCGATGTCACCATGGGCCACACTGTAAAAAAGGGCACTTGCCTTGTCCAGAGGGCAAAGGCCAGGTGCTCTAGCACCACACCTCGTGTCTATCTGTGCACATCCCTGATCCTCGGGGTGGGTATGTGCTTGAAAAGGAGTTTGTTTAGGACCGTGTGTGGCGCCGCTAGGCGAGGCGAGCGCCATAATCACTCCTGAGCCGCAGGTGGCCCCTCGTCTTCGTCTGGCTGAGCTCGGAAATGACACCTAGACAGCCCAGATGGATGGAGCTCTCCTCAGCCTTGTATCGCTGCAGTCTGCCCGGGGACACGAGCATACCTGGTCTAAAAAAAACAACGAAAGTAGACTTGGAGGAAGTGTTTTGTTTGACAGTGCCTCCTGACCGTGTGTTTCAACAGAGCTGACCGCTAAATCCGACCTCTCGGCCCTGAGTGGTAAAACTCTGTCGGTGACATCAGCAGGCTCTGGTCCCGTCGACGCCCCCGGCTCGGACGCTCTCCTCTGCCCCTACGTCAACCTCCAGCTCCTCAACACCCAGCCGGCCGGTACCCAGCCCTCCCCTGTTCTCTCTCTCCTCCTCTCTCCTCCTGCATCTCCACTACCACTCCACCTCCACTACCACTCCATCTCCACTACCACTCCATCTCCACTACCACTCCATCTCCACTACCACTCCATCTCTACTACCACTCCATCTCCACTACCACTCCATCTCCACTACCACCTCCACTACCACTCCATCTCCACTACCACTCCATCTCCACTACCACTCCATCTCCACTACCACTCCATCTCTACTACCACTCCATCTCTACTACCACTCCATCTCTACTACCACTCCATCTCCACTACCACTCCATCTCCACTACCACTCCATCTCCACTACCACTCCATCTCTACTACCACTCCATCTCCACTACCACTCCATCTCCACTACCACTCCATCTCCACTACCACTCCATCTCTACTACCACTCCATCTCCACTACCACTCTATCTCCACTACCACTCCATCTCTACTACCACTCCATCTCTACTACCACTCCATCTCTACTACCACTCCATCTCTACTACCACTCCATCTCCACTACCACTCCATCTCCACTACCACTCCATCTCCACTACCACTCCATCTCCCCTACCACCTCCACTACCACTCCATCTCCACTACCACTCCATCTCTACTACCACTCCATCTCTACTACCACTCTATCTCCACTACCACTCCACCTCCACTACCACTCCACCTCCACTACCACTCCATCTCTACTACCACTCCATCTCCACTACCACTCTATCTCCACTACCACTCCATCTCTACTACCACTCCATCTCTACTACCACTCCATCTCTACTACCACTCCATCTCTACTACCACTCCATCTCCACTACCACTCCATCTCCACTACCACTCTATCTCCACTACCACTCCATCTCTACTACCACTCCATCTCCACTACCACTCTATCTCCACTACCACTCCATCTCTCCTACCACTCTATCTCCACTACCACCTCCACTACCACTCCATCTCCACTACCACTCCATCTCCACTACCACTCCATCTCTACTATCACTCTATCTCTACTACCACTCCATCTCCACTACCACTCCACCTCTACTACCACTCCATCTCCACTACCACTCCATCTCTACCACCACTCCATCTCTACTACCACTCCATCTCTACTACCACTCCATCTCTACTACCACTCCATCTCTACTACCACTCCATCTCTACTACCACTCCTTCTCTACTACCACTCCATCTCTACTACCACTCCATCTCTACTACCACTCCATCTCTACTACCACTCCATCTCTACTACCACTCCTTCTCTACTACCACTCCATCTCTACTACCACTCCATCTCTACTACCACTCCATCTCCACTACCACCTCCACTACCACTCCATCTCTACTACCACTCCATCTCTACTACCACTCCATCTCTACCACCACTCCATCTCCACTACCACTCCATCTCCACTACCACTCTATCTCCACTACCACTCCATCTCCACTACCACTCCATCTCCACTACCACTCCATCTCCACTACCACTCTATCTCCACTACCACTCCATCTCTACTACCACTCCATCTCTACTACCACTCCACCTCCACTACCACTCCATCTCTACTACTGCTCCATCTCTACTACCACTCCATCTCCACTACCACTCCATCTCTACTACCACTCCATCTCTACTACCACTCCATCTCTACTACCACTCCATCTCTACTACCACTCCATCTCCACTACCACTCCGTCTCTACTACCACTCTATCTCTACTACCACTCCATCTCCACTTCCATCTCTACTACCACTCCATCTCCACTACCACTCCATCTCCCCTACCACCTCCACTACCACTCCATCTCTACTACCACTCCATCTCCCCTACCACCTCCACTACCACTCCATCTCTACTACCACTCCATCTCCACTACCACTCCATCTCCACTACCACTCTATCTCCACTACCACTCCATCTCTACTACCACTCCATCTCCACTACCACTCCATCTCTACTACCACTCCATCTCCACTACCACTCCATCTCCACTACCACTCTATCTCCACTACCACTCCATCTCTACTACCACTCTATCTCCACTACCACTCCATCTCCACTACCACTCCATCTCCACTACCACTCCATCTCTACTACCACTCCATCTCCACTACCACTCCATCTCTACTACCACTCCATCTCTACTACCACTCCATCTCCACTTCCATCTCTACTACCACTCCATCTCTACTACCACTCCATCTCTACTACCACTTCTTCTTCTTCTTCTGTTGCTACTAGAATGAGTTTTCTCACTGGGAAAGATTATAGAGTCGTGTTCCTCCTACTAACCAGAAGCTGAATGTGTGTCCGGCTCCTGTAGAGTGCCTGAGTGGCGAGGTGGGCACCCTGCTGCTGGTCAACCCGGCGGGCCAGAACGGCCTGACCCACGCAGGCCTGCTCTCCGAGACCGCCAAGGTGTTTGGCCTCCGCAGCAGGAGACTGAAGCTCTACCTGGACCAGGAGCTCTCCGAGGGTAAGAACCACGACAGCGATGCTGCCCTCACACTGCAGGATATTGCCGATTTGCAGAACAGGGTTGCATCACGCACATAAGGAGGATCGTAACAGATGTTCTTCTCTGGAATCTCGAACGTGCGCACACTACAAGATTAGGAAATAACGGCTCGTCACACACGACAGGATATTATCGCGCTCGAGGGAGCAACGAACCCCTCCCTCGCTTGTAAAGTAGCGACGCGGTAATCGTTAATATAAAACTTGTCTGATATTATCACGGCGGCCCCAATGGGTTTGCGAGTCGATCGAGAGGTTTAAGATTGGATCTGTAAACCCCTCATATTACAAGATAATCTGGGTCGAACATCGGTACCAACCAACGTCCCAGAGCAGATTTCTCCTCCGATTGTCGGGAGGGGTGAATCGGGGGTAAATCGGCCCAAAAATCGTGCAGTGTGAGCCCGGCATTACACATACTGTATCCTACTGTATCCACATTCATTACACTGATGATCTCTGTCCTCTCAGGGGATGGGCGTGTCTTTATCACCGGGGTGACCCTTGTCATAGAAATTATAGTTTCATCACCTCCTTTTGTAATTCACCACCTCCCTCAACCTTTCACATAGCTGTGCTAACCTCATTCATGACAGGATGACCTCCAGGAGGTCAACACACCTAGAAATCTGTCTACTCCAGAATAACCATCCTTTGTCCCTTTGTCTCTTCAAGAAATTACCACCTTTTCTCATGTCACGTGTCTGTATTCTCGACCACTGTTGATGACGCCTGCCATTCAATATGACGTACAATGGGTTAGCCAATCACATCCCGGAGCGCCATACCTGTGTTTTGCTTGAATATAAGGCAGCGCAAGACCAGGGGGGCGGGACTTCTTTGGATCAACCACTCATGTGCGTTGTCCAGGAAGTCCTTGCGCTCGTATGTTTTCTCAATAAACCAGACTTAACCTGTTTGAGTGAATCTTGGTAAATCCTTTTTGACTAGATCAGTTAAAATCCATTACACCCTCCAAGCTTGGGTGGAACACAACCCTGCAAAGGCGGGGCTTGCTGTAGTCTGGGACTCCTGACATGTTGATTTCGTTCGGAAAGATCCAGAAGGGGCCCATTCATCAGAATGATGATAGAGTCCTATCCCGGGACTGTTGGGCCGGCTCTTCAGTCACGCTCGTGCTACCCACGCTGAGGGTCGATCGCTGGCGCCTCCTACCCTTCGAACATCAGTCCCCGAGCAGTCCCCGAGCAGACAAAGGGTTATTTACGACCACGTGTTCAGTAGTGCCCACCAACCTTGACTCCTCGTCTCACCGTGGGAGGTGTGAGTGTTGAGAGAGTTCAGAGTAGCAAGGCTTGGACAATGAATGACGAGTCCCTCCAATTACCTACATGGTCAACACTGGCAGTTGGTTTTACCGGCTCTCACACAGCCTTCCTATCACACATGGATCAGTTCAGTAGAACCGTTTGCCACAGGTTTCCGGAGTAGTGCTAAAATAAAAAATAATTTGTATTCATAAATCACACAAATAAGTTATTTAAAAATTGCATTTTAATTGAATTTGAAGTTAGCATTAGAATTTCATTATTTCTCAGACCCTGTGTCATGCTTATAATGTGATGGGAGTCAATATTCATCTCATCTCATCTCATCTTCATCCGCTTATCCAGGGTCGGGTCGCGGAGGCAGCAGCTCCAGCAGGGAGCCCCAGACATCCCTTTCCCTAGCAGCATCAACCAGCTCTGCCTGGGGAATCTTTAGCCGCTCACAGGCCAGTGCGGAGATGTAGTCCCGCCACCTGGTCCTGGGTCTACCCCGCGGCCTCCTCCCAGCCGGACACGCCTGGAACACCTCCCTAGGGAGGCGCCCAGGAGGCATCCTCACTAGATGCCCGAACCACCTCAACTGGCTCCTTTCGACGCAAAGGAGCAGCGGCTCTACTCCGAGTCTCTCCCGGATGACTGAACTTCTCACCCGATCTCTCAGGGAGACCCCAGCCACCCTCCGGAGAAAACTCATTTCGGCCGCTTGTATCCGTGATCTCGTTCTTTCGGTCATGACCCATCCTTCATGACCATAGGTGAGGGTGGGGACGAAGATAGACCGGTAGATCGAGAGCTTTGCCTTTTGGCTCAGCTCTCTTTTCGTCACAACAGTGCGGTATAGCGACTGCAGAACCGCACCAGCTGCTCCGATTCTCCGGCCAAACTCCCTCTCCATGGTTCCCTCACTCGTGAACAAGACCCCCAGATACTTGAACTCCTTCACTTGGGGTAGGGACTCATTTCCTACTCGGAGCGGACAGGCCACCGGTTTCCTGCTGAGAACCATGGCCTCAGATTTAGAAGTGCTTATTCTCATCCCAGCCGCTTCACACTCAGTTGCGAACCTATCCAGAGAGTGCTGGAGGTCGCAGGCAGCTGATGCCATCAGGACCACATCATCTGCAAAAAGCAGTGACGTGATCCCCAGCTCACCGAACTGCAAACCCACCTCCCCCCGGCTACGCCTCGATATCCTGTCCATGAAAATCACAAACAGGATTGGTGACAAAGCGCAGCCCTGGCGGAGGCCAACACCCACCGGAAAGGCAGACGACTTACTGCCGAGGACCCGGACACAGCTCTCGCTCTGGGTGTAAAGGGATTGGATGGCCCTAAGTAGGGACCCCCTCACCCCATACTCCCGCATAACTCTCCACAAGACCTCTCGGGGGACCCGGTCGTAAGCCTTCTCCAAGTCCACAAAACACATGTAGACAGGTTGGGCAAACTCCCAAGCCCCCTCCAAGATCCTTGCGAGAGTGAAGAGCTGGTCGGTAGTTCCACGACCAGGACGAAATCCGCATTGTTCCTCTTCGATCTGAGGTTCGACTATCGGCCGGACCCTCCTTTCCAGCACCTTGGAGTAAACTTTCCCTGGGAGGCTGAGTAATGTGATGCCTCTATAATTCGCACACACCCTCTGGTCCCCTTTTTTGAATATTGGGACCACCACCCCAGTCTGCCACTCCTTCGGCACTGACCCAGACTTCCACGCAGTGTTACAGAGGCGTGTCAACCAAGACAGCCCCTCTACACCCAGCGCCTTCAGCATTTCTGGACGGATCTCATCAGTCCCTGGGGCTCTGCCACTGTGGAGTTGTTTGACTACCTCAGTGACCTCCTCCAAGGACATTGACGACCCCCCATCATCTTCCGGCTCTGCCTCGATCGTAGAGGGTGGATTAGTCGGGTTCAGGAGTTCCTCAAAGTGCTCCTTCCAACGCTCAACAACCTCCTCAGTTGAGGTCAGCAGTGTCCCCTCCTTGCTGTATACAGCTTGGATGGTCCCCCGCTTTCCCTTCCTGAGGTGTCTGATGGTCTTCCAGAAACACTTTGGTGCCGACCGAAAGTCCTTCTCCATGGTTTCTCCGAACTCCTCCCACACCCGCTGCTTTGCCTTGGTCACGGCCAAAGCCGCAGCCCTCCGGGCCAGTCGATACCCTGCAACTGTTTCTGGGGTCTCCCGGGCTAACATAACCCGGAAGGCCTCCTTCTTCAGTCGGACGGCTTCCCTCACCACCGCTGTCCACCACGGTGTCCGAGGGTTACCGCCCCTTGAGGTACCTATGGCCCTCAGGCCACAGCTCCCAGCCGCAGCTTCAGCAATGGAGGCTTTGAACACCGACCACTCATGCTCGATGTCCCCAACCTCCACAGGGATGCCTGAGAAACTCCGCCGGAGGTGGCAATTGAAATCTCTCCGGACAGGCTCTTCCTCCAGACGTTCCCAGTTCACCCTCACTACACGCTTGGGTTTTCCAGGTCTGTCCAGAAGTTTCCCCCGCCATCGAAACCAGCTCACCACCAGATGGTGATCAGTGGACAGCTCTGCCCCTCTCTTTACCCGAGTGTCCAAAACGCATGAGGCCATGAGTCAATATTCATGATCAATAATTTTGTTTTTTTGTATCTACAAAAGAATATTCCTACTGAAGTGTAAGGATCTCCTAGATACTGTATATAGTTATTAGGGCTGGGTTTAAAAAATCTATTAATCGATTCTGAATCAAATGATTCAGAATCGATTCATGAATCCCAAAATCGATCTTTTATTTAATGAATTAATGAATAAATGAAGGTATGAATAGTTCATTAATTCATTCAATGATTCATTCATTCATTCATTTTTGGAAATCAGTATCGATACCCAGCCCTAGTATCGATGTGTTGCATAACTTGGCAGTCATGTAATTAAGGTTACAGCTAAGAAAAACAGGTTTTAGTTACACTAACCGAATCGATATTGAATCGAATTGAATCATGATAATCGATTCTGAACCTTGTGAATCGGAATCGAATCGATTCTTGAAATTCGACTCGATACCCAGCCCTAATAGTTATACAGTATATTTGTACTCATGGTGTGTTGGTTTTTGCCTTTCAGAACTGCCAGCAAACTCCTCTGTGAAGACTCTGAACACGAAGACGCTGTTCGTTAGAGTTTTACCGACAACAGCAGAAGCATAAGTACATCCATCCATGTTTACGAGTACATCTGTCGAGGCTCATACAGTACGTAGCTTCAATAGGCTGCAGAATTTCTCCTCCTAGTCCTTGATATGTTTTACTGTAATTGAAACAACCCAGAGGACATTTTATCAGAGTTTTGCGTAAGCTGCTGGAGTCTGAGAATCTGTCCTACGGTGTCCTTATGAACTGTGGAATCATAATAGCCCTCCTAGTCCATACATGCCGTAGATAAAACACATTTGCTAAAAGGTGCACGGCGTCTTTTAACAAACCTTATCTGGAGAATGATGAAAAACATGCTATTTTTTGGTGAATAAATGAAAATAAATAAAGTGATGATGCGTGCCGAGAAACAATGTGTGTTGTGTTTTCTCCTTAGTGTTATCTCTGTGTGTGTAACTTCTGTTGGATACTGTGCAGGTGAGCGTGGTATGATGGACGCCTGCTAGGTTTCAAGTTAGCCTTCAGCTAGAAGCTTTGTCACAGTAGTTTTGGTGCGGTCAGTAACAGATGAGCACAGGCAAACTATCAAAACACATCTCGTGAGTTGCCCTGGTTACAGGAGGAACCATCTCTTCGTCCTCCATCTTGTCTCTGGCCTACACAAGGGAAAGGCCTATTATCATGGATTCTGAGGGCTGTTGACCTAGTAAGTCAAACGCCAAAGGCAAGAGGTATTAATCTTACACTAGCATTTAGGTCATTTGGTACAGTTGTTAGCACGGTAGACATGGTCCCAGTTCTGCACACAATACAAAGTAGGCCTACACTAACACATAGCTTTCCATAAATCAGGGTAGGAATATATGTTTCAAATCTAGTCCCCTTCAGGTGTACAGTTGAATAGATAATGACAGTAAAAAGTCCTTATTGACATCGACAAAATACGTTTCGAGTTGCTACCCTAAAAACTCCCCGTCTTTCTCTGAAAGGGAACATCCTTGAACAGGGATGATCTTGGCCTCCCCCTCTCCATGGTGGACATGCTTTGTCGCGTGAATATTAAGTACACCTGCCCCTCCATCCCATCTGTTCACGCTAGGCAGTCTCCCTCTGAGGCCCAATTCATCAGGGCGGGGAGCTGGTCGGTCCATCTGCCGCACACACACACACACACACCAACATGTACAGTAGACGGTACAGTGTACAGTGATCTGAGGAAGATACCAGAGGGATGCACATGCAAGCACACCTCCTGGCTTACTCACCCCTCCCTTATCATTCGTCAGAGCAGGCAGTAGAAATAAGAGTCATAGATTGTTGATGCCTGTATTTGGGCATAGAGCCATAGAGCCCTTCACATCAGATCTGAGATCAGGCTGGATCAGCCTCCACACTTGGAAGAATACACAAGGGAATAGCTGATCTTCAAACATGCTGATCAGAGATTAGTCTCATTCCTCACGGTAGATTGTAATTAGTTCTTGGTTGAGCAGTAATTGCCAAGATGCTGTTGTCTAATCACACTTTAGTTTGAGCTATCTTTTGCACAATATATCTGATTTTAAAGCAACTTTTTTCTTAGCAACTTCAAATTCATGCTCAGCTAAGTCTAAATCTCAATTTGGTCCATATTATAATTTCCATGCTTCCACATGAAACACACATCGCCTCTTCAATCTACATTCTTGTAGCCTACATTTGTTTCATTTGGCCATAAGTCTAACGCAATTGCTGTCTTACAGGGAAAGGTTTGATTTTCTAATATCAAAGCCTATACGGATAAATACATGAATAAAAAGTATAAATAAATGAATACAATTTAAATAAATAGAAACCTCATATTGCGCTCCTTGCCCCCGACCCCCTCGGGCCATACATGTGTGGTACGTAATGGAAAAATCCCAGTCACTAAGTCAACTTTCAGGGGCCCTTACATCCTTGTTGACAGGCGCTTATACTCCCCGAACACTTTTGATAGAGGAACTCCAAACACAACACACAGAAATAGGTAAGGACACGGCGTCTTTGTAAATGCTTGATTCTATATCGTTTTGATATTGGCTGAGCCACACCAGTCCTGTAAGATAGAGTCTAGGCCTTCTGTGTTTTGAAAAGAACAGTCACATGAAGTAGCCCGGTTCTATGCAATGTGCGCAAGTGTTGAAGAAGTCTGGGATGTAGTTGCGGTTCTTGAATTTTTGGGGCGCCTAATTGGCCTTTTTTGTTTGACTTGCATGCAAACGACCATGCAGACCAAAATTGGCGAGGAAAGGGTGATTATCAAATTTAAGAAATCATTGCAGAAATAGAAGCAGCAATAGTTTTGACTGCCAATGCATTATTTTTGTTCTATTAGGCTTCTAAACCAATGCAATTACATGTCAAATTGATAAGGATGGCGCGCGGAACGATTTGGCGACACCGCAGCTCCAGTTTTCGTCACGTTGACTGATGCGGCATCAGTGCGCTTAGCTTCCTCTCGCCTCCCTGCTGAAACTGCGGACACAGGTAGGACTCCTAAATCACATCCAAATACTGAGATATCTAGGCTTGAGGGCGGATACTGTACAGTATATACATATTGCATGTTCGATCATGTCGTCGCTAATAGCCTGCTGAAGATGTCACGACTAGGACGCAAGGATGGGACCATCAAACTACGAGGGGATCATGTCGAGATTTTTTAATTTGTTGCGATCCATCATCTTAAATATACTGTAGGCCTACTGCTCGGGTGCATCATTCAGCTGATTGCATTTGCTTTACGCAGAAAAAAATAGGCCATCCACGCATCGAGCCCAGCCACGATTATGATATGACGATTAACATTCTCCTTCAGAAAAGTCAATTGTACAGTTCAAGACCTACAAGGTTGCAATCATTCACTTTCATTGCAATCAATGTCGTTTTTTTTTCTCCAAATTGACTTGCCATATCACTGACATGAGATTTACAGATGCTGTTTGCTAAAGATAGCCTGCCCTACTGTATGTAGTAGGACACCACAACTTTTGCCATGAGTTACTCGTTACTAAGTAATAGCCCATGTGTATCGAATGTGTGTATGGAGAGCAAGGGCATATGACGTTGTTTTGAATAGTGGGGGGTCAATGTGCATTTATTACAAGATTATGAGAACCTTCAAGGCCCTTCTAGGAGTATCCAGGATCAAATTAAACAATAAAAGTATCAGTATATTCCAGTGTCGTAAAAAAACAAAACAAAAAACCCAATAACCTCTTTACTTGAGTGAAATAAGAATTACTCCTGTTGCTTATACAGTATAGCTAAGTATCCTACAAGTCAACCATTCCAAATTCTAGTTGAAGAAGGCCTACTGAAGTATTTACTTCCAAATGTTGGTCAAGTACAGTAGCCTACATTGTTGGTCAAGTACAGTAGTCTACATCGTTGGTCAAGAACAGTAGCCTACATTGTTGGTCAAGTACAGTAGCCTACATTGTTGGTCAAGTACAGTAGCCTACATTGTTGGTCAAGTACAGTAGGCTACAGTGCTGGTCAAGTACAGTAGCCTACATTGTTGGTCAAGTACAGTAGCCTACATCGTTGGTCAAGTACAGCAGCCTACATCGTTGGTCAAGTACAGCAGCCTACATTGTTGGTCAAGTACAGTAGCCTACATCGTTGGTCAAGTACAGTAGCCTACATTGTTGGTCAAGTACAGTAGCCTACATTGTTGGTCAAGTACAGTAGCCTACATCGTTGGTCAAGTACAGTAGCCTACATCGTTGGTCAAGTACAGCAGCCTACATCGTTGGTCAAGTACAGTAGCCTACATTGTTGGTCAAGTACAGTAGCCTACATTGTTGGTCAAGTACAGTAGCCTACATCGTTGGTCAAGTACAGTAGCCTACATCGTTGGTCAAGTACAGTAGGCTACAGTGCTGGTCAAGTACAGTAGCCTACATTGTTGGTCAAGTACAGTAGCCTACATCGTTGGTCAAGTACAGTAGCCTACATCGTTGGTCAAGTACAGCAGCCTACATCGTTGGTCAAGTACAGTAGCCTACATTGTTGGTCAAGTACAGTAGGCTACAGTGCTGGTCAAGTACAGTAGCCTACATCGTTGGTCAAGTACAGTAGCCTACATTGTTGGTCAAGTACAGTAGCCTACATCGTTGGTCAAGTACAGTAGCCTACATTGGTCAGTGTTCAGTAAATGGTCACGCCCCTCTTGACCTGCCTACTGTGTTGGAGTGCACTGTTCAGGTTTGGTGTGACTGGTGTTCAGCGAAATCTACTTTATCAAACGTTATAGGACAGTGATACAGTTAATAAGTTACATTATTTATTTAGCCAAAATTGATTTTTTTTTTAGAGCTACATCCTCTAACACAAAACTCATGATTGCCTTTGTACTTTTTAATGAGACAACTGTTGTTAATTAGTCCTTTGGTGATCCCTTTGTCATTTGCATAACATAATATCATGATGAATTAACAATGACAATTCAGTACTGTAATGATGATGAAAAGTGGAGTCATGTTGTTTCTACAGTCATCCAGCAGGTGCATGAGAAGCACTTATATTCCCTCATGTTCTCTTCCAGCAACTTTACTAAGTCATTATTCATATCTCAGGCCTAATTCTGCCAGTCTAGACGCTGGGATTACAACCTGTTTCTCCTCGGCTATCCCTAGAGTTCCTTAAAAATCCAGGACAGGAAGTGAGCCGGTGTGAATCTGGTAGATTGGGAGAATGGAGGAGGTGAAGATGACCATTTCTTTCTCTGTGTTCAGCTTTGGCTGGTCAAGTGGCAGTTGAGTTTCCCTTCTTATGTATTGGACTGATTAACACAGCCACCCTCTACTACAGTAGACCATGTTACTGTATGTGTTGAATGTCCGTATGTCTCCAGGGAATCTAGGGAAGGATTTACACTGAGCACTTACAGTTAAATCCAAAGTAAATGAATCACATTCGGTCGGCTTACAGTAGTTTGCACTGAAGGCATTTAGGTCAATCATCCTGCTGAAGAAACAGCCTGCCTGGTTTACTGTGGGTAGGAGAACCCACAGAACACTAACATTTCAACAGTTATGTCCGTCTTACATACATGAGTAATATATTGTATTAGTTATTAGGGTATTGAGAGGGAACTGAGGTCTAAATTAGCCACTGAGTTATTCTGATGTAGCCTAATATGGTTAGGGTTACTAGCAACAATGGGAAAGCTATTGTATGTTTTTGAGCGTTGACGTGGGATCAACATACAGGCTGTTGCAAAAAGTAATGCTACGATTATCTGCAACTGACTCTATCCTTCTAAAACAGGCATGTTTCTTCTTTGTATTGTACTCTTTATTTTTTTGCCTAAATGACTCCGCTTTGTGCCACAGTGAACACAACACAGCACTCAGTACGCTGACCAGCTTGGTCTCCACAGCAACTTAGTTCCTACTCGACCTAATTCTTCCCGAAGCCATAATTTAATCAGCTAACCCGTTTGATTGTTGACTAAAGTAAACTGCTTTGATGGGGGGGGGGGGGGGCTCTTACAGTACCAGTTTGATATTGTATTGTTATCCTTCACAGGCTAATGTAATATTATGGCAGGAACATGTACAGTATTCACGTGGTCAGGGAGATTGTCGACCATCTCTCGGCCTGCCTGCCCATCGTGTCGGGTCCTCACTTCTACCGTAACACTAACGTGACCTGAGGTGAGGGTTGTCTCGTCCTGTGAGTGACACCGACACAGGATTCCTAGCGCCGAACACATTCCTGGAAAGTGAACATCGCCTGACCTGAAACAGTATCTCAGACAACCCCCCTCTCACCCCTGTGCAGGTATTATTTTGGGGGCGACTGTTTCCACTGCTCTTCATCAATATGCAGCGACCGCTGGGTAGAAATCAATAATGTAGACACGGTTCTCTAGGAAGTGTAGATTGTAAACACGGTGTGTTTTTTTTAAGACGAGCTTAGAAGACCGTTAACTGCATTACCTGGCGTGTGGTCTGATACTGTACCTGAGAGTATGCACTTTTTTAGCATTAGAGGCACAGTAGGGTACATGTACAGTACGCTGCTGCTGTAGTTGGGAGGTGTTAGGTAGGTGTTGATGTTGATGCTTTCGCAGTGGCCGCCCCTAAGCTCTGGAACGAGCTACCCCTGCATGTTAGACAGGCCCCCACTCTGCAGGTGTTTCAATCACGCCTCAAAACTCACTTATATTCTTTGGCGTTTTCCTGACATGGCCTAAGAGACTTGTCCTTTTTCATGTGACATACTGCGTATGTTTTACTATGTGTTCTTTGTGTATTATTGTTGTTTGACTTGTACAGCACTTTGGTCAACTTTGTTGTTTTTAAATGTGCTCTATAAATAAAATGGTATGGTATGGTATGGTATGTGTGCTTGGTCCAGACTGGACTAGAGCTCCAAAGCATGGGCACTGTTAGCGCCACACTCTCAGCCCTGGCGTCACACAGGTGCGATGGTTCTTCGAACAGTCTGTGGAAGTTTGGCATGTCGTGCGCATCTTCTCATGATGAGTTACCCTTGTGTATTGCCTCTAGTGATGTGAACTCTGATTTCGAACAGTGGGAGCATCAGCAGTGTTTAATGGATTTCAGTAGAGGTATCTATCTATCAAACTGTATCATCATCAGCATCATCCAAATTTGGTTAGAGCTCTGGATTCTGGCTTCTCTAATTCGGAGGGAATTGATTTCTTTTCCCCTCTCCAGTGGAGAGTGAAGAAGAAGAAAAGAGGCATGTTTCTCTTACTTACATCCAAATGTGGTTAGAGCTCTATGCACTGTATTCTGGCTTCACTTTCTAATTAGTTGAGAATTGAGGTTTCCTCACTCCAGTGAAGAATGAAAGATCTATTTTTAAATGCATGTTTCTCTTACTTACACGTTCCCTTTCTTTCACCCCAAACCATCTTGCCTCTCTCTTGTAAAGAAGAATCGTGGCCTCTCACTGTCGAAGGTGCCAGGGAACAGTTTCGACCGGGGATGAGCAGTCTTGTAGAATTATAGATGTGAAAAAGCCTATGGAGTGATGAATAATTACTGTCTTACTGTACATAGTAGGTAGTGAAGTATACCCAATTACCTGTTCTGAAACGTAGAGGTTTATCATGTGAAACTAATTTCCCCTTCCGATTAGATTATATACTGCATTCCCCGTTAGACCATGTACATGTATGATTGTCTCAGTGTGATGTGCTATATTTATTCCCGCGAATGCCAAGGAAATGACATGGTTCAAACCAGGATGACAGCTCCATGCCAGCCCCCAACAACTGTGGGGGTGTGGAGCTGGGAAGCCAGCGGTTTGGAGAGTGGAGGTAGAGTACTGTGACGAGGGCGTAAGGTCGCCGCGATTGTTCAGTTGTACTGTCATCATAACGTCGTGGTCCATCATGTGCCATCTGCTCTTCATCACTAGGCTGTTTGGGGTATTTGTGTGTAGCTGCAGCGAAATGCGGAATATCTTCCCGGTCTGTGGAGGAAGCAGCTTGTCAGTTAGTGAGTGTATGAGTGCAGCTCTCAGGTGCTGGTTGTCTGCGTGTGGAGAGGTGGAGAGCTCTGAGAGCAGCAGCCTGGCAGGAGAACCACACACACGGTCGCCCAGCGGGGGAGGGACCCGCGGGGACCCACTTGACACGGTGCCCGGGGGGACAGAGGGACTGAGGGACAGGGAGACATCCACTTCATTTCATTTTCAAACCTTTATTCATACTCGTAAATCACTGAGGCTTCCCTCATTGACAGTGTTGACGAGTTCACACAAGAGAGAGACTATGGGAGATGAACGCTTTTTGAAACACAAATAGGATAAAAAAATTTCTGAAAAGCTACAGATCACAATGTGTTTTAAGTACTGAGATTACTTAAAATACAACAAATGTTGAATCAAGAGCTCAATAATGTTTCTCCCCAGAGAGAGAGAGAGAGAGAGAGGGAAAGAGAAAGAAAAAGAAAGACAGTTTGAACATCGATGCTCTGTACTGTACATTGTGCACTTGAGAACAGCCAGCCGATGCTAGTGCTGAAAGCCAACCTGGTGCATGGTTGCTCTGCAGGAAGTTGGTTCCAGCTGTTGCATTCTGGGTGTTTTATAAGAACGCTGTCAATCAAGGGTCTGTCCGGTAGGAGATGAAAACGACACCCCTGGCAGTCACAGGAAGGGTTTCTGATGTCATCATCTGGGCACAGGCCAATTGCATGGGCTTGTCATCACCAGCATGTTCCTGAGAGAGGGAGAGAGACAAGCAGCTGTGTCACTCCCCAGACTCATATCTTTCACTGACATACAATATGTTGGCTTCTACACCAGCCAACCATGTTCTCTGCTAACAGCAGTTAGCATGAGCATCAACATTGCTGATGGCGGGCCATTAAATGCACTATAAAACAATTAATTTCATTGTGCTCTTTAGGAGGGGGTGAAGCGAGGAACCTTTCGTGGTTATTTGACCGGTGTACCTGTATACACACACCACCAATAGGTTTCTTGTCCACTTATACATTCATTTCAACAACCAATACGCTACACAAAATCCACATTTGAAACCTGTTCACTATCCCTCAAGCGAGACTTTTCTCCTCAGGGCCAATGGTCCTCAGGGTATTCAGTAGGGGGCAGTAGGGGGCAGTATTCTCCTGTGGCCCAAACCACTCGTCAGTCATCTGGATAGTCTGTTAAGGCTGTAGTCCTGCTCTGGCCTGGCACCACCAAAATTGGTGTCCTCTCCACCTACCCTCTCCAATAGCATTGTGTTTTCTCAGCTGGATCTTTCCGTCACTGTTGGATCATGCTGTGGGCTATAACGTAGATGTTTGGAGATTGGGTGGATACAAATAGGTTTTGATTATCTCGAGACAGAAACAGTCTGAAAGGGCATGGTATAAACATGTGCTAAATATTGTGTTTAATGCTGGAAACAGATCATTCAAACATGTTAAACAGAACAGGCATCACATGCAAATATGATCAAATGGAGATGTCATGTGTTTGCGACTTTATAAGCAGTTTAAAAGCTGCAGATGTTCGTCCTGCACATGCTAATGTTTACAGCGAGCGTGGGAGCAGAAAAGCAGCACACGCTGAATCAATGTGATGGCTAAAAATAGTGGCTGATCATTTACAGCACGGTTCACTTCACTGCCTGCTTCTCATTAACAGGGGCCGCCATATCTGACCAGCTGTTTATGGGTGCATCGATTCAATGCTAAGCTAGTGACACAGTATTAGCCTCGTCTTGATTCATGTGTGTAAATATAGTAAACACACGTAGAGGTCACAAACCCAAAATCTGCAGACATTGTTAGTTTCAAGTTTGCACTGTCAAGCGTTATCCTCTTCATTGACTGTCTGGCACGCGTTGGCTCTGTACAGTCATTCGGAGCAGAAGGCAAAAGGAAATAACTTATCAATTATTTTTTTCTTCAGAAAAACTGTTTAAATGGAATGTTTGTGATCCTCATGGGCTGTGGGGGACAGATTAAAGTGGCGCACCGTCTCTGTGGCTCTCAGGCTCATGTGATGTCGCAGTGAATCAGCGTTTGAGCATTGATGCTGCAGCTCTCCGGCCATGGGCGCCAATTACTGTACCGATCCCCCTACAATACATATCTCTACTGTACACTCCTGCTTTAGTTTGACATATTTGACATCTTGTGAGCTACTGCAGATATATATATTTTGAAGGGGCGTGGGTGTGCCACGGACTCGGCAGTACTCTCCTCATTATGACTAGACTTCATCAGACAGAAGCAAGTTGGTCTGATAGCTAGCTACTGCACTTCAAACTTCTTTCATGTGCAACTATATTTTATGCATAGTTAAGCACAATCGTCTAATCAGTTGACTCGGCTGACAATTGGGCTGCCATGAGAAAATACTTCTATGTGGTAAATGTGCCCTATTGAACAAGTCTGGATGAGCTAGCTAGCACATGCTGGCAGCCAAGAATAGAAGTGTTTGGAGGGTGCGGTCTATTTAAAGTCCAAGCTTGTGGGAGATGTCCAAGTCCAACTCAAAGGGCATGGGGGCATGGGAAGTCCTTCACATGTCTTCCGCATTAAGACTTTAAGCACTGCCTGTGTGGACTGTATGATGCTCTCTATCTGGTACAGAGAACGCATACAATGACCTTGACCACACACAGATACACACATAATTCTTTCTTTGACAGTTATGGAACAAACTACCCTTGCATGTGAAATTATTCACAGCTGTTGTTTATTTCGCTTGCTCTAGTCTACTCTAATCATCTCTAAGCTAGATGAGTCTCTTGTTAATGCCAGCGAGTTTTTTTTAAATTTTTACCACAGACATTGTGTAATGTCGGGAATAGATGGTTTGACCACAATACTGTAAGTATCCTTGGAATACTGCTCCCACCAGATCCATAGAGGCAGGAAATGGTTTCATGGCTGTCTGTGATTAGGTGCAGGTCTTTGTCTTCTCATAAATCCTGCCCTTAACTATTACTGGAGAAAACCAAGAACGGACCCAAACCAGCTTCGAAGGTCCGACTTCGAAATCCAACTCCAGCAGTCACCTGGTGATGATGATGTTCCTCTCCTGCTGCAGTCACCTGGTGATGGAGATGTTCCTCTCCTGCTGCAGTCACCTGGTGATAGAGATGTTCCTCCTGATGCAGTCACCTGGTGATAGAGATGTTCCTCTCCTCCTGCAGTCACCTGGTGATGGAGATGTTCCTCTCCTGCTGCAGTCACCTGGTGATGGAGATGTTCCTCTCCTCCTGCAGTCACCTGGTGATGATGAGGTTCCTCTCCTCCTGCAGTCACCTGGTGATGGAGATGTTCCTCTCCTGCTGCAGTCACCTGGTGATGGAGATGTTCCTCTCCTGCTGCAGTCACCTGGTGATGATGAGGTTCCTCTCCTCTGCAGTCACCTGGTGATGGAGATGTTCCTCTCCTCCTGCAGTCACCTGGTGATAGAGATGGTGATGTTCCTCTCCTCCTGCAGTCACCTGGTGATGGAGATGTTCCTCTCCTGCTGCAGTACTGTACCTGGTGATGGTGCTGGAGATGTTCCTCAGCTGTTCCCCTCCAGCCTCATGTGCTCTCAGCGGCCCGTGGTCCTCCGGCTCCAGGTCCTGTAGGCAGGGCTTGAGTGGGACTGGAGCTCTGCAGCTCCGTACTGCCACCTCCGACTTTTTGAGAGAACTGCTAACCTGTTTCTTTGTAAAACCAAAAAAAAGTAGCCTATTGTCAGCCTGGATTCACACACACACACGCACGCACGCACGCACTCACAGACACACGCACACACACACACACACACACACACACACACACACACACACACACACGCACACACGCACACACTCACACACCATGGCAAAAGAGGTTGATCAAATATGGAATGAAAGTGGTATCTTTACTGAAGAGCAATCAGGCGGGCAATCATATCTTAGTCCAATAGTCTCGAATTTGACTGTAAATCCGATCATCCGCTGCAACAAAAATCAGCCAATAAGTTTTTTCTTTTTTTTTGGGGGGGGGGGGGTCACCTTTTACAAAACAAGTGCTTCCAGAGTCCTGACCCTCTCGTACTGTTAGGCCTGATATTTGGAATCATCCCATATTTGGAATCATCCCAGTCGCTGCTGATCTCAGTGGTGATTTATACATCCTCTAAACCCACTATCACACCCAGTCGCTGTAGCCTATGAAGGCCTTGACAATCTACCAGCAGAAGAAAGATGAAAATGGATTAATTAATAATTATGGTTTGTGTACTGTAGGCCGAAGTGGAATGTCCGCTCACGTCACATGTTTGGAGAATTGCGTCAGGAAGGCGACACCATGTTTCGATGTTGCCATGAGTCAAATACATAGATACAATATTTGAAAATGATCAAGGTGCCCTTTCCCTTGGTCCCACAGATTCAAGTTTCAGTAAAAAAACAAATAAATAATGAATAGGTTTTAATGTAATAATCCTTATTATAACAGTAAGTAATCAAGGGTCTCTTTATAAAATAATGTCATTTGTGAATTCTTGTGTGCGTACTCTAATGGGCAGGGCTTTGGAAAAGCTCGTGCACTTCTTTAATCCCGAGTCGAGCATTGCCTGGGGGTATGTGGCTCTGCTAGCACAGCCCAGCGCGGGTCCTCCCATACAGGCACAGACCCAGGGCCCCAGCACAGACCCAGGGCCCCAGCCCCGCTGCAGGCTCTTCAGTCCACAGAATGAACGCTCTCATGACAAATGCATTGTTGTCTGTGTGGAAAAGACAGACCCGGCCTGGCTGAGCTGCTATTTTTAGCTCAGACCACTACAACTACCACAGGATATTTGGGTGAATTGTAGCCACCGTGAACTCTGAGGCTTCATGGTAAGTAACCCCTTTAAAACAATCATCTTTTTAATAGAACATAAGGAACTTCATCTCTCTCTGCTGTGGCGGTGGCGTTACTGTTCTGGTTTACCTAGAGGTGTAACCGACTACCGCTGACATCCTACTGGGTTTAAAGTCCGGTTGATTCTGTGCTTGTGGGTAAGACTCTCACTGCTCCACTCACCATCTCTCAAATGGTTATCGGTCTGTTGCTCCGAAAGGCTAATTTTATGCTAAACTTCTATGTTTTGCAATGTGATTTTCCAGTTAGTTTATAGAGATCGAACAAAAGAGAGGACAGTACTGTAGATACTGTAGTAGTATTTTAAGATATTAAACTGAAACCTCTAAACCTTGTAAGAAGATTGAGACCAATACAAATTATGAAAAAAATGAAATGTTTAGGGAAATTATTTGCCATGTTCCCAAACATTTTTTTTCCTGTGGTACTGTAGCAATAAGGAGGGTTTTGTACAGTATTTCTTTTTTGACGGTGTCTCTGAGGGCACGGAAACTTTAAAAGTAAAGGTTCTCATCCCTAAACATGGAAAGTAAACGGTAGGCGTAATTCTTCAGTGATGGTGAGAACATCTGGAGTAACAACGTCGTAGCCAAACCCAGGGACATGAAGGGGGCCGTAACCCCCCCCCTGGGAAAAGCTGAATCACACGGCCAAATAAAGCACCTCTATAACCAGGGCCTCCCTCACTCGTTGTATGGAAATAAAAATGGTACATTTCAATACATTTCTCCTTGAATTGCTAAAGTAAGTGGACACACACACACACACACACACACACACTTGAGTGATGAGTGTAAGAGTGGAGAAGCTGTACTGTGCTGGATTGATGGGTCCTGGGTGAGCCAGTCCCAGACCTGCTGATGAACTGACAGGGCAACTTCCCAGACACCAATTATCCTGAAGAAGAAGCTGCTTCAGAAATTCAACTGTTCATCCTTCACTACTGGGTAAAAAAGGAACTTGACAAAATACCTCACCTCAGGGATGGTTATGATGAAGCTGTTTGTGTGTGTGTGTGTGTGTGTGTGTGTGTGCGTGCGTGTGTGCGTGCGTGCGTGTGTGTGTGTGTGTGTTTGTAAATGGAGACACTGAATCCTCTGCTTTGAAAAATGGACTCTCTGGGTTTTTGAGTTTATTGGCACACTTTTCTCTGCATTGCACCAAGGATGAAAGAAGGTTGATTTGTCTTCAGTATACAGTGAGTGAGCTGTTTTTAACGCCAGCTTGTGTAGGTGTAATATATCCGCTTCTGGTGTTATGACAATTAGGACCAAATTAGAGCATTTGTTATTTTAACATCGGTGACCAGGGCAACAGTTTGGTCATGTGACTGCTGCATGTGCAAGCCTCGTTGGCCCTCAGTGCCAAGGCATGCTTCAAACCCGGCTCATCTGCATTCAACTGCCCTGGGCCTGGCATGCATTCAGCACAGATAAACTCATCGGGACAGTAAAATACCTGCTCCTCAGTGGCTAACGTCCAACTGACCGCTGCATGTAGGGTAGACATATGTGGACAACACAGAAACAGGAAGCCAAGCACCAACTGAAAGGCTGGTGAATAGTAGGGAACGCAAGTGTGCTTGAAATCGGTTAAATAACCCATCTACTGTTAGAGTCGCAGGTGGTTTCAAGTCATATCTTTTCAATGTTTCATTTGGGACCTCACTGTAGTTAAGCTGGCCAAAGTGTTACTTTTCTCCATATCTCACTACTGTATGTTTCAGGACAGCTGCCCTTTCAATGCGTTGCCCCAACAGTGTAGAAAACCCACGGAAAATCACAGCTAGCTGTTTCTTAGACTTCAGGCAACGGAAAATAGTGGCTGGCGAATGGAAATAGCCCCTGAGAATAAATAACTTGATAATGCTAATGCCAGACTCAAAGAACAACTCAGAGAGCCATTAAAGTGCCTCGCTAGATATTATCGATGAAACCATGGTGACAGAGCTGGGGACAAGAGGAGCTACCTGTTCACGAGCCTCAGCCCGGGTTCTGCTTTCCCAAAATAGACAGTTTCACTGGCCCACTAAGCGGGGTTATTCAGTTCAATTACAGTGTATAGTTAATTGTCTGTTGATAGTGATTACGACTAGGAAGAAAAGGGGCAGCCAGGGAAAACGGCTCAATACTGTATGAAGCACAAAAGCATAAAATAGCTTCAAAGTTCCTCTGAGAGCTGCTACGTTGCCGTTTCTTGCACATTTCTGTGTTCTTTAGAGGATTTTCATAACAGTAAAATCCACCGTTTTTGTGATTTACTCTGCTTATTCGTCCGTGAGCATCTCACGGATGATCATTGCATCAGTATTGCGCTCAGTTATTTACGGCACATGAGGGAATGTCGATAAATCCATAGGTTTCACGCTACACCTGTCTCTTTATTATTCCATCAAGGCTTCTAGCGCTCTATCTCTAAAGCTGTCACAATCAGTTTATATGCTACAATATTTTCCACTGCTTCTTCATCACACTGCATTCACCCCCCCCCCTCTCTCTTAAAGGGGTGGTGTACTATTTTTTGACATTTAGCCCTATTTGTGGTCTGTCCACCATGAACCTGAAACATAGAGATCATCATTTCACTGATTGTTCCAGTATTGAGCTAGCTGCCGTTTTTATGCAGGCTCCTACTGGGCTACTATGGAAGTCAATGGGGCACCCATAAATGCGCTGGAAAAACTATGATCAAGTGGTTTTCCGAGACGGGAAGTACAGGGTGTAATCTTACTAGTCTCAATATGCTCTCCTGTGAAATGTATCGCAATCAGAATGTTTTTACATGTTTGGCATGGTTCGAGTGTAAGCATTCCCCTGGTGCTTGTTTTCACTGTTCCCACAGAGGACTATGTCATGCCAAACACCTAAAAATATTCGGATTGTGATACATTTCACAGGAGAGCACACTGAGACTGGTAAGATTACACCCTGTGCTTCCCATCTCCGAAAAGTACATTCATCATAGTTTTTCAACACATTTACGTATGCCCCATTGATTTCCATTGTAGTCTAGTGAGAGCCTGCATAAAAACTGCAGTTACCTCAATACTGGAACGATCAGTGAAATTATGGTCTCTGTGTTTCAGGTTCATGGTAGGCAGACCACAAATAGGGCTAAATGTCCAAAATAGCACACTACCCCTTTAATTGACCACACAATCATTTTGATGTTTAGGCTAATTCCGTACTTCTCTCCACTTTACGTACATCATGTGACAGCATTGTTTGTCACAGCCTTGCGTTATGCTTTTCACCATCCATTCATTTTCAGAAAAGTATCTAATGCATTCCTTATCGATTTCAACGCGTTTCTTTTGCACCATCTCAATACTTTTCCCTTTCACTAAGACCGTCGGAGAGCAATACTAATGACTCCCTCTCTTTCTTCATCTCACTCAATAAACCATTAACATCTTTCTTTCTCAGTTTATTCTTCTGGTTATCTATAGTCCTTCTGTTCCATAGCAATTTATATTTTATTTAGGACCATTAAACCCATTCTTAACTAGATATGTTGATTGTTTCCAGCAAGTACTAGAAAAAATGACACATTTTGCCTATGCCCTCCCAAGAACACTCAGTGGCTAACTACTGACCACCTCAAATACTGGACCTGTACTCCTTCAGCCTGAAAACCCATCACACCATCCATGTACAATGATGTTACTGCAGGTTTTGCTACTCCAGGACATGTTTGACCAAACATGCCAACTTCCCCTAGTTCTCAATTTCAAAACAGCATCTCTGGGCTTCACTGTGTTCTCGTACTGTAACATAGCTAACACTACATTATGTGACAAAAACACTCGCATTTGAATACCATAAACATGCCTGATGTTCATGTTCGGATGACTAGTTCTCTCTTTTGTCTCTCAGGGTTTTGAGTTAAAGGAGCTCTCTCTGCACATCTTTAATCATTGAGCAACACTGAGAGGTAAGATTTACCTTCAATTGGTCTCCGATAACAATGTGTGTGAGTGATGGTGAGACTGTGCAAAGGCAAACTGGGAGAGGGGAAGCCTTGGAGCGGAGAGGGGAGACGGATCACCTCTTGCCCGGTGCAGTAGAGGATCTGGATGAGAGCCCGGCTTTTTTATGTCCTGTTGGTTCAACCCTGGGTGGGTTGGGGCTATTACTTACTTTCCCAGTCTGCCATCATGTTGCTTTCTGCCGACACAAAAAATATGGTCTCTCACTTTTTTCTTTTTTTCTTTTGAGACCACTGTGCTTAAATTTAAAAGGAATTCATTTTTAGTGAAATAGAAGCAAAAATAAATTCGAATTTGGAAAATGCAAACCATTTGAATGTTGAATGTTGAAAATGTACACATCTTTACTATATGCTAATGACAAATGTTGTCTGCGTGCGTGCGTGCGTGTGTATGTGCATGCGTGTGTGCGTGTGTGTGTGCGTGTGCGTGTGTGTGTGCTTGTGTGTGTGTGTGTGTGTGTGTGCGTGTGAATCCAGCGATAGATGTGCGTGCAACAAGGAGCGAATCAGCATCCAGGCCATACAAATGTAAATTCCCCATGACATTCTGAGAAATACCAAAAAATAAATCTCTCAATATGCATCATACAGCTAATAGTAGGCCTAATGTACATATTATTTACACAAGTGCTTCACTTTGAAACATTGTGACATAAGCAGTCATTTGTAGCATTGTATGATAAAATAGGTGCATCATAATACTGTATATAATTGCGCGGTAGCCTACTGTTTTAAGCTAAACATTGGCAATAAATTATTTCATAACTTGAGTGTGTGGCATGTTTCACTCGAATCCCTTCATGGCTTCTCTGTTTGGCATGCCAAGTGTTTTGGCTAAAATGTGCACCTCCCTCTCCATAGAGAACCAGCACTTCGCCCTCTGGCCAGTGCAGCTGTAGATTACACTTATTATTGTTTGGCACCTGCTTATTGCAATTCGGACGATAATCCGTAACATTTCACCCAAAAAAAAGGGATCAATTTTCTAAAGAGACACCCCCTAATTTTCCTATTTGGTGGTTCCAGGGAAGCTCATAGCTCTTTTTGGGGAGCTCAGCTCTCCCTGGCTTCCCCCTAATTCACATGCTGGTCTCATTCCCAGCCAGAGAATGTCTTCTAGCCGTGATGCTAATTTTCGCTATGTTCAACTCCATTCACTAATGCTAAAAACGCTAGCGATCAGAACAGTATCAGGGTGTTAGGTACAGAAGAGGAAAACAAACCCGGTTCGGTAGAACTCCCCCAACGCCTGACGAGCATAGCAACACGCAGAACGACCACGACGGGATAGAATATGATGGAGGAGGGGAAACAACGTAGCCCTGGTCCAGGGCGCTATACTATTCGGGGCTATTCTCTGGTACACCGCGCTGCCAGGAACCATTCATTGCGCCGTTGACTTTTGTCACTTGGTCTAATTACGGTATCCACAGATAATATTATTTCGTTACTCACCGAAGTTAAGACAGTTTTTGAAAGATGAAAACCTTTTCTCCGTAGTGGCTTCAGTCTCAGCGCCTCCCCCCTGTTGGACTAAAAACACTTTTTTGCACTTAAACAGCACATATCCACGAATATCCACCAGCATGGCTTCGCGACCCTGATCACATGATCTCACATGCTGCTTTCTCTAGCATCTCTAGATCACGTGACCAGGGTCGCCAAACCAAGCGGGGAGATTTCAGTGGATCCAGCAACATCTTTGAGTGTCTTGTCACCATTGAATTACAGAAGGACTTTTAGCCTTTGGTTGATGGGAAGAAAGAGAGACAGAATAGTGTTAGAAGAATAGAATAATTTTTACAGCTCACTTATCTGGCCCCTGGGTGAAACAGTTTTTTGCTTCCCTCTGGAATATATACTGTAGGTCCCCTATCCCCAACCTCCCATTGCTCTTTGTAAAGTGCATTGTGTTGCCTCTGTGTATGAAATGCGCTATACAAATAAAGTTTGATTTGATTTGATTTAGTGTGCTCCTGTTCTACAGTATGTAGGTCAAACGTGGCAAAATGTGTGCGCTGTGTACTTCACATGAATGTCCTCGCATGATCCATAAAGGGTGAGGATGAAGTGACTTGCTGTGTGGCAGCTCTTTAATGCACACGCAGGTTAAATATAGCCTGCCTGTGATTGCTTTGGAATTGTGCGTTCAGGTATGACAGGATGTTCAGACTGATGTTCAGGCTGTTCTAGATTAGTCATGTAGAAGACTACACGTGATGGAGGTAGCGGGGTCTCTGAATATTTCATAGTTCAGATGGTTAAGCTCAGAAACTTTATTCACAGGACTTGGAGGTTAGTCTTATCAAAAAATACCAATACATACAATACGACGACATCTTATACATACAACTACGTCTTACATGAATTTCTGAAGCAACTGGATAGGATTTGTTTAGGAATACCTCTCCAAGTATCTTGTTATGTTGAATATTTTGTGCCAAGGAGTTACCTAATGTGAAAGAGCCTGTATAGACACATCCTTTAATGCGTCACATATTCACTCACCACTGGTAGCAGCGTCTTTGTGCAGCTTGTTATACTGTAGGTGTTATAACTGTATTAGGGACGCTGGGCTTTTGTCTTCTTCCCTTTTTATGGCCAATTTTATTCAAGATTGCGCCTCCTTTCACGGCTAATCTAGGTCACGCAAAGTAATTATACAATTCAACAGGTCAATAAAGTATCTATCTATCTATCTATCTATCCATCTATCTACCTATCTACCTATCTATCTATCTATCTATCTATCTATCTATCTATCTATCTATCTATCTATCTATCTATCTATCTATCTATCTATCTATCACAATATTAATTGTTGCCCTTACTTGTTAAATAATAATAATTCCATAAATCCCCTCAATGATCAATTAAGTACTATCTACTTATCTTCCTTCTAAATTCTGTGATCAACAATGTATTAATACCTCAAATCAAATGTTAGAGAGTTATCATAATAACAACAGCTTTGCACGCGCTCTGTGCTGTTGCATCGTCAAGTCGTTTTGACTCTCACATCTGATCCTGGTTGCTTGGACGTCGAGCGGCGCTGTGAAGCATGATCACCCAACAACAAGTCTTCCCCCTCCTTCCTCCTCCATAAAAACAGCTAGGCTGAGTTGACCTGCCCTATAGCGGAGCCTCACCTATGCATGCAGACGCTGGAGGCCCCTGCTGGCCTGTGTGGGGAGCCCCATGCCGGGGATGTGGATGCCTTTGTGGTGACCTTGAGGGAGGCAGGCAGGCAGCCAGCTAGCAACCTGCCTCCCTGCACAACCGCGTTGTGTGAGTGAGTGAGTGAGTGAGTGAGTGAGTGAGTGAGTGAGTGAGTGAGTGTGTGTGTGTGTGTCCCGGCGCCAGCTGGTGCTGATTGCACAGAGATGCTCCAGCGGACTCGGTTAGCGAGCCGCCCAGCCCTCCAGGAGGGAGTGCAGCGTAGAAACTCAGGGCCACCGTAGCTCCGCCCCCCTTAATCACATGCTCCTCTGTCATCCCAGCAGCGCAGTGAGCGCACTGCCATCCTCACCTCCTCCCTCTCCTCCTCACCTCCTCACCTCCTCCCTCCTCTTCTCTCCTCCTCCCTCCTCTCCTCACCTCTCCTCCTCCCTCTTCTCCTCACCTCCTCCCTCCTCTCCTCACCTCTCCTCCTCCCTCTTCTCCTCACCTCTCCTCCCTCCTCTCTTCCCTCCTCTCCTCCTCCCTCCTCTCCTCACCTTTCCTCCTCACCTCTCCGCTCTATTTCTTTCTTTTCCCCTGTCCTCCTCTCTCCTCATCTCTCCTCATCTCCTCTCTCTTTCCTCATCTCCTCCTCTCCTCTTCTCATCTCCTCTGTGCCTGTCCTCCTCTCTCCTCTCCTCCTCACCTCCTCACCTCCTCCCTCCTCTCCTCCTCACCTCCTCACCTCCTCCCTCCTCTCCTCCTCACCTCCTCACCTCCTCCCTCCTCTTCTCTCATCCTCCTTCCTCTCCTCACCTCTCCTCCTCACCTCTCTTCCTCCCTCTCCTCCTCACCTCTCCATCCTCTTCTCCTCACCTCTCCTCCCTCCTCTCTTCCCTCCTCTCCTCCTCCCTCCTCTCCTCACCTTTCCTCCTCACCTCTCCCCTCTATTTCTTTCTTTTCCCCTGTCCTCCTCTCTCCTCATCTCTCCTCATCTCCTCTCTCTTTCCTCATCTCCTCCTCTCCTCTTCTCATCTCCTCTGTGCCTGTCCTCCTCTCCTCTCCTCATCTCTCTTTCCTCAACTCCTCCTCTCCTCTCATTTCTTCCTCGTCTCTCCTCCTCTCCTCCTCCCTACCCTCGGATCGTCCAGGCCGGAGGGACCGTGTAGTAGTGGACCTCCCTGCTTGATTGGGATGAATTTCCCCCAGGTGCTGTTCTGAGACCGCTGACCCCCTCCACAAATCACCGCCATAACCAGCCGGAAGAGTAGCCTAATGCTGAGCTAACACCAGAAACAGCTTCAGCGTTTTCCCCGGGCGGCGGAGAAGGGATTGAAATTCAACATCAATCTAGACGCAATCTCTCACTTCTAAGTAGCTACTAGTATATTCGCTTCGTACAGTATCTGGATAGTACGCCTCGTTTTTCTATTGTAACATCTGCAGAGGAGTCCGATTGAGTGAATCTACTGTGCTCTCACTCTGCCAAGCAAGGCAAGTGCTATTCAGAACCTATCCCCAATTCACCATTTGTATATAGATAGATATTACCTGAGAGAAAATTGGATTGGTTTAATGGATTGGTCCTCTCGTCTAATTCCTAAATGAATGTTTCTTGACCTCGAGGGTGTCCTTGAAGCTCTGCATTCCTGCACAGCTTAGCCTGGCCAATATTACACTCTAGAGTTGGTTAAACCCATTGATTTCTGCTCATTAGATACGTGTTGGCAAGATGTGGGTGAAACGAGCGTCATTGTGAGTGGTGTAAGGAGTTTATAGAGATTAAGTCTAGCAAGGGAAACTGTTATTGTTATATACTGTAATATGACGGACACTTTGGCTGTACTGCCTGTTTAATTCAACAAAGCAATAGAATTCAATAGAGCACTAGTGAAATGCATTGTCTCTGCAACTGACACAAACTGTAACCGGCTCACAAAAACAATGGGAATGGCATATTTAGTAAACAAATAAACAGAAGATTTAGGGACGTTTTTTTTTGTGGTTAATACTGGCTTAATGGTTTCAATCTTTTAAAACGACTGTAGTATGTAGGTTAAGATCTGTGTGAATGTGCCCCAGTAGCAGCGTGGCTGTGCCTTGCTAGCTGCAAGCGTCATTCATATTGCCGGGCGGCGGATCTGTTGCATAGCAACTGGAACTTTTTGAGAGCAGAAAATCTTTCACCAGAGGAACGTGTCGAAGAGACACACAGCCGGGATGTAAATGCCTTGTCCTGAGGATATGGGCATACCGTATGGCAAGCTCATACTGATCTGGGAACAGTTATTCTGCCAAGGTCAACAGATTCTGAGAGTCTGGGTGTTTGGGTTGGAAACATTCCTAATTTCATGTTTCAGTTATTTAGCGGCAACTATGTTATGTAGCAAACTAGCATGTTTAATACTGAGAAGGCGGTGGGGGGGGGAGTCAAGTTAATGTGCTGTTGATTTAGTGGCTCTCCTCCTACAAAGGCCAGATGGTAATCCAGTTATGTGTGTCCCATCTTTAGGTAGGCCCACAGTACGAGCCAAAACAGCCAGACCCGGCCAGAACTGTGCATCACTGAGCGGTCGCTCCCTCCATCCCCCCTATCCACCTCCACATCCTTCTGCAGTGCCCTCTCTGTGTGCGTGTGACACTCCGGAACATGCCGGAACTAGTTGACTCATAGGACTGTTCTCCTTCAGCCTACCTCGTTAGTGTTTAACCCCTCCCCTGGTAGTTGATTAAACTCTAGATATGGATCGTGTATTTCATTTGGATAAGTAGCTCACCTCTGTTTTCTCTTCTCCTGGGGTCTTATTTACCAGACCTTTGGTCTCTTGCAGCATCGAGACAATCATAGTCAATCAGTTGTGACACGACGTCCCGGAATACTCATGGCTAAAACTCAGCTTTTGTTGTTTTATTTATAGTTTCTAGTTTTTAATTGTAGTTTTTAAGCATATCCAATTATACCTTCCAATGCTAACCCCAGGCCCGCGCTACCCTAGCCCCTCCCCACCTTTGACAAAGCGCCGCTGTTTACCTCGCGGCCGCATTGCTCTCAGAGCCGGATGTTATTTTTGGCGTCGGTTTCGGGAAATAATAATCATGAGGTTTTAACAGGTCTGGATGCTGCAGCAGAAGCGCGGGAGCTGTCACATTGTGCCCCGGTCCCCATCGGGCCGCCAGGACTCTAAATAGAGGTGTATATTACCACAGAAGTCACCGTGCTATTTCTGCTGGGGTGGCAGGCTGGCAGTCTAGCCTGGCCAGAGAGGGTATTATGCTCCTGTAGCCTGATACCCCAGTGGCTCGTCCCTCCACGTCACCTCCGGCATGATGGCACGCCACAACGGTACGGCTCGTTCCCGGTCTCCCGGACGGCGTCTATTCAAGATAGTGCGCTGTCAGCGGAGATGTGGAACCGTGTTCAGATCACTGTTGATGGCTCTCCAGAGATGCGGTAATGAGTTGCCTTCGTAAGACGGACTGCGGCTACACCAGTCAATCATTCAGATGAAGCCTACGCGCCTTTCTCCATTGTTCCAGGCAGGCCGCTGCTTACAGCTAATGAAATGTATGTTTTAGAGTGCTATAAATCGCAAAATGTAGGCAACTCGATGCCAATACATTTTAACGAGGGCCCTATGCATTATAACAAATCCAAGCTGGTAAGAGAGATCGTCAGGAGTGATCAGCATGGCCCAGGGAGTTTTCGCTCTGGTGTACTGTGTGTGTGTGTGTGTGTGTGTGTGTGTGTGTGTGTGTGCGTGCGTGTGTTCTTGGGTATGTGTTAAAAGTAAGCTCATGTGGTGATTTGTCCTGACTTGGCTTTGATTGTGCCGTGATTAGCGTCTGTAAAGTTCCAGTATGTAACGTCGGTACTTTGGCTGCCAAGCTGTTCTCGGAAACCAGCTCAGCGGCCGTCTGCATTTTGATCATTGCAAATAACAGCCTTCGGCTCCTGGGGGAAAGTAGCTGTAGGGACAGGGGAGTGGCGTGGAAAGCATTCGGACGAGCAATTTGATGGTGGCTGTTGTAATAGCCTAGCCTAGGTGCAGGGCAAGGTTGGAACATGGAGTAGCTAGTGTTTCGGCAGCCTGGGCAGCAGGCCATCATCACGGTGTCGTTGCAAACAGGGCTCGTGGGCTCCTAACCCTAACCTGTTACAGACCTAGCTATGAAGCTGTTCTGTCCGGCGTGGGTTATCAGACACCGCCGACAGTGCATTCCCTCTGTCTGTCTGTCTCTCTGTCTCTCTGTCTCTCTCTCTCTCTCTCTCTCTCTCTCTCTGTCTGTCTCTCTCTCTCTCTCTCTCTCTCTCTCTCTCTCTCTCTCTCTGTATGAATGGAAAATCAATGTCACATGGCCCCTTTAAACATTCAGTCGGGACACGTGCCCTTTCACCTTTTAGTGATCAGTGTGTGTGTGCGCGTGTGTGTGTGTGTGTGTGCATGAAATACCAATAGCAAGCTGCAGAAATATGTTGACATCTGTGTTTTTTTGGAAGGGCGTACAGCATTCTGCCGGAGGGATCGGTGATCGTGCTGAGGGAGGAGTGTGTTTGACAGGAAGCAGAAGCACGTTGACGGTGTCACGTCTCTCTCAGAAACAGAGCCGGCGAGCGACGCGAAAACGAACGTCTGAACGTGCGGAATTCCACATCATTTTCATGTCCCTCGCGTATAAGCCACCGTTCTGCGAGCTACGACTAACGGGAGGCGCGATCGTTGGAGATCAGAGCACGTGAAGAGCTACTGTACCGTTTCTAGAGGCGGTCCCCCTGCTCAGCCCATGTGACCAGACTCCCTCCTCCCGATAGGTGACGTCGGAAGTGTCGTAGTATTCATCTCCATACACCGGCCCTCCCTCCTCGCCTATCTACTCCGTATTCGGATGCGAATGCCAGCCTGTGGGTCGACATCATTCTCCCTCTACCAGGAACGAGGGACCGTGGGTTTAATGGTTCTACGAAACAGGAACGTCGTTCCGGGGGGCTGCCAGGGAGAAGTAGTTGTCTTGGGTTGGTTTTTCTAACTCGCCTGACAGTTCCCATTGGGGCTGATGAAGTGGGTTTATACTGGAGGAACAGGCAGCATTTATTTCCTCCCTGGCATGAAGCAGCTCTGCCTTCAGCTGCCTGCAAGGTCGCTGACTGTAGCCTGAGCAGCGGCTGCTACAGCAGAGCACTCCGTCACTCGGCTCTGCTGCAGTCCTCGCGCGTCCCCTCGCCTCTTCTCTCTTCTTTATGTCTCCTTTCCTGTCCTCTCCCCTCCTCTCTCCTCTCCTCTTCTCCTCTCCCCTCTCCTCTCCTCTCCTCTCCTCTCCTCTCCTCTCCTCTCCTCTCCTCTCCTCTCCTCTCCTCTCCTCTCCTCTCCTCTCCTCTACCCTTCCCTCTCCTCTCCCCTTCCTTCTCCTCCCTTCTTCTTTCCTCTCATCACCTCTCCCCTTCCCTCACCTCCTCTCCTCTCCTCTCCTCTCCTCTCCTCTCCTCTCCTCTCCTCTCCTCTCCTCTCCTCTCCTCTCCTCTCCTCTCCTCTCCTCTCCTCTCCTCTCCTCTCCTCTCCTCTCTCTATCTCCTCTCTTCTTCTCCTCTCTCTATCTCCTCTCTTCTCCTCCCCTCTCTTCTCCTCTCTCTATCTCCTCTCTTCTCTTCTCTTCTCCTCCCCTCTCTTCTCTTCTCTTCTCTTCTCTTCTCTTCTCTTCTCTTCTCTTCTCTTCTCTTCTCTCCTGTCAATGATTTTATTTTATTCCCCTGAACACAATTATAGCTGTTGCATTGGTAGAGTTGGCTGCTGCCCCCTCTATTGGCAGGCACACAGTCCAAGATTGGGCGATAAGTATAATTGCTTGTAAAATTAAAGAGAGTGCAAAGTTCATATTGTTCACTTGATGTCTGAAACTTGATGTCTGAAACTTTGAACTGTGAAACATGATGTTCAAAAGTGGTTATTTGTGGGCAGAATTCATAGTCAGTTCCCTAATTCTTTTGGACACAAATGCCAAACTGTTCCTCTCTGTGACTCACTTGGGACTGACTGATCTTTTTACATGTGAATCTCCCTGGTATAGTAGATGAAGAAGCCATTAAGATAACCTACGGTTGACTTACAGAGGACTGTCCTCTACTGGAGCCAATAATAATCATTGTGTATCCAATTGTATAATGGTTATTGAAATACACTGATCATTACATTTTATCTTTTCCATTTTTACTTCCTTACGTCTGACTAAGACGGTTCTGATTGGTGATGTGAAGCAGCGCCTCAATGGCGTCTTTATCTAAACAATTTTTTTTTGCAAAATGGTTATTGTGTCATGTTGACTTAGAAACTGTCCTTTCCTCCAAGGACGTCAGTTGAAATGGCACCCCCCCCCCGAGTAAGGAGATTAACCATTGACAGTATGGAAGGCTATGGGAGGAGGTAGAGGAGTTAACCCCACAGTGATGGAACGACTGGTTATAGATTATTGGCAGGCTAGATAATGGGGCTGACATGGTAACAGATGCCTGCTCTCTCAGGGGTTAGTCTGCTGAAAAGACACCGCTGCACTGGCTGATGACAAGAACCACAACAAGTATGTTTTTTATGTTCATATTCTTAATGTCAGCTACAGAGTGTACAGTAACTAGTGCGATTATGGATCTGTTATGCTGTTATGATCATCTGAAGATGTCACACATTACTTTTTTCAGTGGCTATCAGTGGCTTGATTTATATGGAGTATGATATTGTATACTGTAACTGCTTTGCCGAATATTTCCTGCTACTGTATTGACTGTTTCTGCCATGTTACACACCTTACTGTACTTTTTTTTTTAATGGTTACAGTTGCGTAGTTACAGTACAGTACGTCCAACATACTTACTCAAGGCACAAAGCACAACACCAGAATATCACATTCAGGCTTATTATACTCGGCTTTGTAAAATAATATAATGTCTGCCTATGAATACCAATGTGTGGTGCAGGGAAACCTACCAGAGGGGTGAGGCCTGTTCGATTCACGCTCCTCCTCGTGACTCTCCAAGCAGAGCAGCCAAGGCTGTCTCTCTCTCTGTCTGTTTGGCACTGTGACTCTAAATTTCACCCTTTCTTTGACTATAGAAAAGGACAGTATTGCATTATTCCACCAGTAAGAGGCTGCTTAGACAACAGGCTGTCAGATTCGACCGGATCCTGAATACGGGTGAATATGCCTACTTTGCCTGCAGCTCGGTAAAGAAAAACTATTCTTCTTTTTTTGCACTCCCAAATTTCCTTTGAACGTTTTGGTTCATGCTAATAAGAGAGACGTCCCATTTATTTTGCACCTTTATCTAACCTTAGTGAATTATTTGCGGCTTCTGTTCTCTCAATTTAGATTCATAACGTATGTGGAACGCTGAACAGAAGCCCCCTGCTGAAGTTATTAACTAGCAAGCCCAGGGCCTAGGGTTGACAGGTCTCCAACCCCATTATACTCCTCCTAAAAAGAGAATAATACCGACACAGCTGAATTCTGACCTGGGAGAGAGGGAATAAATTCCCCCTAGTTGTTGGTAGGAAGCTGATCCATGAGTGACGGTTTGAGACAGCAGCAGCTCATCGAATCATACGAGGTTTTCCGAGACCCTCCTTTGTGGGAGCGTCGATACTGCGTGGCAACACAAAGAATTAGCACACATCCCAAGAGCTAGGCAATTAGTAGGACTGAGCACAAGGCAGTTGCTTTGATCACATAAAAGGGAGGTCACAGTGGGTAATCAGTTTGACGCAATCGCCTCTACTGTACGTCAGGGATCATTGGAATTCAATACGCAATCTATGACACAAACAAACTATTATCTGAGAATATCAACTGATCAGATTAACTGGTTTGTCATCTGTCAATATCTTCAATGTTGCTGCTTTTGTGAGACATGTTCACATTTACTATGTTTATCCACCTGGTAATGTTAAACCATAAAATATATTTTGCCAGACCATGTAGTGTATGGTAACATTTTCCAAGGAAATGCACTAATGTTAGCCATTAAAATAGGCTTGACATTCATTTGCAGATGGGATGTCCCTTTGTTTTCCTATGCTTCACTCAACATGATTGGTAATCATTCATTTTCCACTCAGTCTGCTAAAACGAGTTAGCTTTTAACTATTTGGAAAGATCATTCTTTGCTTAAAGATTTCACAATTGTGTGAATTGCAACAGAAAGTCAGGAGTTTTGTGTGAGTCTTTTCCACGTAACACTTAAATACATACTGTATTTGTACAGTATGATTTGATTTGAGTATGTACCTGACTGTATCTGACTTCCCTGTCAGATCTACTGTACAACAGAAGCGTACTGTATGTAAACTCACAAAGACAAAGGATTCACAGTAAAATTTACCAAGCAGTGAAACAGCTCTCCAAATGCAAACCATTCTCTTCTGAATACCAAACACATACATACTGTAGGTCTACTAGTGATCCCTCTAAAATCTCCCAGCATCCTCTTTTTATTGTGTACGATGACTTCCCATGCAGTCGTTTTAGCTGGCTTGAGCGCCGGCCAGGATATGTCCATTAAGACGATGGTTTATGGCTGTCCTTGGAGCAGCGGAGATGAAGCAATGCATCACTGGTGAACATCCTTGGGGATCCTTGAAATGTAGCAGCAGACCCGCCAGACACCTCCTCCGAGTGACACGAGTCAAGGGCTCTCTGGCTGTACGAGTCTGATTGAAATTATAGTCACATACATTCAGCATCACATGAGTCATCGCCTGAGTATGCCAGCTCTGAGAACTAGAAGATATTGAACTCATAGATATTGTATGGATTTTAATTTTAATATTGGAGTGGCTTAGTATTTTAAATCTTTTAAAAACACTTTTTTTGCATTTTGGTCATAGCAGGCTGTTTTAGAACGTTAAAAGCACATTTGTGTTTTGGCTTGGACAAGCACTCTTTGAAAAGTGTCACTCGGTCCAAGTCTTGTTAGAACCCGTGTCCACCAAAGGGAACCGGGTTATGAATTATGACGATATGAATACATGGAGTGCTGTACATTATGTGATGGCAGCTGCAGGTACCTTCGTAGAGAGAGGCTACCGACCTCTGGGGAACGATCCAATTAACTAAAACAGGACCAGTCCCTTTTTATTACACAATGCACTCTGGGAATGTGCTTGACGCTTCCTCAATTAATAAGGTTAATGGTTATTGGCTGAGAGATAGTGACCACACTATGATGCGAGGTACGATTGGCCTGTAAATGCTACCCCCATCAAGGCAGTGCTGAATGTGTTAAGATTCCTAGTGAGGGAGAATGGATCTTTTATGGTAACCTCAACCGTTGGTCCTTTTACGTAATCATTCTCTTGGAAGACATTTCGTCCAGGGGGAGTGTCCCCTGAGCAGCGCACTAATGTCTCTAATGGATTTCATGACCGAATGTCATTTAATTAGCAAGAATGGTATAAATCAAAGACTATCCGGGAGCACATGCACATGCACGCACGCACGCACGCACGCACACACACACACACACACACACACACACACACACACACACACACACATACACACACCAGAGGGCAGGGAGCATTAAAGCTGTGGAGAGTGACAGAGAGCCAGAGTGCATGTCGTCGTGATGATGGGTTCTACTGTGGGGTTCCACACAACATACAGACAGACAGTGCATGTTCCCGCATGGGTTCTCAGCATTATTTGACACAAAGCCCCGAATGGAATCTTCAAGCCTCATGCCTCTACTCGGGTGTTTTGTGTCTGTGTGTGTGTGCGTGTGCGTGTGTGTGTGTGTGTGTGGGGGGGGGGGGGGATGTTGGGAGATGAGCTTGTCAGCAGGCTGCGACACCCAGGTGACTCGAGGGATGACTCATAGCGCTGGGGGGGGGGGGGGGGGGGGGGGTCTGAGGGTTCGGCTGAAGGCTCGGGGGAGGGGCTAGGAGGATAGCGGGGGGGTGTTCTGCTCGTGTGCGGAGGGTGTTGGGGAGAGAGAAAACCGGGGTGTGTGTGTGTGTGTGGGGGGGGGTTCTGAATGTTCAGCAGGTGTCTGGAGCTACCGGTGGGAGTTGCGGTTCTTCCTACGTGTGTGTGAATGTGTGTGTGTGTTTAAGCAGATGACATCCCGCCCTATAGCGCCGGGAGACGTCCTCCCCGGCTCTCCTCGCTGTCAGTCAACGCCGAACTCTTAGAGTCACCCAACCCCCCCCCTCCCCCGCGCTCATCTGTCTGTTCTCCCTCTCTCTCACCCGTAGACAGCCTGTCGACGTACTGTACGGTACGGTAGACAGACGGGGCCGCTTTTCAAAGGAGAACGCGCAGATTCGTCTCGAACGCGACGATAACCTTGACATTATGAGCCTGGACTCGAGCAGCGTTCGTCCGTGTGGCCGAGGTGGATCTGAGACAGACCGGGTAGACTTTGTGATGATTGGTGTTTGTGTGGTGGTGGAAGTTGGGTCAGGAGTTGGTACTGTACCTAGTTTTGGTGCACTGCAGCCTTGTGCTATGAAGGGAAATTGGTATTCAGGGACTGCCTGCCGTGAATCCCCCATCGCAGTTGACTCTACCTCTCTCGCTCTCTCTCTCCTCTACTCCTCTCTTTCTCTCTCTCGCTATCTCTCTCCCCTACTCCTCTCTTTCTCCGGTCTTCTCCCCTCCCCCATCCCTCTCGGTCTCTGTCCCAGACACACACACACACACCTGCTCTAGACCTGCTCTCTCCCAGACACACACACCACACCTGCTCTAGACCTGCTCTCTCCCACACACACACCTGCTCTAGACCTGCTCTGTCCCACACACACACACAACAACCTGCTCTAGACCTGCTCTGTCCCAGACACAACACACCACACCTGCTCTAGACCTGCTCTCTCCCACACACACACCTGCTCTAGACCTGCTCTGTCCCACACACACACACAACACCTGCTCTAGACCTGCTCTCTCCCACACACACACACACAACACCTGCTCTAGACCTGCTCTCTCCCACACACACACACACAACACCTGCTCTAGAACCTGCTCTCTCCCACACACACACCTGCTCTAGACCTGCTCTGTCCCAGACACACACACACAACACCTGCTCTAGACCTGCTCTGTCCTAGACACACACACACACACACACACACACACACACACACACACACACACACACACACACACACACACACAACACCTGCTCTAGACCTCGCAACTTTGACTATACTGTAAATGGATAAGAGTAACACCCATACATGCATGGTCTCTCGTTTCACGAGGCTCTGCACTGGAGCTGCACTAACTTCCAAGGTCTCCTGGTAACCTTGAAGCAGCATATACTGTACAGTACATGTAGCCCATGTGCATCTTGTGT
>NC_140266.1:2892664-2929181 GCF_949987555.1 Borostomias antarcticus | reverse complement strand
CCATTGTGTTTCCATTGTGTTTGAAGTCTGTTCAATCACGCCACAAGTGTTAAGAACAGAAAAATAACTTAGTACTTTTAGAAAGCAGATTTGATTCCTCAGGTTTGGAGATAAACTCATCATTGGTTTCGAATCATACTGTTTCAAGTAATAGGGCTGGGATTTTAACAGGCACAGTGGAGGTGTGTGTGTGTGTGGGGGGGGGGGGGATGCTGTAGACTGGCTATGCTTTGTCACATTGGAGGTGTGTGTGTGTGTGTGTGTGGGGGGGGGGGTGTAGACTGGCTATGCTTTGTCACATTGGAGGTGTGTGTGTGTGTGTGTGGGGGGGGGGGCTGTAGACTGGCTATGCGTTGTCACATTGGAGGTGTGTGTGTGTGTGTGGGGGGGGGGGGGGTGTAGACTGGCTATGTCACATTGCGGTGTGTATTTGGGGATCCTCTCCATTCATATGGGTACTGGTGAAAACATGTTATTGTGTAGCATGTTGTGGAACACATATCGGGATGGTTTTGTCTCTGTTCTCTCGTGGGTTATAGGGTTGTACAGTAGGGTACAGTACATCCCTTTCTGACTCGGCCATGTGTCAGAGGTCGTGTGTCTCCCGGAGCGTTTCCCTGCACCAAGATCACCTTCACTTCCGACCGCTGGCCAGATCGGATCAGAATGGAGATGATCTCAGCTTTATGAAGCTTCCAGGAAACGCATCCTTGTGTGCATCATCACAAAGAATGAGAGAGAGAGAGAGAGAGAGAGAGAGAGAGAGAGAGAGACAGAGAGAGAGAGAGTTAAGAAAGGGGTAGAAACAGATAAGAAGATTTAGAGGGATAAGAGTACAGCACTGACATCAAATGAGATACAGTTCACACAGAGATGTGTATCTATGTATTTTATGTGTATACATAATTGCGTGATCATATTGAAAGAAGATAACAGGCATACAGGTATGAGAACAGATGAGATAATATGCTGTCGGGTCAGAATGTTGAAAAGAACATTCCAGTTTCTATGTTTTTTAACATAAAATCACATACGATGAGTTGGTTAGAATACTTTTAATTGGTCCCAAGTCTGGGGGGAGTTCAGAAGTTGTAAAGGTAAAAGTCCCAGCATGCAATTGATGAGGGGGGGGGGGCATCAAAATGGAGTCCCAAGGTTTTGACAGCAGCAAATATAGTATATAAACCGTTATATACAGGGAATGAGGAAGATGTACAGAGGATGGAAAATACCTAGAAAGGATGTAAAATGTTTATTTTCCAGGTCTGCTGTACTCATGTCAGGCACGGCACACGCCATCCATTAAAGTCGCACTGAAATGAAAAAAGCATTCTGTCCCATTTTGATTCGCATAATTGGTCATAGTGTTCACCTATTCAACGATGTATGACCCAAAAAATTACAAAATTCTACTTTTGTTGTAATCTTATATCTTATAAGTATATCATTTCTTACTTCCTGGAAAACGGTACGCTAGGTCACGTGCAATTACGACTACAGGTACCTTAGATTTTAGGCCAATAATCTCACGACATCCACCCGTCAATCAACGCTATCCTTCTATCGAATCTGTCTGAAGTTCTTAAAACCCGTCCACTTGTCAATGTTCCAATCAAATTCCTCTAAACATTATGTCCCACCCTCATAGCTTGTTTGCGTCGGAAATACGTCAAACTACGGAAGTTAGATGATCTCAAACGTCCGTTTCTGTGCGACTTTAATGTCGCGTTCTCCAGCACACGTCGTCGTGTCATCCTCACCGTGTGGAGATTTGTCCGAAGTTAAATTGGATTTGGCAGTTTGTTTTCTTGCAGTCATAGTCGAGAGCAGAGATGTACGAGACAAGCATTCTTTATTTTTTGGCAGCAGTGATGAATGGCTAAGAAAGAAGTGGGCTTCAGTTGTATGTGATGTACAGGATCACATGTCTGTAAGCGGTCCAGATAGAAGGCTGCTCTAGGATTGGGTAGAGTAGGACTGTAGGAGACAGAGAGATGCATGCTGGGTAACGGAGGAGACATCATGGCTGACAGGGTTGGGCTCATTTCGAATTCCACTCCACATGGATTTCCTGTCTGAAGAAGAACACTTCCTCTTAGATTTCTTTGTCTAAATTCTACAGATGTTTTTATCTTACAGTATGTGTTACTTATCAGCTCTTCCCATCACATCCAATCATGAGGATGTTAATTCCATATCTACAGTATGCATTGATCTGTCCACAGCAGAAAGGTCTTGACTAACGTGGATTTATATATATATTAGCTGATTTTATCCTTAAAGACCCATGTCAACTACAGTAAGCTGTCATCCAAGTCCTCATCTGTCCAGGGACGGATGTTTACTGTAGCTAGGTCCTGATTCTCTTCACCTGGGCTAACAGGGGATGCAAGGCCCCTGGATGCTGGTCTTCGTTTGAACTCAGTCTCCCTGGCTCTGTGCAGTGCGTTCGTTTCTCTGCGGGTTTGGTTTGAGATGCAGTAGTATTGAATTCTCCTCAGATTGTGAAACGTTGACAGAATAATACCGATTCAATTCAAATGCACTCTCAAATACTGTATATTACACTAAAAGCTATACATTCCATCGTCTGAATTTGGGCACGTCTCTTTCAAATAAAACACTACAACTTAGTGTTTCCTCCTCCTATGTAGAGCATGCAAGCCTGTTTTTCAGATATTGCAACGAGTAACTGTGCTCTAACTCTCCATTTACAGTTTCCATATCCAAATTGCTATCACTCGCTTGCTGTACCTCAGAATTAACACGATGACATTTTCCCCTCACTTCTGAGCTTTTCAACGTGTGCCTTCAGGCCGGTAACCTGAGAGTTGCTGTAAGTAAGTAGCCACTTCTTTAAATAGCCCTCCACCCAGGGACCTGAGCTTGCAGTGCCCTGTTGAAAGGGATTTATAGGCCCTGGAATGTATGTGTCTAGCAATGTGCCCTGGGCCATGGGAAATGTTTACCTTTATATAATAATGACTCCCTCTTAAAAAGTACTTAAAAATGACAACCCCTTCATGTACAATAGCATCAAAAACAATAGTTATTGCTTTTCTATATCTGTAACTCAGTCCATTTGTCTTGACTATTATACTCTGGGTGGTTCATGTCTCTCACCTCCAGTGTTCATCCATTATCAATACTGCCTGGTTGTATTAGCTACTACCCTATTTCTGTTTCAGGGAGGCAGTCAACCAATTAGAATGGTGGTCTGCTACTGCTGCCTGGTCTGACACAATAACGTATTATGTTGGCCTCCACAATATAGACGCTAATACCCTTGTTAAGCCCTTTATACAAAACGTCAGTCATTTTTTGCACCGTGCGAAATGCATTATGTGCATTTCTTGCATATTGTGTGAATTTTTTTAAGCCATATTAAAAGTAATGACTTCACATTTGCAATTGTGCCGCTGTAGCACATACCCATGCATACATTTACATAGTAAAGTTGGGGGTGTAATGGGGAGAGGACCAGGGCAACAGCAGCCACTGAGCTCTCCATGTAGCACGCCCATTAAAGAGGCCTAATGACTGTTGCCCATGCAGGCCAGCTCCTGGCTGTCTTCATGTTGCCATTCATTACCTCTGCAAACAGCCTGCAGCTAAAGCCTAGCTAACAGAACTATCTAGCTAACAGAACTATCTAGCTAACAGAACTATCTAGCTAAGAGAACTATCTAGCTAACATAACTATCTAGCTAACAGAACTATCTAGCTAACAGAACTATCTAGCTAACAGAACTGCCTAGCTAACAGAACTATCTAGCTAACAGAACTGCCTAGCTAACAGAACTATCTAGCTAACAGAACTATCTAGCTAACAGAAGTGCCTAGCTAACAGAACTGCCTAGCTAACAGAACTATCTAGCTAACAGAACTGCCTAGCTAACAGAACTATCTAGCTAACAGAACTATCTAGCTAACAGAACTGTCTAGCTAACAGAACTATCTAGCTAACAGAACTATCTAGCTAACAGAACTATCTAGCTAACAGAACTATCTAGCTAACAGAACTGCCTAGCTAACAGAACTATCTAGCTAACAGAACTATCTAGCTAACAGAACTGCCTAGCTAACAGAACTATCTAGCTAACAGAACTATCTAGCTAACAGAACTATCTAGCTAACAGAACTGCCTAGCTAACAGAACTGCCTAGCTAACAGAACTATCTAGCTAACAGAACTATCTAGCTAACAGAACTATCTAGCTAACAGAACTATCTAGCTAACAGAACTGCCTAGCTAACAGAACTATCTAGCTAACAGAACTGCCTAGCTAACAGAACTGCCTAGCTAACAGAACTATCTAGCTAACAGAACTGCCTAGCTAACAGAACTATCTAGCTAACAGAACTGCCTAGCTAACAGAACTATCTAGCTAACAGAACTGTCTAGCTAACATAACTATCTAGCTAACAGAACTATCTAGCTAACAGAACTGCCTAGCTAACAGAACTATCTAGCTAACAGAACTATCTAGCTAACAGAACTAACTAGCTAACAGAACTGCCTAGCTAACAGAACTATCTAGCTAACAGAACTATCTAGCTAACAGAACTATCTAGCTAACAGAACTGCCTAGCTAACAGAACTATCTAGCTAACAGAACTATCTAGCTAACAGAACTATCTAGCTAACAGAACTATCTAGCTAACAGAACTATCTAGCTAACAGAACTGCCTAGCAAAGAGAACTATCTAGCTAACAGAACTGGCCCCGATAATATCAAACATCTTTTATACTTATAGATAGGGTACCTATTGTGTAATTTGTGTTCATTTATACAATTGTAATTTTGTAAATTGTAACTACAAATTTGTAATTTGTAATTGAGTATTATAGTTTAGCTTTAGCATAATCTTGGAGCTGGCAGCAACATTTCACTGTGACTGTACACCGTACATAAACTAATCTTGAATTTGAATATTGCGATGCATTGCGATATTCTACATAATTTACTGAAAATTTAAAAATACAGCTGAAAATCCAACCCTGCTCCCTGGAGATGATCCTGCGGAAGGAGGGATTGTAAGGACATTTTAAATCCATTTGAAACATGAATAATATATCGATTGAATTCTATCCTTCATTTTATATATCTGTTTATCTATTCCGTCTTGTTCTTTTTTTTATTTTATTTTTTAAAGTGGCAATACTGTACTGTACCTTGGGCAATTGATACATTATCGCGTAAAAAGATATCGCAATATATTGCTATATCGATTTTATTGCACAGCCCTACTAGCTAGCAGGACGACTCCCACAAGATGGCTCTTACACAGTTACATTCAGTGTCTCTGTGGACGTTCTTTGGGGTCAGAAATGCAGGTGTGCCACAATGTTTTCTGCTTTGTGTGGAGACTTTTGACCTTGACCTTCTACAGATTACCAGAACCAGCTTTTACTAGACGATGACAGAACCACTCTATTCTAAATACATCCGCGCTTAATCGCCATGTCACCATCATGGTCGCCGTCATCGTTGTCATCATCATCATTGTCAGCATCATCGTCATTATCCTCTTCAGGTTTTATAAGCGTGACTCATAACGCTCCAGTCCTTAGAATCACAAATGCAGGCTCTAAATATAGATTACATGATGTGCTGGCAGTTAAAGGCTATTCCCGCCTTTTCACTCTTAGCTGTCTCCCTGTGGCAGGAAGACAGGCTGACACTGGCGGCTGTTTCACTTGCATACAACTGCTGTCATCTCTGGTGCTACATGCGCAGCAATCCCTATGAAGTCATGTCAAATATTTGCTCAGGCACAGAAACATGGAAGCTAACGTCATGCCCCCATGGGGGAGCTTGTAAATGTGATCTCAGCGGCAGATGCCCTGCGTGGTACTGTATTATCAACAGGGTTTCGAGCTGTACAGTAGCACAGCGATCTCTTCCAACTGTGCTCCGATTTTGAAAAGGACACTATGGAGTTGCGCTTGGCAGAAACCAGTGGATTTGACAGCGTAATGATTTTCCGTAGCTTGCTGCTATGCTATTACTGCAGGGCTCCAGTAGGCTGATGATTTCCCATCCATGGTTTAATCTCTTCCTCTTTCCTGAGTGGAGGCTGAGATACACTGTAGGCTGGCTAGCTGGTTGGCTGGCTGGCTGGCTGGATAGCTGGTTGGCTGGCTGGTTTGATAGCTGGTTGGCTGGCTGGCTGGCTGGCTTGATAGCTGGTTGGCTGGCTGGCTTGATAGCTGGTTGGCTGGCTGGCTGGTAGGCTCACTGGTTGTGTGGCTGTTTGGCTGGCTAGCTGGTTGGCTGGTTGGCTGGCTGGCTAGCTGGTTGGCTGGTAGGCTCACTGGTTGTGTGGCTGTCTGGCTGGCTGGCTAGCTGGTTGGCTGGTAGGCTCACTGGTTGTGTGGCTGTTTGGCTGGCTAGCTGGCTAGCTGGTTGGCTGGTAGGCTCACTGGTTGTGTGGCTGTTTGGCTGGCTAGCTGGCTCTTTCTCCAGCATGCTGAGCTGGTGTGCTGGATTTAATTAGAACAATGGCTCCCTGATGAGTTCTCACACACTGATCAGTAACAAGGAGAGGCCAGGCGCTCATTTCTTTTTGTGTCTTGCAATGACCTTGCGGTTGTTAGCCACTGAAGCTGTCTGTGTGTGTGTGTGTGCGTGTGTGCGTGTGTGTGTGTGTGCTCAGTCCATACAGCACTCAGTGCTTGTGCACAGTGTGTACAGGGTTCTTTGTGTGTGTGTGTGTGTGTGTGTGCGTGCGTGCGCACACACGCTGTTTGTTTTCCATCTACTTCATGGGTTCTACCGCATTAAAATGAACACAATGAAAATAGCCTCATTCAAAGTAAGAAATAGCCTAACTTATAACAGACAGTATTAAGCACAGCCATCACATAACTGTCGGGGCATTTCATGGGCCATAACAGTCATTGAAGTCGGACCGGTCAGCAACTTCCCTGACCAGCCCCTGAACTGCACAGCAGCTACAATAGTAGGAGGGGAAGGTATTAGTGGAGCCAGATGCTGACCTCTGTATTGTTATTGGACAGATGTTGAGTGCCTCCAAGTAAAACCCGATGTACAAAGAGTGACAGATTGTATTAACAGATACTCCAGGCCCCACCCGCTTCAGACACACTAGCCTTATGTAATGGATTTCCCATTCGGCTCTACAGTACGTGGATAATTATCTGATACTGTATCTTTATTTACCGCAATGCTTCTAGTTAATTCTTTTCCCATTTCAATGGATTACAAAACATGGAAATGAGGGCTTTTCGAGATTTTTTCCTGCCACATTTCCTGTTTTCATGTTTGATCTCCGAATGCTGAAAGCGTTCTCATAATAACCTCATTCCGGTTCCGATATCCTTTATAAAAGTGTTAATTCAAGCCATGGTTTTGACTTGGAGGCCCTGTGGAGGAGGTAATAATAATAATAATAATAATAATACATTTTATTTGTAGTGCGCTTTACATTCCAAGAAATCTCAAAGTGCTATAAAACAAAGGTTAAAAACAACATTGTAGTACATTCATCCAGGCTCCACATCCATTACACATCCAATACATCCACAACCAAGTCACATCCGACACATTAGTACAATAATAGGTAATACAATAATACAAATATACAATATACAATAATAACAAAAGGTGAGGTGTCAGTTGAGGTGACCGCTGTGGAGGTGACCTGCTGTGTTTTGGGAGACGTAGCGTGCGTCAGGGACTGATGTCTGTGTTGGGAGAGCTTTACAGAAGCCAGGGGAACAGTACGCGGAATATGAGTTATTCTGCTGGCTAGTCTCACTGAAGACCTCAGGGAGTCCATCTCTCATTTTTATTATCCTCTCTCTGTTTCATTTGTCCCGTTTCTCCCTCTCTCTCTTTCTCTCTCTCTCTCTCTCTGTCTCTCTCTTTCTCTGTCTCTCATTCTCTCTCAATCTCTCTCTCAACCTCTCTCTGTCTCTCTCAATCTATCTGTCTCTCTCTCTCAATCTCTCTCTCAATCTCTCTGTCTCTTTCAATCACTCTCTCTCTCTCTCTCTCTCTCTACCACCCACCAAATACGCACACATAAAGGCACACACACACACACACACACACACACACACACACACACACACACAGACACACACACACACACACACACACACGCACACACACACACACACACACGCATCCAGTATAAACACCCCCCTTAAAGTCACCTACTTAGTGTTGGTGGAGTAGCAGGATAAGTGATTAGCCGCTAGCTTTGCTTCAGGCTGTGTACACACCAGTGATCTCGTCATGCCAGCTCCTGCATACGCAGCATCACACTACAGATCCAACATCCTGCTAAAGGATTGCGATATAAAGAGCTTCCAGATTGATGTTTTCTGCTTAGTCATCAGGGCACCAAGCAGGTCTACATGACATAGAGCACTTCCAGGTCATGGAATCGTAACAGCAGTAGAATGTACATCTCCAGTGGGATGTCCTTGATGATGTGCGTGGCTGTAGATGTTAGGATGTATGTTATGATGTATGGTATGAACAGTACAGTCACAAGAGAGGTATATTTGATCAATATCGGTCGAGCCAATCAAATTTCATTTATGGAGTTTGCGTAATATCCTATATAGCATAAGGTTGTGTAAGATCATCCACCCTGACATAGCGATGCTGGCCGATTACGGTTGTCTACCTAATGACTATCGGGAGATAAAACAGATTGTCTTGAAGAAACTGATGTGCCACGTATAGGCGATCATGGTGTCCAGCAAAAGCCATCACAGGTCAGGGCACAGCACAGCAAGGAAGACGAGAGTATGGCCCATAATGTTATGAAACCGCACAGTATCGGAGGCCTCTTCAGTCTTTGGACACGTTACTAGACAAAGAATTTTATTTTGCGTCATACCAGTTAGAACTCTGGTGGAGGCGGTGGTTTCCAAGTTCTGTGTTTGCTCTTTTGATTTCCCCGGGCTAGGGCAGCTGAATCGATCCCGTGTTACGCAAAGTATTTGAAAATATTTGTATGTGGGCCCCGGCGGAGGAGACCTCTGTGGTCACCTGCAGGGAGGATGAAACATGAAGCTCCCCTTAGAGCTAGGGGAAGTGGACAGAGGAAGGGAGAAAAATGGAGAGAAAGACAGAGAAAGAGAGAGAAACAGAGACATAGGGAGAGAGCGAGAGAAAGAGAGAGAGAAAGAGAAAAAAAGAGAGAGCTAGAGAAACAGATAGAGAGAGAGAGGGAGTGAGAAAAAGAGTGAGAGAGATAGAGAGACAAAGAGAAAGAGATAGAGACAGTGAGAGAGAGTGTGTGTGTGTGTGTGTGTGTGTGGGGGGGGTGGTTGTGTAAGTCCACCCTGACATGTTGTTTAGTCTCTTATTTCTTTATCGAAGGACCCTTTCATTGGCGCCGGCACAGAAGGACAGGATCCATTAAGGTTCTCCCTCTGTAACAAAAGGCAGATCACTCAGGCCCGGGGCCCGGTCAGTGATGTGAGAGACATGGCGTGTAATCTGCAGCACTCTCTGTACAGGGCTGGCCGCCCTAGAGCGATCCACGGCGCCATTCTTCAAAAGCCCCGCTATCTACAAGCAAACAAAAAGAGCTTGCTGCAGGGAACAAGTGGCCCAGTCCACCTCCGCCAGCGAAGCCACCGCGAGCTGCACTCCTCCATCCTTCGCTCTTTGTCTCAAAAATAGCCCTTCCTTTGTGACGTCGCCCTTGCGTTTAACCTGATTGACAGCTGCTTTCAACACAATTAGATATCACCGTTCATCGTTGCGGGGGCTCGAGGCAGCAGTTGCGTATGGCGCCGTTTCAAACCTCGAGTCAGTTTCTGAATCCGCCGGATGGAAATCACACACGCTGCACGCCACAGGAAAGGGAAGTCAAACCAGTGCCGTTGATTTCCCTGAACAACTGAAATTGACACACTGTTTAGGAAATCGAGACAATTCTGCCAAACACCAAACACGTTTCCCATATACACAGCCCTATTTTGACTAAGATAAGCAGTTGAGGCATCCTTATATTTGGAATATTTTGTGTCCATTCCTGTCGTGCATTAATCTTGTTTTTATTGTGAGTCCTTTGGTCCTCAGAAGCTTCCAGCTATTAGGGAACGAAGTCCGCTGCACAAGTCAGTCTCATCCTCTTAACACCCAGCAGCCTCAAAGACATGCTGTCAAAGCATCTGTACCCATATGGGTATTCCCTGCATCCTCAACCACAAGATGTCACTAAGATCATCTCACCTCAAGCATATCGGTGACACGCACCAACTAATGTATTCATGATCACCACAAACACATGAGTTGGTGCGTGTAAGAGAGACAAGCTAAAGCATGTTGCGTCGTGCGTGTGGATAGTAGTCCTCTTTCTCTTTCATGCCATCTTGAATGCCATCATCAAGGGAATAATTCTACTATTATATTATTATATACTATAATACTGCAGATGGCCCCTGCAGTTCTGTTTCTTTCTGCAAGGAGGCGCTGCTTAACAGTGCTGGTGCAGTGGGCATGGCTCTCTCATGCTCAAGGACATTACATGTAAAATGACACAATGAAAGAGAGAGAGAGATAGAGAGAATGAGACAAAGAGAGAGAGTGTGTGTGTGTGTGATAGAGAGATTGAGACAAAGAGAGAAAGAGAGAAAGAGAGAAAGAGAGAGAGAATGGATGGATGATTAGCGCTTCTGTGCCTCGGCCGAAATTGTGAGGAACCAGGCTACTTCCAGGAGTGCTTCAGCTGGTGTGGGGGTCGGCGAGGTCACGTTCACATGTTCTCTGCACCCTTCTGTCTTTTCCGTACATTGGACAGACCTTGCTTTACACACACGCACACTCAAACACACGCACATACTCATGCGGCAGAAGGCTCTCTAAATAGCGCTGCAATGACTCATCTATTGACTTGCATATCTTTGTAAAAGCTTCCAACCCATGTGCGTCTTACAAAAAACACCTCCGACAGGAACGCCATATCCACACATCTGTAGGAGGTATGCACGCATAGTGGGCTAGAAGTAGGGCATGCATAATGATTGCACTATTTGTCATTTACACTATTTCTGAAGTACAGGAATCCCACGTTCATGCTCATTAAAACCAATGAAATGTCACTTTTTAAAAATTCAAAGCCCTGTTAAATAATTGAACCGGCTGCACTTTCTCTTCGATCGCTCTCTCATGTAAACTAATGCATAACTTGATCGGGTCTGGGGCGTGTGGCGTTTCTAAGTGTGCTAATTGTTGGCAGATTACGGTACGTGCCTCTCACTCTGCCTCTCACCTGCGCCGCGCTCCTCACAAAAACCAACACCTCAGTGTCCAGGTGGTTCACTGATTCAGGTCCAGCTGCTCCACACACAGTCCACTATAGTTACCAGGAGTGTGGTACCAAACGTTATATTCCCATGTATAGTCCAGCTAAAATCAGACTGTGATAATTCATTTTTACCAAAGCATTGGGTGGTACAGTATGTCTGTGTAACAAGTTGTAGTTCCTTTCTCTCTCTCTACCTCATTCTCTCTCTCTACCTCATTCTCTCTCTCTATCTCATTCTCTCTCTCTACCTCATTCTCTCTCTACCCCATTCTCTCTCTCTACCTCATTCTCTCTCTCTACCTCATTCTCTCTCTCTACCTCATTCTCTCTCTCTACCTCATTCTCTCTCTATCTCATTCTCTCTACCTCATTCTCTCTCTCTACCTCATTCTCTCTCTACCTCATTCTCTCTCTCTATCTCATTCTCTCTCTCTACCTCATTCTCTCTCTCTATCTCATTCTCTCTCTCTACCCCATTCTCTCTCTCTACCTCATTCTCTCTCTCTACCTCATTCTCTCTCTACCTCTCTCTCTCTCTACCTCATTCTCTCTCTCTATCTCATTCTCTCTCTCTACCTCATTCTCTCTCTACCTCATTCTCTCTCTACCTCATTCTCTCTCTCTACCTCATTCTCTCTCTCTACCCCATTCTCTCTCTCTACCTCATTCTCTCTCTCTACCTCATAATCTCTCTCTCTACCTCATTCTCTCTCTCTACCCCATTCTCTCTCTCTATCTCATTCTCTCTCTCTACCCCATTCTCTCTCTCTACCTCATTCTCTCTCTCTACCTCATTCTCTCTCTACTGTACCTCATTCTCTTTCTCTACCTCATTCTCTCTCTCTACCTCATTCTCTCTCTCTACCTCATTCTCTCCGTGGTGCCCGGCTCCGTCTCTCTCTCTAGAGCCCTCCAGCGCCATTAAAGCTGCTCTAGTGGCGACCAATCAGCACTTGATATTCTTGTGGCGCATTGTGGGGAAGATAAAAGCCGGGACGCGGGGTGGAGGACGCAGCCTCTCGTGTTCGATGACCCTCTGCGATCGCAAAATGTCCTCCGACGGCAGCGCTGGCGTTGCTGTACCTTCCACTGAGGGAGCAGCCGCCGAAACTTCATTGACATTTATTTAGTGGGGGAAAAATTAGTCCTTATGTCATAATGTTTCTCATCTGGTCACCCTGACTCTCTCTTACCCTCTGTCGTTTTCTTTTACATCGAATTAGCCCTTCGCCACTGCCTCTACTCCCCACCCCCCTAACCTCATCCATTACCTCATCCCATGGCTCGTCCTCACCCCCCTCCCAACCACACCCATTATTACCTCATCCCATGGCTCATCCTCACCCCCCTCCCAACCACACCCATAATTACCTCATCCCATGGCTCATCCTCACAGCCCAACCTCACACATTATTACCTCATCCCATGGCTCATCCTCACAGCCCAACCTCACACATTATTACCTCATCCCATGGCTCATCCTCACCCCCCCCCCCCCCCCAACTCCATCCATTACAGGACCTCACCCCTCGACCCCAGTCACACTCCCTCCCATGCATGATCCATCATCGTTATTCTGGATATGAAGCTCCAAGTTGCCAGAAGACAACCCATCTACAGTTACATCACAGAGCATCTGAAAATACATTCTTAGATAATGGGCCAGGAACAGGAAATTGATTTTTCATTTTTCTCCTTGGAATAGAGAATCTATAGATGGACTGTTTGCTCCCGAGGAAAGTTACAGTTAGGAGTACACTTATCTCACGTTCATTTTGGAAATACTGTACAGGGAAACACACTGAACAGTTTAATGATACTGTAAGCCAGAGGATTCACTACCACTCTTGATTATCTTTTAGTTATGGAGGCATTACTTGGGTGCGTATGTGATCATCACAGTCAGTCTAATTAGTTTGATGGTGGGGTGCTTGTTACAGTAGCATGGTTTTGCTGTGTAACTAATCAGTATGTCACTGATGGAGGTATTCACCAGTAATTAGAAATTGTGTTTCTCACAGATTGGTCATGCTACAGTCGTTCAAATTTACACCTATACATTATTTATACTAGTGTTTAATTCTGGAAGGATGGGTGGACATATTTGTACTATATAGATAGATAGATAGATAGATAGATAGATAGATAGATAGATAGATAGATAGATAGATAGATAGATAGATAGATAGATAGATAGATAGATACTGTACATAGGTAGGTAGGTACAGTAGGTAGATGGATGGATGGATGGATGGATGAATGGATGGATAGATAGATAGATAGATAGATAGATAGATAGATAGATAGATAGATAGATAGATAGATAGATAGACAGACAGACAGACAGACAGACAGACACAACCAAGACTAAAACCTGAGACGAGGATGAGGATTTGTAACTTTCGACCAAACCACAGACCGGCTAAATGGCACACACGCACACACACACACACACACACACACACACACACACACACACACACACACACACAAACACACGCACACACACAGTGTATTATTATACATAATGGGCAGACTAACAGAGGTCTCCATGGAGATGGAGGAGGCGGCTCTGTAAACACTAGCAAGCCTTCCCGCTACACGAGCGTGCGTAACCGGAAGTGTTGCTGGAGCTCCGCCTCTAACAAACTCCGCTTAGCGGCGCCCTGTCCTGCTCCCGCCGGTAGAAATCACAGTGGCCGGCTGTTCCCAGCGCGTTGAGCTGCAGTGTCATCGCGGTCCCCTTCGCCCCCCCTTCGCCAGCGGCATTTTTAAAAGAATAACCTGTGTAATGCAGTTCCTCCCCCTGGCCACACTACCTGATTACCCCCCCCCAACCTGCCCTCCTGGGAGACATTTGTTTACTTTTTATTTGAGAGCCTTTGCCTGGTTGGCTGGCTGGCTGGATGACTGACTGGCTGGCTGGATGACTGATTGGCTGACTGGCTGGATGATTGACTGACTGGCTGGCTGGATGATTGACTGGCTGGCTGGATGATTGACTGGCTGACTGGCTGGCTGGATGACTGACTCACTGACTGACTGACTGACTGGCTGGCTGGCTGGATGATTGACTGGCTGGCTGGATGACTGGCTGGCTGGCTGGCTGGCTGGCTAGCTGGCTGGCTGACTGACTGGCTGGCTGGATGACTGACTGGCTGGCTGGATGACTGACTGGCTGGCTGGCTGGATGACTGACTGGGTGGCTAGATGACTGACTGGCTGGCTGGCTGCCACTGCTGCTGGAAGGGGCGTTCCGAGACCGCCGCGGTCACCTGTCAGTCCCGACGACGCGGGCTGGCATGCTGGCGTGACTCGAGGACATCCTACTTCCTGTCTGACCCTGGCACGCCCGCTGCCACCCTGTCCTCCCCTGCCTCAGACAGAAAGAACAACACTCAACTCTGAAATACGAGTGTGTGCACGACTTGATAATTACTGTTACATAACCCCTAGCGACCCCCAGCTGACCCCTGTGTGTTGCACGGCTTCCTGTGATTTCATGTGAGGTATTTAGCACATTTCGGGGTTTGGGCTGCTCTCCTTTGATAGGGAGCATGGCGCCACGCTTCCTGAACTCATCCACGGTGAGGAGACACAGCGAGCGGAGCTTTGAGCCGAGAGCCAGAAGAGCTTCTCTCTTGTCTTTAATATTGATGAGGAGCCTTATTTAGCCCAGGCTTCTGGGAGTGATCAAAGTGTGGCACGCTGGGGATGGAACCAGGGCTGGTGCTGGGACTGATGGTCGGGCTCGGGGGCGGACTGGGGAAATCATTCAGGCCGGGAAATGTTGCCCCAGTCAGGCCGCGAGCCGACGCGGTGAGATGGAACACTTTCAGTTTCGTTTTGTTGACGGGTGGGGGGGGGGCAGGCCATTCACCGCGGGCCAGGCCAGTTAACGCGCCAGGCCACCGGGAAAACTCCCGGTGCTACCGATGGCCAGTCCGCCTCTGGTTGGGCTGGAGCTGAGGCTGTGCTGGGGCTAGAGTTGGAGCTGCTGATGGAGCTAGGGCTGGATCTGGGTCTGGGACTGGGCATCTCAGGCCTGTGGCTAGGGCTATGGCTGGGACTGGGACTGGGGCTCAGCTAGAGTTGGAGCTGGAGCTGGAACTAGGAATGGAGCTGGAATTGGGGCTGGAGCTGATGCTGGGACTGGGCATCTTGGGCATGGGGCTAGGGCATGGGGCTAGGGCTATGGCTGGGACTGGGGCTCAGCTAGAGCTGGGGCTGGGACTAGGATTGGAGCTGGGGCTGGAACTAGGGTTGGAGCTGGGACTGGAACCAGGATTGGAGCTGGGACTGGAACTAGGGTTGGAGCTGGGACTGGAACTAGGGTTGGAGCTGGGACTGGAACCAGGATTGGGAGCTGGGGCTGGAACTAGGGTTGGAGCTGGGACTGGAACTAGGGTTGGAGCTGGGACTGGAACTAGGGTTGGAGCTGGGACTGGAACTAGGATTGGAGCTGGGACTGGAACTAGGGTTGGGGATACAGCTGAGGATGTGTCTCATGCTGAGGTTGATGTCATTGTTGGGACTGCAGGTTGGCTGTGGAGGTTTTTTGTAACTGCAGTAGGCCGATCCTCTTGGCCCATCCAAGCCTAGCTCGTGCTCCCAGCCCCAGCCCCGGCCCCGGCCCCAGCCCCGGCCCCAGCCCTGGCCCCAGCCTCTTCTGTTACCATGACCGGGCGGCTATGCTCCTACTGTAGCTCTCGCTCTGTGGCTCTAATAGCTTCGGTGCATATGTGACACTAGAGAGAGAAGGGGAGAGAGAGAGAGAGAATGAGAGAGAGAGAAGGGGAGAGAGAGAGAGAGAGAGAGAGAGAGAGAGAGCCTCGCCGCGCTCCTCTCCTCTCCGCTCCGTCGCAGACAGACAGACAGGCAGACGCGCGGCCGCCCGCACAATGAGCCTGGCTGGAGGAGCAGCAGCAGCAGCAGCAGCGTCAGCAGGGAGCCCCCAATCAGCAGCGCCGCGCTCTCCTCCTCCTCCTCCTCCTCCTCCCCTCCGTCTCTGAGACCGCGTTCTCATCCTTATCTCCCCTCTCTCCTCCTCCCCCCTCTGTATCTCTCTGCCTGCCCCCCCCCCCCCCCACCCTCTCTCTCTCTCTCTCTCTCTCTCTCTCTCTCTGAAGCAGTGATGGGGTGGACCACCATGTAGAGCGCAGCAGCGGGCGGACTGAGGACAGCAGAATGGGAAGCTACGCGCCGAGCGGTTCCGGACTGCAGCCGTGAGAACGGGGAACCCTCCTCGTCAGGAACCTCACCAGCGGGGCTGTCCTAACCGGCCTGGATGCGCTCTCTCTTCTCCTCCTCCTCCTCCTCCTCCTCCTCCTCCGCCGCCGTCGCCTCCTCCCTGACGGATCTCTGCCCGGACTTCGCCATTTCCGCCCCGACCGGAGGATCGTCCCCCGGACCCAGAGATTAGCCGTTCCTCATCCGCCGCAGCAGCGCGGGGGAGGGGGGGGCCGCCCCGTTCTCTATCCTCTCCCTTTTTTCTTTTCGGACCCCGACCTTTCACCCGGTTTCCCCGACTGACGCTCTGAGCAATACTACCCGACGCCGCCGCCCGCCATGGGGGAGATGACGAACAGTGATTTTTACGCCAAGAACCAAAGAAGCGACGGCGACCATGCGGCCGGCTTCGGCTGCTCCGTGCTGGAGCTGCGCTCGCTCATGGAGCTCCGCAGCACGGAGGCCGTGGTCAAAATCCAGGAGGACTACGGCAACACGGAGGGGCTCTGCTCGCGCCTGAAGACCTCGCCGACGGAAGGTGAGTCCCCCCCGACCCGCCGTCTCTGTGACCTGTGACCTGTCCTCCTCATCCTCACTCCCGTCCATCTGTTTTACCGTGCGCGTTTGTGACCGATTGTGGTAGCGGTTACGTTTTGCCTTGAAATGTACCGTTTGCATTGAAATGACTCCCCCCCCCCCCCCCCCCCCCCCGTACCTCTCGCTCCCTCAGCCAACCAGCGGCGGCGTTATAAGCGCGAGCATGTCTCCAGGGCAACGAGGTAGAGGACAGGCCACATGTGCTACTCTGTCACTAAAGCGTTGTGAGGCGCTGGAGCGAATGCACATTCATCGCTAGAGGACAGACAGAAATCAAATAATAGAGCTGTGACGGCGTGTTTTTTTCTCGCGTGTACATTTTTCGAGGCGGAATGAATCCCGAACGGCTTCCCACAAAGCGCACCGAGCGTTGAAACAGACACGTTCCTCCGTCCCTCTCCGAACATCAGAGTCCTCTTTCCAGTATTTATGCGCCTGCTCCCCATCAGCGACCTCTCGGTTTATGCGTAACGCGATAGGACAACAGAGACGCGCGGCGGATATCCCTTCGGCTCGCGGTTCCCGGCGCTTCTAGGTCACACCGGCGGAACACACAGAAGTCAGAATATTATTTTTTTTTTTTTAAAATAACAATAGAACACACTAGAACGATTTTAGTCTCAATATGGCAGCGGGACGGTAAAGTTAAGACGCCGGCAGCCGTTAGCGTTGCGCTATGCTGCCGATACGCTTCCTGTCTGTGGAGGAGCGGGGTGTGAGTGGTGTGTCGGTATATATCCGCGCCGTCCCGGGGGCATTATTGCTCGCAGCGCCGGAAGGGCGGCGTGTCTCCGAAGCAGTCGCTCCGGTACAACATATGCGACCGCAGAAATACGATCGCAGTAATTTCGCTCCCACGCGCGGCGGGCTGTCAACATGCGGGGTGCGCGTAATGCGTCGGGGCCCCCGAGGGACCCTGCTTCTCAAGTGAAAGCCCTTTACTAGCGAGACCTATTAGCTCTCCGTCTGCCGGGCCCTAGACCGGCGCTGCTAACACATTAGACCTTGGAACAGGCCCCGAGGTAACCAGGGTGAAGAGCCGGTTGGGGGGGGGGTGGGGGGGGGGGGGCGGGGGGGGGTATAGCCTAGCCGAAGTGGCAAGGATACCACGGGAACGTGTTTGGCCCTAATGAAGACAAACAGACACATCTACTGGTGTTAATGCGCAGGGTGGTTAGATGAATATTCCCTCCCTACACCCCCCTCCCCCCCTCTCTCTCTCTCTCTCTCTCACTCCCTCTCTCTCTCTCTGAGCTCAGTCACCTTCACGTGCCCAGTAGCCATCTTCTGTGAGTCATTACCCGCTGTACGGATGACGGCGTGCACGTATGACCTGCCGAGCCCGAGGGAGAACACGCAACAAGCGTTCATGTATCAAGTCAGCATCGGGCAGTGTTGTTTTTGCTTCCGTCAATTCAGATCTAATTGGAGAAGCTTTCATATCAAAACACAGCTATTTTTGGACTGGACTCTCAAATCGCATCCTGAGCGTAGCTCTTCTTAACCGGGATTTAATTTGACCGCTGGAAAGACCCGGTGTCTTTAACGCCCCATTACGGGTTTGATTGAACCCCAGGGTGTATGGCTGAGAGGCCTCTCTCCCGTTCTGTAGGTGACTTCTGGGTGAAACGGATTATGTTCCCCCCGAAGCACCAGGAGTCATTCCGGGGGTAGCTAGCTGGCCGGAGCAGGAAGTAGTCCGCATGGAGGGAGGCGGGGTCCATATGGAGGGAGGCGGGGTCTATATGGAGGGAGGCGGGGTCCATATGGAGGGAGGCGGGGTCCATATGGAGGGAGGCGGGGTCTATATGGAGGGAGGTGGGGTCCATATGGAGGGAGGCGGGGTCCATATGGAGGGAGGCGGGGTCCATATGGAGGGAGGCGGGGTCTATATGGAGGGAGGCGGGGTCCATATACATACGTGCATATATACAGTACAGTACATTTACATAACATATACAGTACAGGTCATTTACATAACATATACAGTACAGTACATTTACATAACATATACAGTACAGTACATTTAGATAACATGCCTCCTGTCAGTAGGATTCATGAAAACAAGTTATTATGGTTCTTCATTGCATCTGTATCACTTAAACAGTACTTAGTAGGGCATAATACATTGTCATACAAACATAAGAAATCCTTGTAGATATGCAACCAAAGACCTCTTTCAGTGACCTGAATGAAAATGTACATCTGATACCTTACATACTCTAAAGAGTTTGTCCTGGGGTGAGAAAACCTCATACTTATATTTTAAGAAAGCATTTAAGAGCATTTAAGAGCATTTAAGAGCATTTAAGAGCATTTGAGAGCATTTGAGAGCTGTGTTCGTTCGTTGTCAAGGCCTGTGGTGTGACCAAGGAGACCAGCCTGCCCAAGTTTTTATTCCTTCCTACTGTACCTCCTGCTCTACGCCTCGCTCATGGTTCTCCTGCCTACTGTACGCCTCGCTCATGGTTCTCCTGCCTACGCCTCGCTCATGGTTCTCCTGCCTACGCCTCTCTCATGGTTCTCCTGCCTACGCCTCGCTCATGGTTCTCCTGCCTACGCCTCGCTCATGGTTCTCCTGCCTACTGTACGCCTCGCTCATGGTTCTCCTGCCTACGCCTCGCTCATGGTTCTCCAGCCTACGCCTCGCTCACGGTTCTCCAGCCTACGCCTTGCTCATGGTTCTCCTGCCTACGCCTCGCTCATGGTTCTCCTGCCTACGCCTCGCTCATGGTTCTCCTGCCTACGCCTCGCTCATGGTTCTCCTGCCTACGCCTTGCTCATGGTTCTCCTGCCTACGCCTCACTCATGGTTCTCCTGCCTACGCCTCGCTCATGGTTCTCCTGCTCAACGCCTCGCTCATGGTTCTCCTGCCTACGCCTCGCTCATGGTTCTCCTGCCTTCGCCTCGCTCATGGTTCTCCTGCCTCCGCCTCGCTCATGGTTCTCCTGCTCAATGCCTCGTTCCCGGTTCTCCTGCCTAACTCCTCGCTCGCGGTTCTCCCCTGTCCTCCTCCTCCTCCTGTTCTCCACCCCCTCTGTTCTCCGCTCTCTGCTCCATGCCTCTCTCTTCCCTTCATCCCCTCTGCCTCACTCATCCATCCCCTCTTTCCTCATCCACCTCCCTTCACCTCGCCTCTCCCTCTCCTCCCTCCTCTCCCCTCTCCCTCCTCTCTCCATCCTCTCCTCTCTCCCTCCGTCCTCTCTCCATCCTCTTCTCTCTCTCCCATCTCTCTCCATCCTTTCGCTATCCTCTCCTCTCTTCATTCTCTCCCCATCCCCCTCTCCTTCCCCTCTCCATCCTCCCCCATCTCCCTACTCTCTCCCTTCATCCTCCCCCCTCTCCCTCCTCTCCCCTCCCCCTCTCTCTTTCCCCCCTCTCTCCCTTCTCTCTCCATCCTCTCTCTATCCTTTTCTCTCCTCCTCCTCTCGCTCCCTCCTCTCCTCTCTCCATTCTCCTGCTTCTCCCTGCTCTCATTTCTATTTCTGTGTGACGGCCCATCGTGTCTCTGCGGAGCAGCCTAGCCTAAATGGACCTGCTCTACATGTATAACCTTCATTCTCTCAACGCACCTCCTTGTCTTTGACCAAAACCGCTCGGAGAAAAGCCGATAAGGAGCAGGGCGATCGAGTGGGAAACCAGACAGCCGCGAGACTCAGCGAAGACGCTGGGCTTCAATGATGCATGATTCTGATTCTACAGTAGCTACATGTACTGTATTTCTAACGGGAGAAAGGTAAAGCGGCCGTCAAGGGAAAGCCTTGGGTATGGGGTTTACCTGAGTTTACATCAGATCAAAGCACACACACACACACACACACACACACACACACACTCTCTCTCTCTCTCTCTCTACCTCTCTCTATCTCTCTGACTATCAAACACCATCTCTGGTGGACACATTCATTTATTCACGGTCTATAACCAATAATGTAAAATGCACACATCCATTTTAATCACATACAGTCGGATCCTCTTTGACATTGTGGTCAAGGACACTACTTCAGTGAGGAGGAGGAGGAGGAGGAGGAGCATGATCAGCAGAAAGAAGAGAAGAAGGAAGAGCAGGAGAGAGAGAGAGAGAGAGAGAGAGAGCAGGAAAGGGAGGGCGTTCTGAGATGCTGCCGCGTTCCCTGGCGTCGGTCCACTCTGCGTCCTGTCACGCGTCCACGTGGACGGTCTCCCGTCTGCGCATTGTCCCCCCCCACCGCCCCCCCCCCCCCCCCCCCCCCGACAATCATCCTAATCCAGCCCTCCGCGTCCCCTCTGACACGTCCTGTTTAATCACGGCCCCGCTAGGACTTGCTCGGATGGAGCGCCATCCCTTTTAATAAGGACGGTTCCTCCCCCTCTCTGGCACCCAGCGCACCCCCGTTCCGCCGGCGCGCTCTGGAAGGAGGATCTCTCCGAGGAGAGATTACGGCGCCGGGGGGGGAGGGGATACGTGGCCATTTTCCTGCCGCTCTCCTGCGGAGATGACCTTGAGGACGGGGGGCTGCAGCGCACCGTCTGTACCGCGGGCCGAAACGCCGGCGGACGCGCCGCTCGCGACGAGGCAGATTTACGACGCTCGTCAAGGTCAGCGGCCCGGAGAGATGACGGAGGAGGACCGCGTCCGTTCCGCGCGTACACAGCTGCCCGGTAGAAAGGATATACGGACCCGTTGCGTTCCTTCACATGAGATTGTGGCGCTGCGATCGATACACAGAGCGACGTATTACTTTCCTGTTTCTATGGCGTGCTACAGCATGTACTGTACAGTAAAAGGCATTTATGTAAGCAAACTGTATCACTCTATAATGGCTATTACACTCTTTTAATGATCCTTCTCGTTAAAAGAGTGATCTTAGGTAGTACAGCTTAATAACAGGTGCATGTGTAGGCGTGCTCCTCAGACGCCAGGCGTCATGGCGGCAGCACCCCCCGGTGAAGTACGACAGCCGGTCTTCCCCGGCGTCCGCCGGCGATCCGTGTACGACGTTCCGCGCCGCGGCGTTTCCGATCCGTCACCCTCGGTAACGACGGGCGTCTCCGCCGCTGCCTGCCTGAATTAGCGGGAGTAGCGTTGAGGCTGAGGCCGGGGGCTGAGGCCAGGGCCGGGGCGGAGGCTGGTTCCGCCGCCGCTGACGAAGACGCGCGGCGTCGGCGCTGTCGTCGCCGTCGGCTCAGTCTTGACGTCCCGGTTGGCCGGGCCCTTCACTTCCTGTTAGCGAGGAGAGACAGGAAGGGCGCCGTGCATTAGCCGCCTGTCCTCGTATCCGTGACTACGTTGTGTCCAGGTGACTGCACAGTTTAAATGTGACACACGGATACAGTACCGTACTGTATAGTAGACTGATAGCCTTTTGTTTGGGAGGTGTTTGCAGTCTACAGTGCAGCAACCTGAGCACAATGTCACTGATGTGATGCTAGGAATAATACAGGATAGAATAACAATTTTTTAGCTGCGCCCAGCAGTTCCATACAGTAGCTCGCTCTGTCGGTCGGTCAGTCAGTCGGTCGGTTGTCCACAAAGCTTTTCCTGGACAACTCAGGAAATCATTGACCAAAAATGCTCTAAATTTGCATGCTGCAACTAGAGACTATGAGTAACTATGCCAGAAAGAATAACCATGATCTCTCCATAGCTGGAGCTAGATAGTAACCGATTCCAAACGCTCATTTCAAAATGCTGGCATTTCCACGCCACTTGACGAAAATGTATGAAACCTGGTACACCTATGTCTTTCTTCATGGGGAACAAGTTCCTCAAGAACCCATAAGGTCCGCCACGATGGATTTTTCTGCAGGTAGAAAATTTGGCAAAACCTATAAAAAGCAAACCTCATAAACCGTAGGTCCGATTGGCCTGAATTTTCACTTGGCATGTTTTTAAATTGCCATTTTAAAAAAAACGTTGCCTTCTGGTCATGCGGTTGGTTGCTTGGTCCACAACAATTGGGTGTGGCTGCACATGTACTACAGTATGTGGGTGCAGCTATTGTGAATTCAGACTTGTTTTAACATCACGTCACCTGAGGATCCTTTCTTCTGCGTCATAATGTCTTTTCATTCTTGTTCAATATTTTAAGTATATATACGGTATATGGAATATGATGAATCAAAAGGGACCATTTAATTTGGGTGGGGTACTGGGACATGACAGCCATGACGGCCATTTTAGCTGCATAATATGCAAAGTTCTCATACGTGCCGAGACTGTAACCCTTCGTCAGCAGTTTCCTGATCGACCTCTAACAGTGGCTCAGCACACTGCCAGATACCCCATAGAACTGCCAGATACCCCCTAGAACTACTAGATACCCCCTAGAACTGCCAGATACCCTGCAGAACTGCCAGATACCCCCTAGAACTGCCAGATACCCTGTAGAACTGCCAGATACCCTGTAGAACTGCCAGATACCCCCTAGAACTGCCAGATACCCCCTAGAACTGCCAGATACCCTGTAGAACTGCCAGATACCCCCTAGAACTGCCAGATACCCTGCAGAACTGCCAGATACCCTGTAGAACTGCCAGATACCCTGTAGAACTGCCAGATACCCCATAGAACTGCCAGATACCCTGTAGAACTGCCAGATACCCCATAGAACTGCCAGATACCCCATAGAACTACCAGATACCCCCTAGAACTGCCAGATACCCCCTAGAACTGCCAGATACCCTGTAGAACTGCCAGATACCCTGTAGAACTGCCAGCTACCCTGTAGAACTGCCAGATACCCCATAGAACTACCAGATACCCTGCAGAACTGCCAGATACCCCCTAGAACTGCCAGATACCCTGTAGAACTGCCAGATACCCTGTAGAACTGCCAGATACCCTGTAGAACTGCCAGATACCCTGTAGAACTGCCAGATACCCTGTAGAACTGCCAGATACCCCATATAACTGCCAGATACCCCATAGAACTGCCAGATACCCCATAGAACTGCTAGATACCCCATAGAACTGCCAGATACCCTGCAGAACTGCTAGATACCCCATAGATACCCTGCAGAACTGCCAGATACCCTGCAGAACTGCCAGATACCCTGCAGAACTGCCCCCCCCCCACCCACCTCTACACACAGCTCTTACTCCTTTGAAAACTCCAACTAGTGTCCTGTGCACAGACACAATGGAGAGCATTATCCCGTGTAGGTACTTCCTTTACCCACCATGACTTTTTCATGAGCCTCTCTGGTAGTCCTGCATTTTAATGTCCGCTCCCATTGTGTCCGGAGCACATCCGAGCCAGGGGGAGAAACCTGAGCGTGACACCCCAGACGGGTGACGGGAGAGGGCACTGTCACTCTCCCTTTCAGCCCGCTGGCTTCTCTCCCAGTCCTGGGGGGTCGGGGTGCTCCAGCCCACTAGCGCCCTCTCCCATCTGAGGCCCCGGGCCCCTGGTCGTAGTGGCGGGGGCTCCAACAGCCTGCCTGGTTCCACATGAGTGAAGCTGATGACAGGTTAGTTAAAAGGAGTGTGAGCACTTTGAGACAAATGAACTAATAAAAGGGGATTGATTGATTGATTGGTTGACTAAGGCACTGAGTGGTTTACTAGGCTGAGGTTACCGGCTGAAATTACTCACAATACTCCTGACAGCCCAACACACACACACACACACACACACACACCCTCTCTCTGACTAGCAGATGTCTCATTAAGCTGCGGTGTGGACATCAAGGGCACTTCTGGATTTCAAACGGAGGGAATGAAACAGATGTAGAGGATGCCTAACGAGTCATTAGGACCCCGTTGACCTCTCTGACCTTTATTGCTGTGAAACGGAGTTGTACACATGAAAACCTGGAGTCACATACAGTAGAGTACAGTAGAACCATACAGTAGAGCCATGTACATATACAGTAGAGCCATGTACACACCATGTACAGTATTGTGTACCCCATGCGCCATATGCTTGATATTCCCATCATGTTGATTACCTGCGTATCTTGCTATATATATATATATATATATATATATATATAAACCCCGAACTTTCAACTCTTCAACTCTGACAGTGGCGCTAAAGAATAAACTCATTAGCCATGCATTTCTCTCACCTTTGCTGAGATATTTCTCACATGACTCAGACTACAGCACCTAAAGCAATGTTGGAGCTCACCCACTCACCCATCCACCCCCACACACACAGCCCTCTTGCTCTCTCTCTCTTTCTCTCTCTCTGACTCTCTCTCTGACTCTCTCTGTCTCTCTGAGCCCCCTCTCTCTCACTCTCTCTTTTCCATGACTCTTTCTCCTCCTCTCTTTATTGTATCTCCCCTGTCGCTCTCTCTCTCTCTCTCTCTCTCTCTCTCTCTGCTGCTGTGTTCACGTGGATCTGCTGGCCTGCTCTCTCTCTCTCTCACTCTCTCTTTTCCATGACTCTTTCTCCTCCTCTCTTTATTGTATCTCCCCTGTCTCTCTCTCTCTCTCTCTCTCTCTCTCTCTCAGCAGCTGCGTCCTCCACCGTGTCCTAGATGTTTAACTGCTCGTTTCTCCCTTGATGACGCCTCCCGGTATTCACGCGTTGGGCGAGAGGCCGTTATACCCGTCGCCTCCGCCTCGCCCAGGGGCTGGAGAGAGACAGCGTCGCTGTCGGCAACCGCCGCATCAGCATCCTCCTCATCCGGTTTTTGTTTATTTATTTGTTGTTTGGTAATAGGGTAGTTGTTTATTTATTTGTTTATTTGTCGCGCCGGCGGTGTTTTTAATTAAAATGACATGACGGTTTTCTGACAGTCCCTTCCTGAGCAGCCTCAGATGTATTGAAACACAGTCCCGACTCCCGTACCGTTTTTTCCTTGTTTTTCTTCTCCTTGGCGAGGCAAATCCGTCACGTTCCTTTGCTTCGACTGGCACCGTTTTACTGCCACAGCGGCAGGCCAATCAGAGTGGGCTTCGACGTGCAGGCTCGTGCGAGGGGCCCTGGGTCCCGACGGCGCCCCCATCGAGATGGCGTCGGAAATCGCTTAGTGTCACTTTCCAGTCCATTTCCTCCAGGACGCCGCCGGCCCATGGGGGCGTGGGTGGTGGCTGCGTCCGTCCACGCCGCTCTGTCCGCCTCGGGGATCAATTACACTGTGCCCTCCTCCCCGGGAACCGGAGGGGGGGGGGGGCAGCATGGCACAGCGCTCCATGGCTGGCGTGGGCCCACGGCCACATCACTGCTGGAGATCTCGCTGGCCGGGTAATAGCAGCCCTGACCTCTACCTCCAGGCGTCTCTTAATAAGCAGAATGAGGTGAGATAACCAGATCTGACTGTGTGGGACTGATAATGACCACACTGAATTAGCCAGAGATGCATAGTAGGTCATTGAGTGCATCGCCATGTCTAGTGTGCTGTACCTCAAGCCGGCTCGGTCTGTCCTCAGTGTCCACAATTGTCAATTGTCCACAGTGTCAACAGACGGACAGCTAAACCTAGATCTCAGCTCTGAGACTGAGCAATAGAAATGTTTTTTCTGAAGGACATTCTCAAGGAGACTTTCTAGTATTCCTCAGCAGACAGAGACAGTTATTGCACATCTATCTAGCTAATTAGTGATCTATCAAGTGTGAGATTAGTTCCGAGGAAGATTTAATGTTCAACCCATGCTGTCCTTTCTCCTGAACTGTGTGGCCTCGAACGTGCGCTTCGAAGTATTGATTCAGTCAGTAAAACAACATCAATATTTTGTATCATCACTCCCTGTTTCCATGGAAACTAGTTTTGGACACGGTGCCGCATCGTGAAAAATGTGATTCTGTAAATCTGACATTTTGTGGCACAGGCAGCCCACTGTGGTCTAATCCATGCGCTGTAGTGACTAGTCCACTGACTGTACAATGAATGATTTATGGATTACACAATCATTTTGTTAAAGATTTATAGTTAACCATGATTTCATAATGACAAACTCTACATTGTTAAAAAGGTTAGACAACCTCCGTATGCAAACCAACCTCAATCTGTCCTCCAAGATTTCCTGCCACTCTCATCTCTCTCCACAGTCACCAGTTTCAAAACCATTGTGGAATAAGCAGTGTCTTTCCCATTGGATAGTGGGGGCTATTGCCCTGGCCTACTCTAGCAGGGGCCTTTTGCTCGTTTTTATAGGTTGGATGTCACGGCACCAACTCTAGCACATTCAGTCCTTAGTTTGGGTTCCTCTTAGGACTTGGAGTCTGTTGTGTGAGGGTCCATTGGGGACAGTTGTTGTTTTTTGCAGGCAAGTCTGGCAATCCGGGAGTCAGTATTTTCCCATAGTGAGACACGAAACAAATGCTATGAAAGAGAACTTTAGGTTATTTACATAACCCCGGTTGTCTGAGTAGCATGAGTGAGTGTCTCACCAGACCACCCTCCTTGCTACGGAAGCGAGGAAGAGGTGTGCTTGTTTTGAATGACGACTGACGCCGTGTCTACGCCTTATATAGGAGGAGGGTCCTCCCCTCCAGACATGGGCGTCATCTGTGCCAGCCAATGAGGGCTGGCGCAATGTTATTGAGCTTCTGATGAGGTCACGCAGGGGGCGTTCCCATAGTGAGACACTCACTCATGCTACTCAGAGAACCCGGGGTTATTTAAACAACCTAAAGTTTCCATGGCAATCTACTTTTAAGCCCTTGATAATAAAAAGTACACTTCCTCAAATATTCAATATCGTTCACTCTTACAGTACCTTTAATGCAATTCCCCTTCACCCTGCTAAAGAAACGCTGCGTTTACAAACAGCTGTCAGCCCGTTTCTAGGATTCATTGATGGGTTACAGTACGTGACTGATGTGCCACATATGAATTACAGAGTAGACACGAGAGACAGAGAGATAGAGAGACAGAAAGAGAGAGAGAGAGAGCTTCTCTGACTAGGCTTTGGTGTTTAAAGAGTCTCGGAGAAATCCGTCTTGGATCTTTCCTCAGTAGCGCCGCGCCACAGCTCGCCACCTCCACCGTACGTGACGACTCCTCATTATGACTTGATGAGCATCCTGGAACTATTACAGACAGATTAGGCAGAGCGTTCTCTGGTACTGTAGCTCCACTCTCTGCAGTCCAGAGACCTGCATCTCAATAATGAGGCTGCCTGTTTTCCTTCTCTCTCTGTTGGATCGTGAGGAGCAAACAATACAGTTCTCATACTGTACCACTCTTGATTCCACAGTGTCCCCGTGCCCAGACTAGAACCACGGGTACCAGACTAGAACCAAGGGTAACAGACTAGAACCACGGGTACCAGACTAGAACCACGGGTACCAGACTAGAACCACGGGTACCAGACTAGAACCAAGGGTACCAGACTAGAACCAAGGGTACCAGACTAGAACCATGGGTACCAGCCTAGAACCAAGGGTACCAGACTAGAACCAAGGGTACCAGCTGAGCTGAAAGCAGAAACTTCAAAAGGTTAAACAAAGGATGCCCAACAATTGGACTTCCTGTACCGCATATCACTGGAATGCAGCAAATATTCCATCCTTTCATAGTACAGCACCTAGTCGGTTACTGCATCTCACTTACCTACGGTCTGTGATCGTCTAGTCATGCTGTATCGTAGGTTTAGAGGTGGCTAATGTTCATATCATAGACAGAAAGCCTTTTTTATGCCTCATTTGGTCTATTGTGACGCGTTGTTCGTTCACGTCTGTCTTCAAAATGATATTTCCATGCAATAATGCTTGGTTCTTCACATTATTTGAAGGTTATATGTAATGTCACTCCTACTGTGGTACCTGTGCGCCAAACTGCTTATCATATCAAAACTGCTGCATGTTAATTGAATGTGAAATATCCATTAGATAATTTGCATTCTATAGTGTTCTATCCGTCGACTGATTTGAATAGAAATTGGATTCGAAGATTACCATACAGTGTTCCCGTTTGCCCTCACAGTCTACAATACATATTTATGTAAAAAACATAAAAAAACGAACAAAAACAGTTGATGCAGCGCAACACAAACCAAAGCTTCAGACTCTCTGACGCCACGTCCCCTGTCGTGGTTAGCGAGCGCGCCTGGTGACGGTCCAACCGCGCGGGGTAGCTAGCCGCCCTAGCTCAGCCTGCCGTACGCTAGCCTGATTATGCAAGCGGGGGGGCTGCGTCCTGCGATGCTGACGCGCTCGGCCTCCGCCAATGAGGAGCGAGGGTGGTTCCCTGAGGCGGGGGACGGGGAGACACGAGCGCAGGACGTGACGCTCTGCCGGGGAGATCAGTGAGAGAGCCCGGCGAGATTCTCACCCGGAGACAATTAAAAGGGAATGTTTAATGAGTCTATTTATAGCCATCTGGTTCTATTTGCAACCGGGGGGCATTCTTGTGCTGGTGATTGTTCTCCACGGCCCTCCCCCTTCTGTCCCTCTCTCTTCTCTTTATTGTATCTCCCTCTCTCTCTCTCTTCCCTCCCTCGCTCTCCCTCTCTCTCTCTTCCCTCGCTCTCCCTCTCTCTCTCTCTTTCTCTCTCTCCCTCTCTCTCTCTTCCCTCGCTCTCCCTCTCTCTCTTTTCCCTGGCTCTCCCTCTCTCTCTCTTTCTCTCTCCCTCTCTCTCTCTCTTCCCTGGCTCTCCCTCTCTCTCTCTCTTTCTCTCTCTCCCTCTCTCTCTCTTCCCTGGCTCTCCCTCTCTCTCTCTTCCCTCGCTCTCCCTCTCTCTCTCTCTTCCCTCGCTCTCTTTCTTTCTCTCCCTCTCCCTCTCTTCCCTTGCTCTCCCTCTCTCTCTATTTCACTCTCTCTCTCTCTTTCTCTCTCCCTCTCTTTCTTTCTCTTTCTCTCCCTCCCTCTCGCTCTCTCTCTCTCTCTCTCTCTCTCTCTCTCTCTCAGATCGGGTTGTCCTACTACATACCGTATACTGTTAAAACCCTGAGGAGTGAGTCCCATGTGTTCCAGCTGAGATGGTAGTATTATTATAACCCTTGACCAAAGACCAGGATGTCAGTCCTTCCTGTCTGGTGGCGTGCTGTGAGACACAAACAAGACTGAACTCCAACACCTGATGGGTAATATCAGCTGTGAGCTCAGTTGAAGGAAGCAGGAGCCAAACGTAGAGAGAGAGATCCCTCAGAGACACGCAGAGAAGTGGGACACAGCTGGGAGATTGAACCAACTCGAGCAGAACACACACACGCATCCGAAACACACACACACACACACGCACGCACGCATGCACGCACACACACACACAATCCACCAATCCCATTTATCCTCACCCAGGACACTGTCAGTCACATGTAGCATCCCATCTGGGGTCATAGTATGCAGGTCTACCTACAGATCCTGACACCTGACACAACGTGTGAGGGTTGATACTTTGCCATTGACACCTGAAATGACGGGCATCACAGGCAGAATTCTGGATGGACAAAAGGCATATGCTAGAGTTGCACAAGTCAAATTCATAATTTCATAATCATAATTTCAGCAAGACGCTAATCAAAGACAAATCAAAGCACTAGCGAGTGTCCGTTCCCCATTGCCTTTTAATGCATTTGCGTGGCGATGTTACTGTATAACACTTGGATGTGTGTGTGTGTCCGTCAGCTCACAGCCTTTCAACGGACACGTACGGTGAAGGACGGGCATAAGCTGCTTGGCGTTCATCAGTAGTTAAAAAAAACGTTTTGGCAGGGTTTCCAACTCACAACCCCCCACTCTGCTGCCAGGCGCGCTACCCTCTGCTCCAAATACGGATGTTCCACTTAGACGGGGACGGGGACGGGGGGGGGGGGGGGGGGGGGTTAGTGGTACTGTAGCTACACTAGTTTATTGGTTATAGGGGAAGCTTGTAGCGTAGTTGCATTATGGGATAGCTGTATGTCAGCTCCCTTGGTTCTCCCTTCAAGGGCAAGCGATGATGAAGTCCCAAGGCGTACATCTTCCTTAATGTTCAGGGATGGAGTGTTCAGTAATGAGTGGGTATTGTGAGGGAAGACAGGTACAGTTTATGTTGACGTGGTTTCTTGTTTATTCTGCTTTATTGTCAGGAGACATAAAGTAATACCGGTCAGGTTTATTGCTGAACAAATAATGGAAAAAAGCAAAGTATGGAATGCAACGCATGTCGAATACAAGACAATTGTACACACTATACGGTAATGTACTATATAGTTTAGGGATGCATCGATGCATCGGCCGAACATCGGTATCGGCCCATGTTGACTGCCATCGGCCCATCGGCAAATAAAATGACATTCACCGATGTTAGTGGCTGATGTTATGTCGCAACAATTACGGCTTTTTTTGTTGCAAATCGTAGCCCTACCCAGCTGCAGATTCTGAGAAGATCTGTGACATAACACCGCAAACGCACGTGTAGTTTGCTTTCAAAGTAAAGTGAAAGGAAATGTTTTGGAACCAAACACTTCATTTCTTTGTTTCCCTGGCACAAAAGGGGGAATACAAATGTAATAAAATAAACATCGGCCATCGGCATTGGCCATCGGCCGGATTGTTATTTTAAGCATCGGCATCGGCCCAGAATTTTGCAATCGGTGCATCCCTAATATAGTTTGTTGGATGGCACCATATTAGTTGGATGGCAAACTGAGCTGATACTGTACATTCAGATGGACGTCTCAGTGTTTCCAGTTGTTGATGTTCTATGATAAACCCAGCTATCTTCTTTAAGCCTGCCGGCGATCAGTGAAGAATTTAACGCCTAAACGACTAAAAAGTAACGGATATTTTTAAGTTGCCTTTTTTTAATGCAGGGATGTTATCTTTATAGAATGTCCCCCAATATGAAAGAACAATCCACTTTGTTCACACGCAGCTGTTTGTAACGTGACATTTCGCGCCATTTCGCGCCATTTCGATCGCATCGACAGGCCTATTTAATTCGAGCCGAATGGTTTTGATGTGAAAGGTCGGTCTAAATATACTTGCTAAGTCCACTCATCAGAGCCGCCGTCTCCGTCTTAGAGGGCGTCCTCTGCTCGCGCACGGCCGGCACATCATCATCATCTGTAAAGTAGGGAGGCTGTGAAAACGGCTTTGGCGGGATCCGTCTTTCGGCGTAGCCGGCCGCGTGGCTGACCGGTTGGCAGCTACGCCCGGGCGGCAGACCCTCGGGTGACGTCCGAACCCGCTGCACGGCACACGGTGTGTCCAGGGAGGGTCACAGGGCCAGGGGCCTTCCTCTCTCAGCCTTATATAAGCATGAAGAACAGGCCGCCTCTGACTCAGCAGGGTGATTGCAGAGGGATGATAGCGCTCGGTCTTAGATTGCCGTTTTATCCGTGGCCGTGATACCCGGCCGGGCTGGGCTCCGGAAAACAGATATGGAGCTGTGCTGTTTTTATCCTCTGCTCTCACAGTTAAATATGTTTTATAATGCACTGTAGGCGTACTATGTGGTCACTCTTCTTCCATTTTCAAGTCACGTCTTCTATTTTAATACATTCAATCAATAACGGTTGATGTCTGCTCTTTTGCTCTTCTCACTGTACAGGCTTGGAAGGAGATCCGGCTGACTTAGATAAAAGAAAAGAAATCTATGGGAAAAACCTTATACCTCCAAAGAAGCCAAAAACATTCTTACAGTTAGTATGGGAAGCCCTCCAAGATGTGACCCTCATCATCCTGGAGATCGCGGCGTTGATCTCCCTGGGTCTCTCCTTCTACCAGCCTCCCGGAGAAGGCAGCGAGTGTGAGTATCACTGACATCACTTCCCTTTTCCCCGCCCCTCAGCTTCCTGTCTATAATCATCGGCAGGCTGATCGCAAGGCTACTATGGACAATGTGTTATATGAATGTGTTATAAGCTGTAAAATATAATTTGTGTAGTTTCTTCTCTATCTGGCCCAAAGGGTGAAAGCGATAATCTATTCACTGAAACCGCACGTAGTAAGCATCACCTCACAGTGCTCACACGCCATGACGCCACTGCTCCGTCGAAGGCATGACTCATTCAGATGTGACGGCGCGCTAGCTACCTGCTGTAGGTATCATACTCACAGATGCTAAACATCCTCAAATAAGGCCTTGTTAACAAAGATGACTGCAGTCCGAGCGTCCTTCGACGAGGTAGGGAAGCGGGGGGGATCCACAGAAGGAATATGCTTTCTGAAGAACGTGTTAATGAAGTGTGCAGTAGAGGAATAACCTTTAGGCGAAGGCCATACATCAAGCCACTTCGCCCTAAAAGGTGAAATGAAGACACAGCCATTAAGCAGCGGAGGTAGAAGATGCCGAGTAAGTGGTATCCATCAAACAGTAATAGCCATCTGGAATTCAATTACACAGCCGATGGAATAGAATCTTTCGGTTTCAACGTGCAGTATTAAGAGGGGAGCGCTCTCGCAGGTCATCCCGCGTGCAGATGGATAATCACGGCTCCCTTCGAGTCGATCGAGGCAGATGTGCCGACTCTGTACTTCTCACAGGGAATTATAAATCCAACATTACCATGTTCACTGAGGTGATGCAACACACCGGCAAGTCTTTGAATCATCACATGATGATGGAAAGTAGGTCTGAAGTAGCTGGAGGTACAGGCGCTATGAAAGGTTCTCCATCATCATCATCATCATCATCATCATCCGCATGACCAGTGCTCTGGAAGCCACGGCGAAGTGAGCGATGTTTTTTAGCGGCTGGAGACGAGGCGGACCTGTTTGTGTGACGGCGTTGACGCGGTTCCTCTGTTGCCTTGTGACTGAGAGTGACGTCGTCTGTGTCTCCGAAAGGAAGATTAACGAGAGTGCCTGTCTGTGTTCCCAGACATCCCCAGTGTTGTTGGGATTGAGTTAGAGCATCCCAGACCCCCAGCCTACAGCCTGCCGCCCCACAACCACAGATGAGCTGCCCGGGCCTGGGCTCTGCCGGGGCCACAGCTAGGGGCCACAGCTTCCTGCTAAAAACCCCAAAAAACAACTCTTCTCTCCGAGCCAGTGAGGCTGTGATCACGAGCAGGGGAACCTCAAACCCACACACTTTCAAACGTTATTTATAGGTCAGAAGCCTCGGAGACTAAAAGAGGGGGTGGTCTTAATTCTGATTTGCATATGAAAGGGCTGGTGTGGAAGTGTTTAATTGTTTGTGTATCAAACACGAAGCAGGGATGAAACCGACCACCGCATATAACAGAATAATTGTGATGGGGATGAAAGCCAGAACAAGTCTCCCCTGTCACATTTGCATTTAAATGAGCCCGGCTAGTGAAGCTAATACATTGCATTACATTACATTACAGCTAATACATTCTATGACTTACTTAAATTATAGAGCATCCATCCTTGCAGCTTGTTATATTTTATTGTGGAAATGCTTGCCTCCGTGCGACAAGGCATATTTCACCAGAATGGGCAGCAATATTTAGTGCATTGCCGTGCTCAAGTGTGCAGCTATAAAACGTATGAGCAGTTAATTCTGGCAGATCAGGACCACGGAAAGCTACAGTACAAATAGCCAAATCAACATCAAGCACCACTAGTGAAGCCAACCTCACATTACAATCCAATAAATCAATCCGATAAAAGTATAATTCAATCAGATTCTTAATACATATATATTTCTTTTATTTTTTTCTTCCCATATTGCTCAATCGCCCCATTCTTACTGTTGAAGATTCGGCGCAAACACCCCACACCGATCGGTGATACGAAGGAGAGAGACGACTACTTGTCTCTCTCGAACCCGTGACCGTGATTCCGACGCCGAACGGGGTCGCTGTAGCGTGACGAATCCTCGAGGCCGAGATGCGCTAACCGCCCTGAGGGTGTGGCGGTCCAATGTGCCCCTCCCTCTGGGATCCATCCGTACGCAGATCTGGACCAGGACCAGGGCGCAAACCCCCGCTGGGCAGCTGCAGACACGACGCATTAGAACAGACCGAATACCATCCGATAAATTAAACATTAGCCCTGATTTCCTATCATACATTATTCTCTGCATGGATGTGAGGCGGTGTTGGGTTTATTTTCTCTCCATACCCGGGAGCCTCGATGTGTTTATGTGGCAGGATATAGAATGCTTCCTCTCCTATTCCAGCTCCTTCATCTGCGGACTAGCTTCACCGCTCGGCCGGGGCGGTAAACGCTTTGTCTTCGGCCTCCGTTTTTGATCTGCGACCGTCCCATTCACACCATTCACACCATTCACACCATTCACACCGTTCACAGATGCACCGTGGTCTCATGCCGCCCCAGCCAGCACCAGCGAGCAGGTTCAGATCACATGGAGAGACTCACTGCTTAACTAACTATCACCAGGGCCAGATAGTAATGTAAACATCCTCCCCGTCAGTTTGTTCCTGCTAGGACTGAGGCCCACTACCCCCATCTGCAGAGCTGGGGGGGGAACAGAACCGCCCTACCTCTGGCTGGCTGGGGTTCTGTTCCAGTAGACTTTATAGGGTTCTAGTCTGTGTAGCGCTGAAGGGATAATCCACGAGGTGTGCTGTTATCGAAGAAATAATGCATGACGCGGGGACTAATGATTCAAATTATCACCCTCTACTGGTGAGAAATTGAACTGCATACATAGTTTTTTGCAGTAGCGTAATACTGTATGTCAAAGGCAATGTTTTCTGCTTAACAGAAATATTATAATGAACACTTTAAACAACATACATTTGTTGTTTAATGTATTTATTTATGGAATTATTCAACGTTTTAGATTATAATTTCTCTCACACAGTTATGTGTCTCTCTCGCTGTCTCACTTTTATATGTCCCACGGTTTTATGCAAGTTCTACTAACTTTCAGTCAAGGGAAAGTGCCAAATTTGAGAAATGTTCATTCTTTCAGAGATTTTCAGCATCAACGAATGACTGCACAAAGATGCAGTATCTAGCAGCCTCGTTTTCCAAGTTGCTACTAAAACCAAGGCAAACTGCAGTATCTGACGTTCTCTATGGTGAAACCAAGGCAAACTGCAGTATCTGACGTTCTCTATGGTGAAACCAAGGCAAACTGCAGTATCTGATGTTCTCTATGGTGAAACCAAGGCAAACTGCAGTATCTGACGTTCTCTATGGTGAAACCAATGCAAACTGCAGTATCTGACGTTCTCTATGGTGAAACCAAGGCAAACTGCAGTATCTGACGTTCTCTATGGTGAAACCAAGGCAAACTGCAGTATCTGACGTTCTCTATGGTGAAACCAAGGCAAACTGCAGTATCTGACGTTCTCTATGGTGAAACCAAGGCAAACTGCAGTTTTTGACGTTCTCTATGGTGAAACCAAGGCAAACTGCATTATCTGACATTCTCTATGGTGAAACCAAAGCAAACTGCAGTATCTGACGTTCTCTGTGGTGAAACCAAGGCAAACTGCAGTATCTGACGTTCTCTATGGTGAAACCAAGGCAAACTGCATAGGTCAGTCACTACACTCTGCCTTGGTTTCACAGTGTACTTTTGCAGATACTGCAAAATATAAAACCCCTCATATCTCTGGGAAATGCAGCAATACAACAATGAAATT
>NC_140266.1:2875164-2887664 GCF_949987555.1 Borostomias antarcticus | reverse complement strand
GCTGAATGACATGACATGAATAACATGGTTGAGATGAACTTTGTACCTAATTGATATTCCAGAAAGAAGTAAAAACCAGTCATGGGATAGGTTTTCAGTTTTATTTGAGCTTTTTCAAACTTATATTCACATTACTGTATTTGACGTAGGAAACATCAATCAAAGGTCAATCCTAGCTTAATGTCCCATTCATCATTGTGTTGTATGGTGACTTCTCATTTAGTTTTTGTCCCAATTATGTTAAAATGGTTTTATGTTGAATTGTAATGTTACGATACAATACCATCCCTCAACCACCTATGGCAGGAAGCAGTACACTACTGGTTACGGTCTTACTGAAACTCTTAACCATGTTATAACCATGTTATAACCATGTTATTTTTTGTTCACTGTTCTGTTTTTGTTTTTTGGACCCGTTATTACTTGCTAGATTGCTCCCATCCCTCTAGCCACCCCATCGCCACTATAGCTACCGATGGTGCTGCAGGCGTCAGTGGCCCTGGTAATGCCAGCCTAGTCAATGGTAGGTTGAGATGACCCCCCCAACCTCCGCTGTCCCCACTCCATGGCTCCGCGCCCACCTCTCTCTCTCCGACTGTCTTCACCTCCCTATCGACCGATTCTATAAACCTCACCTGAATGCATGTCTCACTCAGGTTGTGAACAATCTTTTTTTCTTTTATCTTTTGCTGTCCTCCACCCCCCCCCCCCCCACCTCCCCCCGCCCCGCCCCTCTTAGTAATTACATTTGAATCACTGGGTTGTAATGGAATGAAATGCAGTAGAGATAGGGGAACCATGACGATCCCTCTATAACTGTACAGTATGACAATGTGTATAAACCTTTCATAAGGTCTTTACAGATGCTTCGCAAGTCGTATGATAAGAACGTTTTTACTAGTCATTCTCCATAAAGGGTGGCGAAAATGTTCTCCATATTTAATAATATATAATAATATAAGCTAAATGCAAGGATCTGTGTTAACCCGTTCCAGTTTTGGGACCCCCTCGAAAACCAGATGATCCATCTCAAGGGGTTCAAATAATTTCTCTCTATATAACTGGCTTCATATTGGGTTTGCTCATATGATTTGCCATCATTTGCAAGTGTCTTCTGTACAGTACGTACAGTAGGCCTTATGAGGGTTTTTCCAATGCTTCATTAGGACCTCAGTAAGGTGTCCTTTACTGAACGTGTGGACGCAGTGATGCTCAGCGTTGGGCTGCTGTTGGCTTGATCCAGGACAGAGGTGTACAGTAGCAGATATGTACAGTGCTGGATGTGAGGGTGTGAGCGGAGGGGCCCTCTCAGCTCAGAGTTAATCCACCGGACGTGGACTCCGTTCCAGTGTTTCGTGACCGAGTTCTGAAGGGGATGAATCTGCTAACGCTTGCCTGCTGTGTCTCGTCTGTCTGCGCAGGAGCGTTTCCCCGAGCGTTCTCCCATTCCCTGCTCTGAGGCTCACTTCAATAGGGCGGTTTGTCATTGTCACCGGGCGTTTGTGACTCCATGGAATTGATCAGATATTGTGGTTTACACAACGTGAATAGATATGTATTCCACTGACTCGGCTTGGATATCTGGGGATGTGCCACGACTGTTTATGGGGAAACAAGAGATTTTCATCATGTTTTCGTGTTTGTTTATCACAGTGGTTTGTTGGTTTATGGCCTGGTTATAGTTAATACTGTATGTGAAGGCATGGATATAAAGACAGATGGAATAGAAGTCTTTGAGCTTGACTTTGAGAGTTCAGGTGCAGGATTCAGTGGTGCTGAACTCAGATGTGTCTCTAGTCGTCGTCATGTAACCATCAGCCTGTGGGAGACTTTCTCTCTACAACGTCTGCATCTCAATCCCCCTCTCCCCTCCTTATGTGACCTTGCACGCGCATTCTAATGTTTGTGTTGTTCTGCATGCTGTTTGTCGTTCCTGTATGTGCGTGTGTGTGTGTGCGTGTGCGTGTGTGTGTGTGTGTGCGTTTCTCTATCCCTCATTGTTGGTGTTAACTTTGTGATACTACTGTATTGTACTTGTGTCTTGATACTCATGAGATTTCTCAATGGCTTTTCTTGTACTGTTGATTATGTGGGATTTCCTTCAACCATTAGCTAGTATGAGTGTGTTACTCACACTAACTATAAAAAAAACAGCACTACAAATAGTCCACTGACTCAATAAGTTGTATTTTCATCTATTTTCATTCTTGGATCAGTTTTCATGGGCTGCAGTTAACTTTTCACTGTCTCATGCCCACGTACTGTATACTGTAAGCACCTACCAGCCCCCACACACATACACACATGCCGTAGATACACAGAATGCAAACATAAAGTCTTACTGTATAACATTTCTTAATCACATGACAGTATTAAGTCTGTCTGTGAGAATAATTCTATTCAGCGAAGCTACTCTCCAATATGCACAGTATATCACCACTGTCATGCATACATTAAATATCAATATATATGCATCTTCTCTGTTATGTATGTGACTGTCACAGAGATGTGGAATAAAACTCATTTTTCTGTCTCTTTTTTATTTTGATTTCATTGTGTGTACTGTCCTCGTGATGAACGTTTTTTGTCCGCTGTGGTTATTTTTGTTCTGTGTCTTGTATGTCTCCATCGTAGGTAAAATGCAGGATGGGAATATGGAGAACAACCAGACCAAAGGTAACCGACCCTCTTTCACTCTGCCCACCTCCTCCCTACCTCTGGCTCCTCCCCTTCCTCCTCCTCCTCTCCCTCCTCCACCTCCTCCTGGTTCGGTCTGTAGACTAGCGCAGACCCACGTCCGCTCATCCGGCCTGACTGACCTGTCTGTCGTCTGCGGTGTTGTCGCTGTTGCGTTGTGGCTGTGTTCGGCTCCCTGCGAGGCTTGTCAGTCCCTCAGTGAGCAGCCCGTGAGGCTTGTCTGTCCCTCAGCGAGCAGCCCGTGAGGCTTGTCTGTCCCTCCCTGTCCGCTGAGCTGTACTCCTGTTACAAACATGGTGGTGTCCGCGGTGTGGAAAGGACCTGTTATGTCGTGGGGCTGCAAAATGAAACATTAATCGGTGAAAGTTTTGGCTTCGTTATCAAGCTAGGTTGAACTAATGCTGATATTGGATTGCATTTCCAGTGCTGCTTTTTTCTAGGTAAAGTACTTTACTCCATGTGGTGTGGGAGTTACCATGGGCAAATGGTTCTTCAGACTTTTATGCATTTGTAAATCACTTAAGCGAAGTCTGTAAGTGAATTGAACAATGTGAACTAAAGAACTACAGGGTATACAATGCTATATTCAGGGTTTAGAGATGTGAAGTAGCTGTCATGTTGTTGCTAATGTTTATATTGCTGAATGCTGAAATGGAACGTTAACCTGGCCCCCAGACTGAGGGCGAGAGCCGTCGTTTCTCTGCACAGGAGGACTGAGATCGTTTGTAAAATGCAGCTCCGTCCACAAACTGTAGCGCGCTGCCACGGAATACACTGTAATATGAAGAAAATTAACTTAACATGTGACGTACATCAGCCAATCGGGTTCAGACGTCAGCGGTTCTACCTGTCTCCCATGATCCTCCACGAGCCACCCGGAAAGACGCGAAGACTCCCGGGCGTCGGCTTCGTCATCCGAGGGGGTGGACCGTCTCTTAGACCTGTTCCTCCGCAAGTACCGCACCACAGAACCTCTCACAGAGCCGGCGTGTGTGTGTGCGTGTGTGTGTTTCAGTCAAGAAGCAGGACGGCGCGGCCGCCATGGAGATGCAGCCGCTGAAGAGCGCCGAGGGCGGAGAGACGGAGGAGAAGGAGAAGAAGAAAACCAACGTCTCCAAAAAAGAGAAATCCGTCCTCCAAGGAAAGCTGACGAAGTTGGCCGTCCAGATCGGCAAAGCAGGTACTGTGCACCCCCCCACACCGGAGGTCTGAAAGACAGAGAAACAACATGAAGAACATGAATATGAAATGCGCTCTACAAATAAAGTGTGATTTGATTTGATTTGATACCAAGGTAGCGTATGGATTAGCTGTTGTACAGCTAGATGTACTGTACCAAAGTGTCAATATTTCCTACTAAAGGGTCACTGTTTCGGCAATGACGGTATTCCTGAGCATGGGTCACGGCGTCTTAGCGGAAGCTACTTTAAAGCCCATTCTGGTCTTGTCTTCCCCGTAGGTCTGGTGATGTCAGCCATCACGGTCATCATCCTGGTGCTGTACTTTGCCGTTGACAACTTTGTTCTCCAGAAGAGACAGTGGATGCCTGAGTGTACCCCGGTCTACATACAGTATTTCGTCAAGTTCTTCATCATCGGTGTCACTGTGCTGGTGGTGGCCGTCCCCGAGGGCCTCCCATTGGCTGTCACCATCTCCTTGGCGTACTCCGTCAAGGTGCAGCCTTTTATTTTTATTTTTTTAAACTCTATACAATTATCTTTTAAATATTATAGTGATCGGTTTGTAGTGACGTATAATGTCATCGTGCTTTGGAGTTTCGCCTTCGTTTTCACCCGGTTTTAACGACCGATTTTCCGTCGACAGAAAATGATGAAGGACAACAACTTGGTGCGTCACCTGGACGCGTGCGAGACGATGGGCAACGCCACGGCCATCTGCTCCGACAAGACAGGCACCCTGACCACCAACCGCATGACTGTGGTCCAGGCGTTCATAGGAGACGTCCACTACAAGGCCGTCCCTGATCCCGGAGCTCTGCCCCCCTCGTCTCTGGAGGTGCTGGTCAACGCCATCGCCCTCAACAGCGCCTACACCACCAAGATACTGGTCAGTACACAGACCCCTTTCTGGCTGGCTGCAGTTTACAATGTATTCTTAAAGACTTTGTTCTGAATCTCGATCTGTTCTAAGCAGATCCAGATCATCTGCTACATACAGTAGGGGCGGGGCGTACAGTAAGCGCTGTGTAGTCCGGGTATGGTTGGCTGCTGTAATATCCTAAGCATGGTCCCCGCTGGACCACTGCAAGGGGGTTGCAATGCTCTTTTAATAAAGATACACCGTACTGTGCTTAACCAACCCATGACCCCCACCCCCCACCGCCGCCCCCCACCGCCTACCGCCCTCCTTTCAACCACCGGGGTCTTGATGTCATGCAAAATAAGTCGCGCGTTAATTAAGCAGATCCCTTCCAGAATGGCATTATAAAATCAATATGTAATATTGCTAATGAGAAATGGCCCCCGGAGTGTTGGAACGCTAGAAGAAGAAGTGAGAGGAGGTTCTTCAGGCAGCCAGGATGCAGCGAAACACAGCGAGCTGTCCTGCGTTGAGCAGCGTTGAGCAGCGTTGAGCAGCCTGCACTGTGTTAATTGGAATGATGGGTTTCTTTCCGTCTGCCTCACAATTGAGAGTGGCAAAACTTGTCATGGGGAGACAGGAGTCATTAACGGCCAGTCTTCTTAATATAGGCAGTTCCACGGCTGCTAGAAGAGATTCATTCGGCTGCCATTTTGAGAGTCGTGACATGTTGCAGTTTCTGACACGCCAGATGTAGTTATATCTTTCACCCTGAGTAGGGAGAGAATTGTGGTGTTTTATAGTGTAGGCACTAGACAGTTAGCGTGGTTTGTCTTAAGATTGATAAAGGGAGAGAGAGGAAGAAAGAAAGAAAGAAAGAAAGAAAGAAAGAAAGAAAGAAAGAAAGAAAGAAAGAAAGAAAGAAAGAAGGAAAGAACGAAAGAAAGAAAGAAAGAAAGAAAGAAAGAAAGAAATAAAGAAAGAAAGAAAGAGGGAAAGAAAGAAAGAAAGAAAGAAAGAGAGAAAGAAAGAAAGAAAGAAAGAAAGAAAGAAAGAAAGAACGAAAAAAAAACTTGGGAGTACATTGTATTTTGCATTGAACCAACAGAAGGTGCATGTGTGGAGGCCTGTGTGTTGCAAAGCCCCAGCCGGTTGACCAGGTATCACTGATCGAGCCAGCTCATTGGCCGTCACAATGAAGACCCTCACAGTTCCATGTCGGAGTAATCCTCTTCCTGGCACTTCCTAAAAACACACAGACACACCATCTGCCTGCCTGGTCTGCTACCTTCTCTTCCCATACCTGCCCAAACCTGCCCATGTGGTCATAGACTGGGGTAGCTGTATGAGAGCCAGAGATGAACATTAATCTATATTATACAGTCAAATTAACTCAATTTATTGTTGATTTATTTTGGCCTGAATGATACAGTATAACAAGACATGCATTGTAATGCTAGGCATGCCCAGAACTTTCTAGGGAATGTTATATCATGACACTGCTGTAACTGCTGAACTGGATGGAAATTAGCTAGGATCATACTGGCAGTAAAGAAAGCAGCTTATACGTCGGTCAGAGAGGGGGAAAAATGCAAGTGGTCTTAATGAAAGGATTTGTACTTTTAATCTCCTTATTCATACAAAAAAAAGAGCATCATGCAGCAAGCCAGCCGATGGTAGCCTGGAGATTGTGCTCTGTACTGTATCCGGTAATAGGTTATTCTCACCGACGTAATGTACTCGTAGAGTACTGTACATAGAACAAGACCTCCGCAGGGAAGCCGATCTGTGTTTGAAATGCTTTCAAATGCTTGGTGGGAGCTTGATCTAGCTCTTTTAGATGTGTTGAAACCGATGGAACAGACTCAAAAGTGCCCCCGTTTCCCGTCGGGGGAAAAGTTTCCGTTCTGTGTTTTTTTCCCGGCGTGCGTCTCGGCTGAGCCGTGCGCACGTGCCGAGCCGAATCCAGCGTCCCTCTCGGAGCAGATGAAAAAGAGGATCTCCTTGAGGTTTCCTATCCTTTCCTTCAGGGAGGCACCAAACAAAGTGTCTCTCTACTCCTTGCATCGCGCTGCTTTGGTCCAGGAGGGCCTCGCTAGTCAACACACAGGCCCCTTTAGACCCCTCCCCCCCCTGGGATTTCTGGGCGGGGCTTACGTAACACCACCGCTTCCCCTGGGAGGCAACAGAAGCCTTTGATAACCGGCACACAAAGGACGCCTTTGATATCTGTATCATTTCGGCTTTCTCCTCGCAGGCATCAGCGGGAACGTTCAGCCTGACCTCACGCACACACACACACACACACACACACACACACACACACACACACACACACACACACACACACACACACACACGCACACACACACACACACACACACACTCTGATTACATAAAGGGTGCCTCTCTTCACGAGCCACCTGCCAGTGTTATGTCATGAGCTCACCTCGTGTCCGCCCAGCCGGCCAATAAGACGAGGGGTGTGAAATGTGTTCATCGTCACACTGTGTTCTAACCGGATGTCCTGTTGCGTATAGATGACATCACAGTGTACCAATTAACACAACAGTAAAATTCACCATCTTACATACTATCCTGCTCCGGATTAAGCCTGCATGGCAACCGCAGACAATTCCAACTGCATTATCATCTCTTTTTTTGGGGCACCAGAAAAGTGCCGTATATCTCCTCATCTCCTCTTGCTCATGTCGACTATGAATAGAATCTAATCTGAATTCAATAAAGTAGTCGTACATTTGAACTAATACAATTTCGCAGCCTCCGGCACACATGGATCTTAAATTAGTAACGTGAAAACAAAGTGAGTGCAGCCTATTATATAAGCTACTGTAATTTCTAAATGGCCAAAAGGGTGCACCATCTAGTGGTATATTAACCTACAGCGTCGATTGCACAACGCACAGGAGCGCTAATGAGAGGGAGGCAGGCGGATGAGACATGAAGGCTAAGAAATGGTACGGTCCACTTTAGGGGGGGTCTGAAATCGTATTACAAGATTCTTCCAGGCATGAATATGGGAAATATATTGTAATTATAATTACAGTTAAGAAAGACGTATACATGGTTCCACCCCCCCGAACTGTTGTTTTTACCTCTTTGGGAGGGGGGGGGGGGGTCAGAGGAAGGTTCCGGAACAGGGCCGCATATCGGTATCCTGAGACAGAGAGATGATGATGACTCACCTTAGAGGAGGCAGCCGTCGGACAGCAGCTGTGAAACTGCAGGAGCTCGTATCCTGATCCGGTGTCACGTCTTCCGCCAAGGCTGCCCTCACGTCGCGTCCGCCGCCTGCTCTGCCGACCTCCGAGGTCAAAGGTCAGAGAGGTCGGCGGCTCCTCCGACACCGCCGTCGGGGGAGAGACGGGTTGGCGGTGTGTCTGAGCGCGTGCGGAGGAGCCAAGTCGGATTACGCGGGGCGCTGTTCGACACCGTCAGTGCTCAGCGGTGGCGAGGGGTCGATAGCGATGTCGCTATTGGTACGTTTACCTGAGAGCTCACACAGGGTTGGTACGTTTACCTGAGAGCTCACACAGGGTTGGTACGTTAACCAGAGAGTTCACACAGAGTTGGTACGTTTACCTGAGAGTTCACGCAGGGTTGGTATGGGGACCCCTGTAGCTGAGGACGCGGAGAGACAGGAGGCGGGAGGGAGGAAACCTCTCTCGCGTGACCAGTGATGCTCTCAGACCGGAAGACTTCCAGGCCTCAGACCAGCATGCTGGCGTGGGCTTTTGGTGTGCAGGAGGCCAGAGAGATACCTTGGGGCTCAAGAGGAAGCTTGCCATGCCAGCTCTCTCCTCGGCATATGGCGTCGCCCGCGGGGGGGCGGCCAGGGACCGGGGAGAGGGCGGCTGTTTCTCCGCCTCGCCCACGCCCACGCCTGCCGGCCCCCGCTCCGAGGGCGCGGGGACGACGTCAGAGCCCCGGCCGCAGGGGTCTCCGGAAGGACCGGACTCGAACGGCCGCACATGCCACAAACCGCCTCTCTTAATGTCCGAGTGCTAAGATCTCCCCTCTGGCAGGGGGAAAAGCCTGAGTACGGTGTCAAAATATTTTGACAGGGATTCTTCATGTTTCCCTGGGGTGAGATTATGAGGGTGAAGTCAGACGTTTTTAGTCTGTTAATAAAACGGGTCGCTCGGATCCGTCGCGAAGCCTCGCGGGCAACATTACCGACCGTCTCCGAAAACCGGTGTCGTTACACCGCGTTACGGCGAATGGTCATTTTAACGGTAGCAGACGGACACACGTGATGTTCAGTGTATTTGACCTCAGCGGGAGGAAGGAAGGGCTCGGCCCCCGATGGTGCAGATACAGCCCCGGCCTTAAGCCAACACAGTCACCAGGAACACGCTCCATCTCTGTGACCAGTGCCATGCGTCTTCCTACAATCTCGTGGGGGTCAGCTAACGAAATAACCATGGGACCAAATGGTACTCGAAATCCCATCTGGACATGATTGTGGTAATGACAGTAGACAGAAGAAAACATATTTTTAGAGCCTGTTTCCTGGACACGATGACTCATCCTTTGACTCAAAATAACCCTTAAAGGTAGGTTCCACTACATGATAGCCTCTTGGTCTTTTGGTTGATCATCGATCATTTAATTGATTACAATAACCAGACCTGAGGACATTTCTATATTTCTGATAGGAGCCATATTTTCTTGTCCCCATACATAAATGGGTCGTTACAAACACTAGCTGTTGCTAAGAGATCTCCCCAACCATTTAATAGCCATGCAGATGAGTCCATTAATATGATGCTCTCATTAAGGACAGGCAGGTAATGTCTTCATGTAATACGCTCATTAAGAACATAAGACGGGTTATTCTATTTGTTGTGAGAAACATCGACTGAAGTATTTATAATCCAGCATTAAGATACGTGCATCTGAACCCTATCCAGACACTTCTCATTATGAGATAAGATGATTCAATTTCAATAATTAATAAGATTTGATAAAACTCATAGGAACTTTTTTTAATCCGAAGGAGGAAACTAGTGCTGTATATTTGCTTAGAACTCTCCAACTCTCTTGCTCATTTGATATTAATTCCATTTGGGCCCTGGCTACTTCCAGGGGAAAGGTCTTTAGAAAGCATGGGAAATTCAATCATCTGAGTACCGGCTTCCTATCTCCGTTCTGGGGGATTTGATCCACGCTGTGTATGGCTTGTTGCTAAGGAAGACTTTTATGTAATCAGCTGTGAGGTGCTAACAGGACGCACAGCTACAGTATAGTAAGTGTGTGTGTGTGTGTGTGTGTGTGTGTGTGTGTGTGTGTGTGTGTGTGTGTGTGTGTGTGTGTATATGTGTATGTGTGTGTCTGTAAGCAATGGAGCATGCACGTGTATGTGTGAATCACTTCCTTGAATTCATTTCATTTTGACATCTATGCGATATGTGCGATATTATGCATTATAGTACAGCACAGAAGATGTCCTTCAGCCGACGGCGGCCTGTGTGATCTCCAGCGTGAGACCCCTCTACATCGTGACCTCTCCTCACATGCTCTCGAAAAAAAATAGGCTTCATCATCAGAAAATGTGCATAATCCAGCTGTTTCTCCCGGCACAGCGTAACCCCTGGATCGGAGTGGTTTCTTTGGTGGCATTACTGAACCGAAACTATCTTAAGACCCACAGCATATCTGTCCTGAGACATGGTGTTGATTGTCCTACCAGACTCAGTGCAGGTGGAACTGTAGATACAGGGTAGCCTGGAGATGGAAGGAACATGGATGGAATCTATGGAATAGATCTACAAAAAATAGAATGTGTTTTCTCGATTGATCACTATTCAGTACACTAACAGACCACGACTGCATGTTACACCATGAGGGAGGATAGAAGCTATTCTAAATGTGAATTTAAACATTTAAACCCCCAAGAATGCAACCCTAGTAAATATAGGTTGTTAAGCGACAGTATGGAAGGATAATGAGATTTTCTCATAAGTGGCAGCTATGATGGGATAGCAGACATCACAGCCTCTGTGTGTGTGCCAATGTGTGTTTATGCCTCTGTGTGTTTGAGAGAGAGAGAAAGGGAGAGGGTAGAGAGAGATAACACAGCAGTGAGAGAGAGAGAGAGAGAGAGAGAGGGGGGGGGGGGGGGGGGGTAAGGAGAGGAAAATCAAGAGAGACCAGAGAAAGAAAATAGGAGAGAAGACCAGTGAGAGAGAGACGGGAGGAGAGAGGGCGAGAGAAAGAGAAGGTGGGGGAGTGAGACAGAGAGAGAGAGAGAGAGAGAGAGAGAAAGAAAGAGAAAGAGAATGAGACGGAGATAAAGAGAGAGAGAGAAAGAGAGAGAGAGAAAGAGAGAGAGAGAGAGAAAGAGAAGGTGGGGGAGTGAGACAGAGAGAGAGAGAAAGAGAAAGAATGAGACGGAGAGAAAGAGAGAGAGAGAGAAAGAGAGAGAGAGATACGTCACTCTGCCCTAACGGCGGTTGGCCCGGTATCTCCATGGCAACGCCGGAGAGCTGTTCCGCCGGCTTGCCTAGTAGAACGGCTGAGAGCGTTTCTCTGCTGCGGTCAGAACCGCACACATCAGCCCAAGCGTTCCCACATGCAGAACCGCACACATCAGCCCAAACGTTCCCACATGCAGAACCGCACACATCAGCCCAAGCATTCCCACATGCAGAACCGCACACATCAGCCCAAGCATTCCCACATGCAGAACCGCACACATCAGCCCAAGCGTTCCCACATGCAGAACCGCACAGATCAGCCCAAGTAGCCTCTATCACTGGCTGACTCTCAGAGTTGGAAGAACGTCAGAATCCCTCTCAAACGATGACGGGTCAAAGCATGCGGCGGACGGTTCCACCGCAGACACATGTTAGAACCAGAACCGTGTACATGAACCACAACGGTTCATTGTTCTATTCATCGTGCTCTTTAACATCATTTTCTTTCTTTCTCTATCCCATGTCATTTTTACTGTCGTTCTTCGACCTTGCAGTCAAGGTCGTCAACCTGTGCCGGTGAATGACCTCATCTGTGACGGTCACCGTGTCTCTGTCGCCCCCTGGCCGTGTGTGTCCACAGCCCCCGGACAAGCAGGGCGGTCTCCCCAAGCAGGTGGGCAACAAGACGGAGTGTGGTCTGCTGGGAATGGTCCTGGATCTGAAGAGGGACTACCAGCCAATCAGGAACCAGATCCCGGAGGAGATGCTCTACAAGGTCTACACCTTCAACTCCGTCAGGAAGTCCATGAGCACCGTCATCAAGCTGCCAGACAGGAGCTTCCGCATGTACAGCAAGGGAGCGTCTGAGATCGTCCTGAAGAAGTGAGGGGCTCCTGCTCTGTCCTCCTCCTCCTCTCCTCCCCTCTTCCTCTCCTTATCCTCCTCTCCTCCTCCTCCTCTCATCCTCCTCCTCTCCTCCACTCCTGCTCTTCTCCCTTCCTCTCCTCCTGCCCTCCTTCTCTCCTCCCTCCTCCCATCCTCCTCTCCTCCTCTCCCCTCCTCCCCTCCTCCCCCCTCTCCTCCTCCCCTCCCCTCCTCTCCTCCCTCCTCTCTCCCCCTCCTCCCCTCCTCCCCTCCTCTCCCCCCTCCTCTCCTCCTCTCCCCTCCTCCTCCCCTCCTCTCCCCCTCTCCCCCTCCTCCCCCCCTCCTCCCCTCCCCTCCTCCGTCCCCTCCTCCTCTCCTCCTCCTCTCCTCCCTCCTCTCTACCAGGTGTTGACCCCGTCGTCTCTGCTCCTCCCCGCAGGTGCAGTCACATCCTGAACG
>NC_140266.1:2744138-2874964 GCF_949987555.1 Borostomias antarcticus | reverse complement strand
TCCCTCCTCCTCTCCTCCTCCTCTCCTCCCCTCCTCTCTACCAGGTGTTGACCCCGTCGTCTCTGCTCCTCCCCGCAGGTGCAGTCACATCCTGAACGAGGTCGGGACGCCCGCGTGTTCAGGCCCAGGGACAGGGACGAGATGGTGAAGAAGGTGATCGAGCCCATGGCGTGGCGACGGCCTGCGGACAATCTGCGTGGCGTACCGCGACTTCCCCGCCGACCCGAGCCCAACTGGGACGACGAGAACGGCATCCTGAGCAATCTGACCGCCATCTGCGTGGTCGGGATAGAAGACCCGGTCAGACCTGAGGTAAGGCCGACTCCAGGTACTTCAAAACGCCAAAAACCAAACACAAGGGGGCGCGGCCGTCGACCTCCGAACCCTGTCTCAGCATGGACGATGAGGGGAACAGTCTCGCGTCCACAGTAACGTTCTCGCACTTCAGATGAGTCGGCATCGACTTGATGTCAACATTTTTTTCCCGAAAGTGAAGTGTATTGCGCTGGACTGATCTGGTTAGTGTGAGATTTAGCAAGAGCAGCAGTATAGGTAATGGATACAGCAATTACAAATAGATTTATGATTCAGTAAGGAGAACATGATGGGTCCCTTCTATTCCCGGAGGCTGATAGAGTGTGTACGGGAGAGGTGTCCGTAACTGGTGGTTCCTTTTGCACACAGAGAGCGAGAGAGAGAGAGAGAGAGAGAGAGAGAGAGAGAGAGAGAAAGACCCAACTGCTACTGCATAATTCAACCTGCTCCTTTTATCTTTTTCCATTTCCTTCTCTGCTCTCTCTCTCTCTCTCTCTCTCTCTCTCTCGCTCTCTCTCTCTCACTCTCCCTCCCTCTCTCTCTCTCTCTCTCTCTCTCTCTCTCCATTTCTCTCTCCTTCTCTCTTGACTCTGTGTCTCCAGGGTAGCAGCACTGCAAAACTTCCTCAATTACAGGCAGATGAAGAAGCAAACATCATGTTTAGCAGTCTGTGACTCTACAGAGGCAGTGTAATCTCATTACTGGATATTTACTGCAATGTAAATCTTAGCAGATTTCACTTCGATAGAGAAAATTTATAGAGATTAAATAAAATGTTTTGTGACATGGAGAGAGGAAAACAGACAGAGAAATCGACAGACAGAGAGAGAGGGGAGAGAGAGAGAGAGAGAGGAGAGAGGGAGAGAGAGGGAGAGAGAGAAAGAGAGGGAGAGAGAGAGAAGGAGAGAGAGAGGGAGAGAGAGAGAGGGGGAGAGAGGGAGAAAGAGAGAGAGACGAGAGAGAGGGAGAAAGAGAGGAGAGAGAGAGAGAGAGAGAGAGAGAGAGGGAGAGGGAGAGAGATAGAGAGGGAGAGAGAGGGAGAGAGAGAGAGGGAGAAAGAGAGAGAGACGAGAGAGAGGGAGAAAGAGAGAAGGAGAGAGAGAGAGAAGGAGAGAGAGACGAGAGAGAGAGAGAAAGAGAGAAGGAGAGAGATAGAGAGAGAGAAGGAGAGAGAGAGAGAGGGAGAGGGAGAGAGATAGAGAGGGAGAGAGAGGGAGAGGGAGAGAGATAGAGAGGGAGAGAGAGAGAGGGAGAAAGAGAGGAGAGAGAGAGAGAGAGAGAGAGAGAGAAGGAGAGAGAGAGAGAGAGAGAGAAGGAGAGAGAGAGAGAGGGGGGGGGAGAGAGAAAGCGAGAGAGACAGAGACAGAGAGAGCATGACGTGTAAACATCTATCAGAGTGAGTTTGGAGCCAGACTCACCTTTCACTTCTACCACTATATTTGATGAGTTTTCTTCTTTCCAAGGCGTGTCACCAGAGAGTGAAGTGCAGCTAGACGTCTCTCACACAGACTGTCTCTGATTCTGGAGATAACCCCGTGACATGACACCATAGTCTCTCCAAGAAGCCTGGCTTGCTTGCACTTCTCATTTCCACTACAAAATATCTACAGTGGTGCGATACGATTGACCTTGCATAGCACTCCATCATCAGTGTCAATTAAAGATACATGCACATATAACCATATAACCATATAACCACAAATATACAGTATGAAGGAATCCTTTGGAGGTCAACAGACATGCAAAACCATCGCTGTCGATAACCTGTTGTTTTAACCTGTTGTGGAAAGTATGGAGTCAAGCCGACCCGGTCGGAAATCTGAACCGTCTCTCTGCTTCCTGATTGGCTGTTGGTGAGAGAGACACCTGGGAGGCAGAGAGACACGGCGTGGGAGACACTACCACCCCCCCCCCCCCCACCCCCACCCCAACTGTATGGATCTCATTATGTAAATCGCCTCCTCGCTTCTGTAGGTCTCTGAAGCTGTAAATGAGGTAGCTGCCTCTCAACTACAGTAGGTGTGTGTACTGAATATGTGTGTGTGTGTGTGTGTGTGTGTGTGTGTGTGTGTGTGTGTGTGTGTGTGTGGGAGTGAGTGAGTGAGTGTGAAAAGAGGATATTTAGCCGTTCAGTAGCTGGGTTATGCAGGGATATGCATTGCGGCGGTGTACTCATTTACCAGCAGGGCCTCTGATTGGCTAGCGAGCTGGAGGGGTGCGTGGGTAGGGAGAGCGCACCCACCCGCGCTGACCTTCGCATTCAGAGGGGGTGACACGCCTCCCCCATTCGCTCGCAACGCACAGCTGGCGATCAACATACAGCTCTGGGCCTCGAGAAGAGTTACGTCGCCTGCGCTAGAGTACATCTACTCTGTACAATACACAAAGTCGTAACCGGGCGGTGGTATAGCTCAGTTGGTAGAGCGGGTCGTTCAGTGATCGTAGGGTCGGTGGTTCGAATCCCGGCTCCTCCTGACTACCTGTCGAAGTGTCCTTGGGCGAGACACTGAACCCCAAATTGCTGCCAATGAGCAGGCAAGCGCCTTGCATGGCAGCTGCCACCATTGGTGTGTGAATGGCGCTCCTGGCCAGTGAAACAACTGGATGGGGAGCGCGTTACAAATGCAGTACCTATACCTAACCACACGTGTGTGTGTGTGTGTGTGTGTGTTTGCGCGCGCCCGCAGGTTCCCGACGCCATCCAGAAGTGCCAGCGCGCAGGCATCACGGTGCGCATGGTGACCGGCGACAACATCAACACAGCCCGCGCCATCGCCATCAAGTGCGGCATCATCCACCCCGGCGAGGACTTCCTGTGCATCGACGGCAAGGAGTTCAACAGGAGGATCCGCAACGAGAAAGGAGAGGTAGTAGCCGACGCTGGGGAAGGCTCCTCCTCCCTCTCAAAACCTGACCAATGATCACAGGCGATTGAAACCTCGCTGAAGCGCTCAAGCCTGATTTGTCGAAACTATGGGAACTTTTAAGCGAGATCTTAAGACATACCTTTTTAATCACGCTTTCATCATGTAGATAGTACTGTAGTTACTATAGTAATTTTATTTTTTACATACTCATTTTTTTTTTTTTTACTTACTTTCTATTCTCTCTCACTATACATGATTTGTTGTGTTTTATTCTCTTATTTTTAATCTACTATTTTAACTGATTTTAATTGTTCCGTAAAGCAACGTGTGCTACATTTGTTTGTATGAACAGTGCTATATAAATAAAGTTGACTGACTTTGACTTTGGTCCTCCTTCACAGGTTGAGCAGGAGCGCATAGATAAGGTGTGGCCTAAACTGCGAGTCCTGGCGCGGTCCTCTCCTACTGACAAACACACGCTAGTCAAAGGTCAGCGCTGACATCACTGTTATGTCACGACAGCCTGTATGAGTTTCTGTCACCCCTGTTTTGCTTTTGTTTTTCATTGTATGTATAAAATCGTACACACATTAACACTCTGTGTACACATACTGTAAATACACTCATCGTACGCCATTTTGTATTTTGCACTGTTCCTTTGCACTGTCCTGTGTTTGACTTGTCCAGTCTAGCACCCTGTCTAAGGTCGTCTACTCATCAGTGTTATGTACTAATTGACCAGAACAAATTCCTAATATGTGTAAAAACTACCTGGCAATAATACCTGGCAATGATTGAGATTCTGATCTAAATGTCTGACACCACAATAAGATAAATCTGCTTCAAAGACACCTAATTTAGGGCTACTGTTCCACACAGTGAGAAGGGACTTGCGTTGAATCCTCTCCGAATCCTCTCTTATTGTGTGTGTGTGTGTGTGTGTGTGTGTGTCTGTGTGTGTGTGTCCGTGTGTGTGTCCGTGTGTGTGTTTGCGTGTGCCCGTGTGTGTGTGTGTGCGTGTGTGTGTGTGTGTGTGTCTGTGTGTGTGTGTGTGTGTCCATGTGTGCGTCTGTGTGTGTGTGTGTATGTGAGTGCATGCCTGCGTGCGTGCGTGCATGCGTGCGTGCGTGTGTGTGTGTGTGTGAGTGCATGCCTGCGTGCGTGTGTGTATGTGTGTGTGTGTGTGTGTGTGTGTCTGTGTGTGTGTGTCCATGTGTGCGTCTGTGTGTGTATGTGAGTGCGTGCCTGCGTGCGTGTGTGTGTGTGTGTGTGTGTGTGTGCGTGTGTGTGTGTGTGTGTGTGTGTGTGCGTGCGTGCGTGTGTGTGTGTGCGTGTGTGTGCGTGTGTGTGTGTGTGTGCGTGCGTGCGTGTGTGTGTGTGCGTGTGTGTGTGTGTGTGTGTGTGTCAGGTATAATTGACAGTACCCTGGGGGAGCAGAGGCAGGTTGTGGCTGTAACTGGAGACGGGACCAACGATGGACCTGCGCTGAAGAAAGCTGACGTGGGCTTCGCTATGGTAGGAGCTCTACTGTCCGTCCTCACAGACACATGTCCCTGAGGACTACTGTCCTCCTCATAACCGCCCCATGTCCCTGAGGGCTTCGCTATGGTAGGAGCTCTACTGTCCGTCCTCATAACAGACCCATGTCCCTGAGGGCTTCGCTATGGTAGGAGCTCTACTGTCCGTCCTCATAACAGACCCATGTCCCTGAGCTCTACTGTCCATCCTCATAACAGACCCATGATAGGAGCTCTACTGTCCATCCTCATAACAGACCCATGTCCCTGAGCTCTACTGTCCATCCTCATAACAGACCCATGTCCCTGAGCTCTACTGTCCGTCCTCATAACAGACCCATGTCCCTGAGGTCTACTGTCCTCCTCATAACAGACCCATGTCCCTGAGGACTACTGTCCTCCTCATAACAGACCCATGTCCCTGAGGTCTACTGTCCATCCTCATAACAGACCCATGTCCCTGAGGTCTACTGTCCATCCTCATAACAGACCCATGTCCCTGAGGACTACTGTCCATCCTCATAACAGACCCATGTCCCTGAGGACTACTGTCCATCCTCATAACAGACCCATGTCCCTGAGGTCTACTGTCCATCCTCATAACAGACCCATGTCCCTGAGGACTACTGTCCATCCTCATAACAGACCCATGTCCCTGAGGACTACTGTCCATCCTCATAACAGACCCATGTCCCTGAGGTCTACTGTCCATCCTCATAACAGAACCATGTCCCTGAGGACTACTGTCCATCCTCATAACAGACCCATGTCCCTGAGGACTACTGTCCATCCTCATAACAGAACCATGTCCCTGAGGGCTTCGCTATGGAGCTCTACTGTCCATCCTCATAACAGACCCATGTCCCGGAGATATCGCTTCTCTTCCATAGAGAGATGATACGTTCCAGAATAGTTAATGTATATATTGGACAACAATACTCAAAACTTGAGTTACCATCATCAAAATTACAAACGGACAAAATTCAGGCCATGCCATCATTGTTTTAATGGATATTTCTACAGCACCAACACATGTGTGCCTTTCTACTCTGTCCTCAAAACTCTTCAGCCACCCTCAGTTGTATTATGAATGTACAATGGAACAACATCACCCCCTACTGCAAAGATATGGCCCACAAAATGTCTTAGATTGAGGCACTGTACTAATAAAAACCCTGCAGTAGTACTCGGACAAGCTCATGTGAGCTCAGACAAGCTCATTATATTTATCACAAAAGGAACAGTTGTTTGTAAATACTAATTTTATTATTCATGTTAATACACGTCTTGAATTTAGACACTTCCAGAACTATTTTTCTCTTTTTCTTATCTTTCTTTTATGTTAAAATAGCAGTTTCACCTCAAACGCTTCTTAGGTTGCCTGCAGCCGGTCTTGTACGCAGAGCTTGTTATTACTGTAACTGTATGGTGATGCAGGCAGCCAGTCCTCCATGGAAGAGGAGGCCTTTATACTACAGTAGCCTTTGAAACCCATAGAGAAACTCCAGGCACATGGACACGCACACACACACACGCACGTGTGCACACACACACACACACACACACACACACACACACATGGACACACACACACACACGCACACATCAAAGGCACTTGTCCTGGTTTTGTACAAAGAGTAATACTCTGGATAGAGATCTAGTGAGGCAGCTCTGGGTCTTGTTCTAATGGCCAACATGAGTGACAGGACTATCTCCTTCTCCTCCCTCTCCTCCCTCCCTCCCTCCCTCCCTCTCCCCCCAGGGTATTGCTGGGACGGACGTGGCTAAGGAGGCCTCTGACATCATCCTGACGGACGACAACTTCTCCAGCATCGTCAAGGCCGTGATGTGGGGGAGGAACGTCTACGACAGCATCTCCAAGTTCCTGCAGTTCCAGCTCACCGTCAACGTGGTGGCCGTCATCGTGGCCTTCACCGGAGCCTGCATCACACAGGTACAGTACAGCAGGCGTGTGTGTGTGTGTGTGTGTGTGTGTGTGTGTGTCTATCAGCTAAATTCTGCCGAAGCAGCACTTAGAGGATCCGTCGAATGTTGTGTATTATTTGACCTAAGATGACTTAGTTTGCTTACTACAACAACAACAACATCAACATCAACATCAACATCAACATCAACATCAACATCAACAACAACAACAGCGACGAAACGCAGGCTGCTGTCGCCGTGGCGGGGACAGGGCGCCGTTCGAGCTCAGGGGGGGCGTGGTTTCACAGCGCGGCGTTTGCGCGTCTCTCCGCAGGACTCCCCCCTGAAGGCGGTGCAGATGCTGTGGGTGAACCTGATCATGGACACCTTCGCCTCCCTGGCGCTGGCCACCGAGCCCCCCACCGAATCCCTGCTGATGAGGAAGCCCTACGGCCGCAACAAGCCCCTCATCTCCAGCACCATGACCAAGAACATCCTGGGCCACGGGATCTACCAGCTCATCATCATCTTCACCCTGCTCTTCGCCGGTACGTACCGAGGCCGGCAGTCCTCGTGGACTTTGCCCGTACTCGGATCGGCGCCAGGGTGGACCGTCAGTAGACCAGGGTTGAGCGTCAGTAGACCAGGGTTGAGCGTCAGTAGACCAGGGTGGACCGTCAGTAGACCAGGGTTGAGCGTCAGTAGACCAGGGTGGACCGTCAGTAGACCAGGATAGACCATCACTAGACCAGGGTAGACCATCACTAGACCAGGGTAGACCATCACTAGACCAGGGTAGACCATCACTAGACCAGGGTAGACCATCACTAGACCAGGGTAGACCATCACTAGACCAGAGTAGACCATCAGTAGACCAGGGTAGACCATCACTAGACCAGGGTAGACCATTACAAGGTGAAAAACCAGGGCAGGAAAATCGATCGGAATTAAATTATTCATAGCATAAAGAGCCTCAGTTCACTCAGCCTCAGCGTAGACTCAACTGAAATTAGAGTGGTGTCTACGTATATGCGCCCAACCCAAGTGGTGAAAGGATTGGACTATTTGATTGAAGTCCTGAGGAGTCTCTGTCTTCGTCCTAGGTGAGGTGATCTTCGACATCGACAGCGGGAGGAACGCCCCCCTCCACTCCCCTCCGTCCGAACACTACACCATCATCTTCAACACCTTCGTCATGATGCAGCTCTTCAACGAGATCAACGCCAGGAAGATCCACGGGGAGAGGAACGTCTTCGACGGAATCTTCCGGAACCCCATCTTCTGCTCCATCGTGTTTGGAACATTCGCCATCCAGGTACGGCAAGAGCGAAAGGGAGGAATCTTAATCAGAATCTTACTGTTTGATCGCAGGCCCCAAAATTTGTGGTAGACAGTTAAGCCATTAAAGCTTTCGCGATGTGCCTTTAAATGCTCTCTGTCTGCTGCTCTGAGCTCTGTGTGTGTGTGTCAGAGAGTGACCGCTCTCGTCATGTCTCCCTCACCCCCTCTCTAGATCGTGATCGTGCAGTTCGGGGGGAAACCTTTCAGCTGCTCCCCTCTGAACCTGGAGAAGTGGATGTGGTGCGTGTTCCTGGGTCTCGGAGAGCTGGTCTGGGGACAGGTAACGACACCCACACACCTCCGTCCAACGCCTGGCTCCGTGTACCTGAGATGTCGAGGGTTAGGGTTATGGTTAGGGATAGGGTTATGGTTAGGGTTATGGTTATGGTTAGGGTTATGGTTTTTCTAAGCAATCCCCTATCTCTTCCTGTGTATCAGGTGATAGCCAGCGTACCCAATAGCAAGCTACGCTTCCTGAGGGGGGCGGGCCAGCTGACCCGGAAGGACGAGATGCCGGAGGAGGACGTGAACGAGGACAACGAGGAGATCGACCACGCGGAGAGAGAGCTGCGGCGCGGGCAGATCCTCTGGTTCCGCGGACTCAACCGGATCCAGACCCAGGTGAGAGTCCCTGGGCCACACCCCGGCCACAGGGAGGGAGGCACAGACAGAACCGGTGCCTGAGACCCTCTCTGAGACCCTCTCCTAGACCCTCTCCTAGACCCTCTCCTAGACCCTCTCCTAGACCATCTCCTAGACCCTCTCCTAGACCCTCTCCTAGACCCTCTCCTAGACCCTCTCCTAGACCCTCTCCTAGACCCTCTCCTAGACCCTCTCTGAGACCCTCTCCTAGACCCTCTCCTAGACCCTCTCCTAGACCCTCTCCTAGACCCTCTCTGAGACCCTCTCCTAGACCCTCTCTGAGACCCTCTCCTAGACCCTCTCCTAGACCCTCTCCTAGACCCTCTCCTAGACCCTCTCCTAGACCTTCTCCTAGACCCTCTCCTAGACCCTCTCCTAGACCCTCTCCTAGACCCTCTCTGAGACCCTCTCCTAGACCCTCTCCTAGACCCTCTCCTAGACCCTCTCCTAGACCCTCTCTGAGACCCTCTCCTAGACCCTCTCCTAGACCCTCTCCTAGACCCTCTCCTAGACCCTCTCTGAGACCCTCTCCTAGACCCTCTCCTAGACCCTCTCCTAGACCCTCTCTGAGACCCTCTCTGAGACCCTCTCCTAGACCCTCTCCTAGACCCTCTCCTAGACCCTCTCTGAGCTCTGAGACCCTCTCCTAGACCCTCTCCTAGACCCTCTCCTAGACCCTCTCCTAGACCCTCTCCTAGACCCTCTCTGAGCTCTGAGACCATCTCTGTCAGCGAAACATTTCAGAACCGTATGACTGACCATCTCAAATGTGCACGTCGAGGAACTTTTGTGTTACCGTTTCTGTTTAACGGTCATTCCCATTCCCACTCCCCGTACATTACATTACAGTACTCTATTGTAGTCAAATCATAATAATGACATATTGATTATATTATTGCATATGAGTGTTGTCTCCTGCAGCCACTCTGGTCTGTAGATAAACTGTACACCAAGGTATTCTAAAACCCCATAATGGAGGGATCCAGACTGGCCTGGCGGTGGAGTCTGTCTTCCGAGGACGATACGAGGCTCCGGCAGCTTCCTGCTCCGCAGGCGGACTGGAGATTTGACCGCGCCCGGGAGACTCTCCGCCCTGCTTCGTCACCGCTGGTCTTCTAGCTCCGCCCACGCCGTTATCACTGTGATAGATTAGGCTCTCGCAAAGAACGCCGTCTCCTCCGCAGTACTGTGTGTGCGTCGCAGTCCCCTTTAAGAGGCGTCGTGGGAGTGAAGCTGCCCCTTGGAATGGGATCTGGGATCAGAGTAGCCACCTGGGTTCCCTATCTTAAAGGAGTAGTTCGGTATTAAGCATCATAAGCCCTGTTATAAGGTTATTTATGATCATATACAACGGTCAACATTTTGACAAGACTTTACACTCTTGAGATATTAGAGCTCATTGCACATTTCACAGCTAAGTACACAATGGATCTCCCATTATATGGTTAGTGTGTCAATGTCATTTTATTTACTGTATATTGAGGTTGGATATTGGTCTAAAATGACTGAGGAGTTTGGTTTTACCAGCTGTGACTTAGCTGAGCAATGAGCACTAATATCTCAAGAGTGCACAATTCATCACAAATGTTATATGGACCGTTGAATATGATCATAAATAACCTTATAGCAGGGCTTATGATGCTACCTTAAAGGACAATGACAGTAAAAAAAAAACGTCTAGGGGCATCTTCACCCCGCGCCGTACGTGACCTCAGAATGTCTCTCTGTGTACCGGGCCTCTGTAGTCTGCGGGCCCGATGGACACGGGAGCTAAAGTGAAGCACGGCTCAAACCACTCAGGTTGTGACTGAGTGGGTGTCAGTCCTACCAGCACTGTGTCTCTCTGAGCACCCCCCTGTTCTCTCCCCTCCTCTCCACAGATCGACGTGGTGAACACGTTCAAGAGCGGCACCTCCTTTCAGGGGGCGGGGGCGGCTCTGAGGCGCCAGTCGTCCACCACCAGCCAGAACCAGGATGTAACCAATGTTTCTAGTCCTAGTCACGTGTCCTTGTCCAATGCCCTTTCTTCTCCTACCAGCACTGCTGCAGCTCCCTCTACTGGCCGTGAGTCAGATCTGTCTGTCTGTCTGTCTGTTCTCTTCAGGGATGCCCTCCCCCACTCTAGACTCACACACTGTCACACACACACACACACAAACATCAATAAACAGATTTGATTGCCCTCTGTGTTTGGGACAATAGCTTTATTCACCACCTGAAGCAGTAAGGGTATAATATCTCACAGCACATAGCTGAATCATGTTGTACATTGAAATTAAGGTCTTGTGCCCACGGTGCTATTCTCATAGTTTTAGCTTGCGTCATTCTACTGTAGTGCCATGTACATGTTCAGGGGTGGCATTTGTGAAGATTCTTTTTCTTGCTTTCTGCCTTTTTATTTTCCTCTTACACTTCTTGTGGGTTGACATTCTTTATTGTCTTTATTCTTTAGTTACTGTTGTCTCATTGTTCAATGTGTTTGTTTTTCCCAGAGTGCTAAGAGCCCTGGACTAAGGGTGCTTCCCACGGCGTGAAATTTCAGGTTGTGAGTCTTCACCCCCATTATGTGACGAATTGATGTGAACTAATACAACCGACTCACCAGGCTGGGTAAACATTCAAGTATAAGCCGAGCGCCCTCACCTCCGGCCGCACCACAGAGCGCACACACACCGTACCGTACGCACATCCGCCGCACCCCGACGCCGTCGGTGGCTGAGGACGTAGCGCCGTTCTTCGGGGGGGGAGGGGGGGGACAGGAGGCGGTGAAGACGACAGTGGAAAAACGTCTCTCTCTCTCTCTCTCTCTCTCTCTCTCTCTCTCTCTCTCTCTCTGTCTGTCTCATAAGTCCCTGTCTTATCTGTGGTCTGTCGGCCATGCTTCGGGGGCCCCGGGGGGCCGCTCTGTTGCCAGCCATCCCGCCGCGTCGCCTCATGCTGTCCGTCATGATGATGATGATGATGTGGCCGGCTCTATGTGGGGGTGACTGACTGTGGTCGACCAGCGGCCGGCTCCCGCCACCCAACCCCGCCGTTGTTTCGTTCTGACATCTTGTCTCATCAGTCATTCAGCCCAAGCCCAACTTCTTTTGACTTTATGTTGAGTTTTTTTGTGGGGGGTAATCCCCCCATGCCACACTATAGCCTGTACGTCTTGAATTAACAGTAAATCACATTCTAAAGAGAGGCAATGGAAAGAATTGGTGCTATACTTGGTCCATTCTAGCTAGACATTCTAGCCTTAAAATGTCAGTTACTGATAATGGCTTTCTTGACATGTATCTTACTTATATTAATAGAATAGACTGTTGTTGTTGGGGTTAGACTACCAAGACTTTAAGACTGTTACTCACTCAATGTTTTTAGATGTTTTGAACATTGGCACAACAAGTTGCAGTTTTAACAGCACAAGACTCAAGACCCTTCTAAGAAATGTACTACAAAGACATCAATGGCACGGCACTAGTTGTCAGTAGGTCAGGTCTTATCCAGGTTCAATGAACTGATGTACAGAAGTGAATGCGCTGAAAGTGATAAAGTGTCAACAATAGACAACAATCAACAGAATGCATGGCCATAATGGAGGTTGTTACGGAAACCATATCTTTGGAACCTAAGGCGTCAGCATTGACATCAAACAAGTTCTTTAGCTATTGAATTATAAAACATTTTACAGCAGCTGTTCATAATCGTACTAGTATTTGTTAACGGTAAAACTATATCTTCAACTTGTTCAGAACAAATCCTCTCAATGAGGGGTCACATCAAAGCTCTTTGGGGTCCTATACTTGAGTGTTTACGCAGATGTGCATGCAGTTGAGCTTGCTCAAAGGAACAGACTTTTGCCAATAATCTCCTTCCGTTGTCCAGTCGTCTGTGTGCCTGTGTCCATCACCGCGTCATCGCCCCACGGTCTCGTGTCTCGTTGCATGTTCCTCGTTCTCGTCCCGTGGCTGGCTGTGGTCGAGCTTGTGGTCTGCCTCCATCGTGTCGTGTCGTGCGGTGACACCCCCGCCTGTGTCGTACGGTGACCCTCCCACCCTGTGTCCTCATGGCCACGTGTCCCAGCCCCCCCTCTCCACCCCCTGTGTCCCCTCTGCTCACACTCCACTGCTCACATCCTATGTGGATGTCTCTGTCTGGTACAGTAGGCTCTGTCTGTCTGTCGTCCATCCACCTCTAATGGATCTCAAATATAATCTCTTCCTCCTCCTCTACACCGACTGAGCTACTGTACCACAAAACCTCTTTGACTTTGCATGTTTTGTTTTGTGCGCGCGTGTTTATTAACATGGCTTGTCTCTAGGTATACAGCCCATTGGACCCTAGCGTATACTTACAACGAGCGTTGCCGTTACCTTGTGTTGCTTTTTTTTTGTTTTTATAAAGTTTCATTTGACCTTGTGTGTGTGTGTGTGTGTGCGTGCGTGTGTGTGTTTGTATGATTACATTCCCCACAGTGTTTCAATGCACGCCAGTTGAGTGAGTTGTGTGCCGTACCGGTCTTGTGAAAGCAGACGGCAGACTGCGGTACCCCCCCCCCCCCTCCTTCTCTTCCCACCCTCCCTCCTGTCTCTCTAACTCCGAGGGTCCGCCTCGCGCCCTGACGTCTGCGCTCGTCCCAGGGTCTCTTACTTCAGCCTCCATCTTGTCTTCCCCCCTCCAGATCCGCGTTGTGAATGCATTCCGCAGCTCCCTCTACGAAGGCTTGGAAAAACCCGAATCCAGAAGCTCCATTCACAACTTCATGACGCACCCCGAGTTTAGGATAGAGGACTCCACGCCCCACATCCCCCTCATCGACGACACGGACATGGAGGAGGACGCGGCGCGCAGGAGGAACTCCAGTCAGCCGTCCTCGCCCAACAAGAACAACAACGCCATCGACAGCGGGATCAACCTGACCTCCGACACCAGTAAATCCGCCGCCTCCTCCAGTCCTGGAAGCCCCCTTCACAGTCTGGAGACCTCCCTCTAGCCCCCTGCCCCCCCCCCCCCCGAAACCCCCTACGGGAGCTACCCATCCGGCCCCTGGATGGAGAAAAGAATACACCGTGAGAACTATACAATCAAGAAAGAAGCGCAACTCAAGCCAACACACACGACCACGTATGTGTGTGCGGTGCGCGTGTGTGTGTGTGTGTGGTACGCGCGCTGCTGACTGGGCATAGCGTGTTCTGAACCGTGTCTATAGAGGCAGTGAGAGGAGGAGGAGGAGGAGGAAGATCTCTGGCTAATGACAAACTGAACAACGTACAGTACAACACCCCCCCCCACCCCCTCTCTCTGCTCCCCTCTCTTGAGAATAACAATGACTATATTCATAATAGTTTAAATTAAATTGAAAACATTATTATTATTATGATTATTATGATTATTATTATTATTATTGCTCCTGCATGAATGTACATTACCCGAGTTTTTATTTAAATTGTTTTAATTTTATTGGAATTATTTGATTTGATTGGGTGGGAAATGCAGTGGACTGCTATTATAAGACAGCTTATCCGATTCACTGGTCTGTGAGTGTCCTGTGTGGCATGTACTTAATTGTAAAGACTTGTTTGATTAATAAATGAAAAGTGTGTAAAGGTTGTAGGGCTCAACTTGCACAGTAGATGACACCTGTTGGAAAAGAGGAACCCATTAATAATTAGCGTTTCTTAAATATATTATAAATATCTATAAATATCTATAAATATATATATAATATATATATACAGAGTTTATCTTTGTTTGTTGGCATGTTGCCTTGTTTCTGCTTCAGTGGCTCTTACTATTTTAACTTATTTATGTCCTAAAGAGAATGTAATTTGTTTACAAAACCCATAGATTCTTCCTGGTTTATTTGTAGGGTTCAAAACCACACAGCAGATGTGCGTAGTTGGAACAGCTCCCGTTGGTGTTTTGTTACAGACTGTGTGCTGGAACTTGCCTGCTATCTTGTCAAATATTGTAGATATTTTTAGAGGATAACAAAAAGAAACCAAAATATAATGGGATATATTATAAATGTGGCGTCTTAGTATTATACGATTGTTGGGATCAAGTCTGAGCGGCTTCCTTTGTTTCCAAACAGAGATCTTAAGATGAAGGGGTTTTATTTGTTTCATTACTCTTTCTCTTTTATTTTTTATTCAGTGCTTGAAATTGACTTGAGGTCAGTCTCCGAACCGAGAGGGCCATTCAGGACTATGATGAACTGTCTTCTATTAAAACTGCTTGTTTAAAGGAAATGTTTTAAATTATGTGTGACCATCAAAGGCTGCGATGGATTTATCTTAGAAATGGCAAATTAAGTTATATTTGGCTTATCTGTATGAAAATCAAAAAGTTGTGTTGAAATCTTGTGATATATTGTGTTGATTATTTTTTTATTTCTTGATTTTCTTTTTCCTTAAAAGAAAGAACATACAGCTCCCAAAAGCTGTTGGCATTTTGAACAACTAAAAAAACAACAAAATGGAATGTTGCTTTGACTCTTTTTCTATATAAAAAAGATGATCCTTTTCTGCACTATCCGGATATGAATGAAAAACTCTATGGTGTAATTTTAGATGTGCTTTTGTGTGTTTTAACCAAGCTTGTCTTCCTGCCGTCACTCAGTATACTCAGCATCTCAACAGTATTCACTAGTTGTAAACTATTTATTGTGCTTTGGAAATGAGAGGCTATCAGAGACCCAAATACGGGAGGCACACTTACAGTCTAAAGACACCAGGATGGCAAATGCCCTGAAATTCTACTGTAGTATTAATGTTATTTCTATAGCCAATTGGAATCATTGAAAAGCATGACATAATGTGCTCAATATGCAAGTTGAACCAATCCTCAACCTCTTTTATCTTTTTCCTGTCATTTATTTATTAGCAGATCTTTCATCACGAGAGGGTGCACAAGCTTTAACAGTTAGCTCAGGCCTGTGACAAAGCAAATGGACCATTTTAGAGATCTCTTTATTTAACGCTGAAATGGTCTGGATTCTGCCGTTGCTTAGATGCTTTTCCTTTGACGTCTTACCTTGGCGTTGTGTTCTGTACAAAGTTCTCAAAATGACTTCAGCCAACATTCTCAAACTGTTTTTACATTCACCTCAGCATCCAACTTTAAGACAATAACCAGTGTTCCAGTAGAGGATTCTGGGTAAATAGAGGACTGTCTCCATACAGACCTGTGAGTAACAGGAACAATCCTGACTCCGCTAGACTGCAGTGCTCATCACAGAGGTCATAGGTCAATGATCATGTCAGTCTCATCAACACCACAGGTGTTACTGTACACACACATCTTCACCATGACAACGAAACGACAACAGTGTTGAAATAAACTAATAATAATAATAATGATGATGATGATGATGATGATGATGATGATAATGATACTTATTGCAATATATCACCTGCTTCTATGTACTGTACTTAGCAGCATGCATTTTTTGTGGAACAATGAAAAAGAGTACAGTCATGCCAACAGAAAATATGGCATTCTAGCCATTTATGGGTAAATGATGTGTTCATCCATCTTGTTTTTATCAATTTTTTTATCTATACAATAATTGTAAATAAAGAACTCAATGTCTTTGTTCATTTAATACTATGCAAAAAGTCATGCTTTCTGATTGTTACCCACCCCCCCTTAGAGTGTGTTGACGGAATGTTTGTGGTCTCAAAAGTCAGTAAAATGTGATGTAAATTATTTTCTAGCTTGACGAAAGTTATATGATGAACTGTGACTCTTGCTGCTTACTTGTCCCATTACCCCACCTCCAGACAGGAGCGCAAGTGAAAAAGAGAATAAAACTAAAAAAAAAAATGAAAAAGCACTAAATAAATTTCCCAGAGCAGCATGATCCAGAATGGCGTCTATTGACCCGTGTGGCGTCTGTGTGGTGTTTTGCTTTCTTTTGGCGTCCGCCAGCGGTCTCTGAGCTGAGGGCGGCTGTGTGCTGTCCGACTGGACGACGTGGTGACATGGAGGGAGGCCAGGAGCCATGGAGGGACACCTATGGCCGGTCATCCTTTCAATTGTCCTTAATTGTCAGTGATGTCTGGTCAAACGGTCGTCGTGGTTTACTGTAGTGACCGCACTGCCACAGATGTCATCTTTCTGTCCTGCTGGGAACTGGGAAGCCATATCTGCTGACTTCATGGGCTGAGTTACAGTAGATCAGCTGGTTTCAAATGAACCGCTAACCCTTTAATAGATCGCATTTTATTGATGGTTGCTTGTAGCAATGGGCCAATCGAGAGCGGATGAAAACTAAGTTATAATGCCATAACAACACCAAACTCCACTCCTTTCAGACTGACCCTGTGTATAGGGGTTGCAAGAGGTTAGTGTTTGCTGTGGATTCAGAGATGGGTAGTGATCCTTAGTGTTGTACTGTAGATCTCTGTAACCATCACCAGGGGGTGCTGTTTGATGACATTTGGAGCTCATTTAATGTTCCACCTCATCGACAGTTTTTTTTTTAATTTCTTTTTTTTTCCAGTGAGATTGATAAGGAACAATACCGACTATTATTAAAACAGGGTTTGGTATTGTTCAAGGCATACAGTAGCATCACAGTGCCCTCAGATGCTGAGTATGGTTTTTAGTTCTCCCTCATACCCCCTGGTCCAATACGTCATAATATAGTCAAAATAAATTAATATGACATTAGACCCCTCTAAATCTAACTTCACCCAGGGCTACAGTGTGCTGTCAACCTCCCCTTTAATGGACTAATGACCCCATTAACTGCAGAGGAGTCACAGTCCGCTTCCATGTCAGTATGGATTTGAGCATCATCCTCTGACAACAATTAACCTTTCTGATGTATGCTTTTCACGTGACAGTATTTGCATATTAAGCCACACTGTGACTAATGGGTTACAAATGTTTACCCTTCAGAAGAGGCAGGGTAAGCTGTGAAGACAGTGAGAGGGGATGGTATCTGACCTGCTTCAGAGCAAGAACCTCCACTAACAGTTGTTGAATAATAGACAAAGACGTGATGGAAGAAGATGGAAGGAAAGCACAGCCCTCTCAAACAGGAGCAGATGCAAAGAATCTGGCCTAGTGCTTAGGTCAATCAATCAATCAATCAATCAATCAATCAATCAATCAATCAATCAATCAATCAATCAATCAATCAATCAATCAATCAAAGCTTAGGTCAAAACAACCCTAACATTTTAGTGATGTCCTTGGCTATGTGGGTAAAGAGAGGATTTTTTTTTTTAAACATCTATTAATCTACTGTAGGCCTACTGTAATCTGCTGTGCTGTTACTGTACCATTGACCAGGACACCTAAGATGGTTCAAAGCGACTGAACATGTATGAAGGAGTGAAGGTGCAAAGCCTCTCTCTTCCTTTTCAAGAACTCATGTGGTCAGCCAAGGCTGGACAGTAGGAATACAGGATGTGTGCCATACCTGTATCTAGTAGTGTGCTACTGTACAATCTCACATATCCTTGTTTTTCTGTGGGAAAGTTCAGCCTCTCAGGGCGGAATTTGAATATTTCATGAATTTGTGAGGTGAAAATGAAGCCTCACTCGATGTTGCACTGAAGTAACGAATGGGTTCTGGGGAAAAGTCAGCACTGTTCCTTTAAACCAATAAACAAGAGTCCTTGACACAGCCGATTATGGGATCAGTTTTAATCAAGGACTAAAGTAAAGATAACCGAGGAGTTGAAACCTGAACCGACACCTAATATCGTTGGAGACAGTTGGATTCAAATTGAAGAGGTGTTTCAGGGAGCTTTTGGCCCCTGCAGATAAAGGCCCTGCGACGTCAGGAATGCGTCATTAGCATGCGGGGATGTGCCTGGCCCCGGACGATGAATAGCGAGTAGACTCCCACAGCCCTGCGCAGATTAATGCAGAATGAATTCAGGTCCATGCACAGGCTGATTTCCCCAAAGAATGGCCCTTTATTGGGGCCCAGTTGAATCATGCTGCTTTGCTTTCGGCGAATAGAGGTGAAGGTAATTGACAGTCCTTTAGAAACAGCCAACACTGGTGATGTTTTTTTTTTTTTTTTTTTTTTGAAAGGATTGATTTTGAAATTACTTTGCCCATGGGTCCTTAAAGACCGGGAGAAGAATGACAGCCTTTAGTAATTGTTCTAATGGGATCAGAGTACCTTTGGTTCCTGCTAGGGAAGGATGGCTGTGGGAATGATGTGGGAATCTTAGGGAAAAACCACACACACACACAGTTTAATGCGTTAATTTTATGCATGTTTATTATTATTTGTTTGTTGTTGTTCTCATTATAAATGATAGCCTACGTGTTGATAAATGGAACGTAGTGAAAGGGACCCAATGTAGGGGAGGATTTCTCACTGTTTGTGGGAGGATGTCCACATGGGACCTGGGGTGACGCTCTCTGGCTCTCTGTCACTGAGCCGTTGTAGTCAGATCAAAACAAACAAGGTGGGGGCGGGATTTAAATGTTGTATACCAAGGTTACAGAATGTCACTCCACAAACAGACCTTTTTATCGTTTAATTTGAGTTTCGCTGAGGGAAGAATGGGATCACCCCAGTCCTTTTCGTCACTTTTAGTTGGATTAAGTTCAGACCTGCATGGTGGTGTGTAGACCTGTGATTTGGGATTCTGATGGGCTTAGCTTGGCTCCTCTGTGCACAGAGGAAGTGTCAGCCATTGATTTAGGCTATAGTTTACTGAAAGGTGAACTATCCTAAATCCTGATATATAATATCAAAACACATCCATCCTACTAATTTACCAAGTATCTTCCAAAATGTAATACAATTAATCAGAGAAGAAAGATGTGCTATTAGTATACCTAACCAGGAGGGGTCCTCCAAGTGATAAGGATTTAATAACCAATGTCATCCATCACAAAACCGAATGACAGCTGAGCAGTTGGCATTCCAATTACATTACACATCAGAGTTTCTTTCAAGACTTAAAATAAAATAAAATTTTTGTTGGACACTTAGAGAGTCAAAACGTATCCTAGGGGCCGATCTGGATTTTGAGCCCTGTATCATTTGTATTGCAGTCGCTTCCAATACTACTTCAGACCGGCCTCAAGACATGTGTGACTCTTCCCATTAAACAGATACCGCCAAAGGGAGGAGATCAAATGAAACCAGTCAGGCTTGACTGTTCACTCACGGCTGTGTCTGCCCATTTGTACCAGGATGCCACACTATTTGTTTTTGCTTTCCATTTCCTGTTGCTGCAAACAGAGCCCATTGGCAGCGGCACCATGATAAATGCTGCCTTTCTTCAGCCTGTACCAACAACATCCAACACCTCCTCTACATGACTAATGAGTCTCTAGCGGTCTATTGGCATTCTGGCCACAGCAAAATATATGTCCTGACAAATTAGACAAAATCTACTCTTTTTCGATTGTTTACTGGCATGCATTGCTGTCTGTTTGGCTGAATTTGCCCGTATACATGCCAGGAAGAATCCTACCAATATCATCAACCAAAAGCATCAGCCATGAGAGTCTATTTTTGGTGATGAACAAGGCACGCCACTGTGCTGATAATGAATGCACTTGGTTTGTTACACACACAATGTACTGTATAATGTACTATAAGCCTAATCTTGAAATAACCTTCAGTCAATAAAGAGCCACTAGAGAACAGAGGATATTAGAGTGATCATTATCAGAGTAAAAGCGTTCAGACGCAGCATTAATACATGAACCGACATTCATAAAACCCCTGGAACACCTTTCACCTGTCATTACTGGCTAGTTATTGCTTTATGTCATTATAGTAACACATTATTAGAGGTGACATCCTATTCTACCCGCTGTCTCACTGTCAGCAGAGTTAGCAGAGGGAGATATTAGTACTACAACAATCCTCCCTCCTAAGCACTTATTGTATTGTATTGTATTGTATTGTACTGTACTTTAGATTGCTATTCTTGCACTTTGCCTTCAGCACTAGATTATGCTCTTGGTCACTTGTTTTAGAAAGAAGATGCACTTGTGAGTTCTGGCAAGTAGTAGTACATTGGCTTTTCCTACGTTAAATGCAATTATTGTTAGTCGCTTTGGATAAAAGCGTCTGCTAAATGACTGTAATGTAATATTAATAATGAGGGACAGTATGTGGTCTTAGAGGTCAGCAGGTTCTCTAGGTTTTTTGGAAGCTCTATCCGTGGTCAGTTTTCCAGAGTTTTAATATGAACAGTTTATTTATTACCTGTTTGTATTCGGTGGCGTGTGTTTATTGGTTGGTTTGTTTGTTTGTTTATTTGTTAGCAGGACTACGCAAAAACTACCGGACCGATTCTCATGGAACTCGGTGGAGGGGTGAAGCATGGGCCAACTTACAACCCATTACATTTTGGAGTGGATCCGAATCAGAGGGCGAATCCACAAATTAAAACAGAACTTTGAGTGAAGCCAGCTTCCTGTGTGGGGAGGCGCTAGAGACACGGGGTTTGGACTGGGGGGTGCGAGGGAGAGCCCGGAGTGACTGAACCCCCCCGTGCTGACGGAGACACAAGGGGGGGCGCCACAGAGCCACCCAAACACTGCCGCCCATTCACCTCCATTCATGTTTTGGACTGGCTCAGGAGAGAAAAATTCCCCCCACTCATTGTCAGTGGGGGGATTGAAACAGCCATGTCTCAGTGTGGAAAGGTCAAAGGAGACACATGGACTGGCATAAAGCTCTCAACCTAGCGAATGTAGCAATACCAAACTTGTTCTGCTCCCACAGAGCCACAAAATGCATTCATGGGCGGAGGTCTGTGCTCTCTGAGTAAAAATAAAAAATGTATTTTTATTCAGTTAGGACCAAGTGAGGTGGTACCAGGTATTACGACTTTCCAGTCAGTGTTATTCAAATTTGAGATTGAAATTTGTGTATTTGAGGCCAGTTTCTAATAAAGATGTGAATCTTGTTCCTTCCCTTTTGACAGGATGTGTCATGAAGAGGTATCACTGGCATAAGGTACCACAGGGGAGCTTCTGTCAGACACGCTCGCACTGACGCGCACCCACACACACACACACACACACACTCACACACAAACGCATGCACACACACACACACACACAAAAAAACGCACGCAGATGCACACACACACATGCATGCACGCGCACACACACACACACGCACACATCCCCATGTGGCACACACACACACACACACACAAAAACGCACGCAGATGCACACACACACACACATGAACGCACACACACACGCACACATCCCCATGTGACAGTTCCTGGGACAGGTTTTTGATTGCTGTCACCCCTTCAGCCACAACGGTAATGGCTTTCTTACCACTGAGTGCTGAGTGCTTTTAGCCTCCTCATTTCACTTTGTAATTGCGAGATGTCAACCAGATAAGCGAGCTGACAGCCTCAGAAGAGAAAGATACAGGGCAGTATTTCCCGTCCTAATAAAGAGCCTATCTACTGGGAGGATGAGATGAGGAAGAGAGCGATGATCGATGGCGCCCGGGCAGGCGATGGCAGCAGAGAGACCAGACCACTGTCCAGAAGAGCAGCTGCTGCTGTTCATCTTCATTACACTGGTCCAGTGCTCTCAGGAACAACTAATAGCTCATGCGTCAAAATACACTTGACAGGTCGGCTCAGAGGTCGAGATCTATGAATAGTTCAATACATAATTGCACATCACTTATCACATTATCACCACCCATGAAATACTCTCCCAGGTGGAATGGACTTCCAGACTTGAATTCTAATGAAAACACCCAGAATGCAATCTTGCTGTCCGCTTCTCTGAGAGAAATTGACATCCCCGTAATTAACCCACAGCCATATCCACATGTTCTTTAAAGGTTTGTTAGCTGCATGAATTTGTAGCCAATCTCTGGAAAACAGTGTGTGTGCGTGTGTGTGTGTGTGTGCTTGTGTGTGAGAGAGACTGTGTGTGTGTGTGGGGGGGGGGGGGTTCTGCACCGAAATGGTTCTCACTGGTACAGTATGTGAATGGATCTCGAGTAAAGTCAATATTTGGTCGTAGATCAACAAACGGACCAAAGGATTTTACTCGGATCCAAAACGATTGAGCCCTCCATCTCTTTTGATATACCACCCTATCTCTTTCTCTCCCTCTTTCCTGATATACCACCCTATCTCTTTCTCTCTCTCTCTCCTGATATACCACCCTATCTCTTTCTCTCTCTCTCTTTCCTGATATACCACCCTATCTCTTTCTCTCCCTCTTTCCTGATATACCACCCTATCTCTTTCTCTCTCTCTTTCCTGATATACCACCCTATCTCTTTCTCTCTCTCTCTCCTGACATACCACCCTATCTCTTTCTCTCTCTCTTTCCTGATATACCACCCTATCTCTTTCTCTCACTCTCTTTCCTAATATACCACCCTATCTCTTTCTCTCTCTCTTTCCTGATATACCACCCTATCTCTTTCTCTCTCTCTTTCCTGATATACCACCCTATCTCTTTCTCTCTCTCTTTCCTGATATACCACCCTATCTCTTTCTCTCTCTCTCCTGATATACCACCCTATCTCTTTCTCTCCCTCTTTCCTGATATACCACCCTATCTCTTTCTCTCTCTCTCTCCTGATATACCACCCTATCTCTTTCTCTCCCTCTTTCCTGATATACCACCCTATCTCTTTCTCTCTCTCTTTCCTGATATACCACCCTATCTCTCTCTCTCTCTCCTGATATACCACCCTATCTCTTTCTCTCTCTCTTTCCTGATATACCACCCTATCTCTTTCTCTCTCTCTTTCCTGATATACCACCCTATCTCTTTCTCTCTCTCTCTCCTGATATACCACCCTATATCTTTCTCTCTCTCTTTCCTGATATACCCCACCCTATCTCTTTCTCTCTTTCCTGATATACCACCCTATCTCTTTCTCTCTCTCTCTTTCCTGATATACCACCCTATCTCTTTCTCTCCCTCTTTCCTGATATACCACCCTATCTCTTTCTCTCCCTCTTTCCTGATATACCACCCTATCTCTTTCTCTCCCTCTTTCCTGATATACCACCCTAACTCTTTCTCTCCCTCTTTCCTGATATACCACCCTATCTCTTTCTCTCTCTCTCTCCTGATATACCACCCTATCTCTTTCTCTCTCTCTCTCCTGATATACCACCCTATCTCTTTCTCTCTCTCTTTCCTGATATACCACCCTATCTCTTTCTCTCTCTCTCTTTCCTGATATACCACCCTATCTCTTTCTCTCTCTCTCTCCTGATATACCACCCTATCTCTTTCTCTCTCTCTTTCCTGATATACCACCCTATCTCTTTCTCTCCCTCTTTCCTGATATACCACCCTATCTCTTTCTCTCTCTCTTTCCTGATATACCACCCTATCTCTTTCTCTCCCTCTTTCCTGATATACCACCCTATCTCTTTCTCTCTCTCTTTCCTGATATACCACCCTATCTCTTTCTCTCTCTCTCTTTCCTGATATACCACCCTATCTCTTTCTGTCTCTCTTTCCTGATATACCACCCTATCTCTTTCTCTCCCTCTTTCCTGATATGACACCCTATCTCTTTCTCTCTTTCCTGATATACCACCCTATCTCTTTCTCTCTCTCTTTCCTGATATACCACCCTATCTCTTTCTCTCTCTCTCTCTCTCCTGATATACCACCCTATCTCTTTCTCTCTCTCTCTTTCCTGATATGCCACCCTATCTCTTTCTCTCTCCCTCCTCCTTTCCCAGTCCATCTCCAACACATAACAGTGAAGAATGAGCTTAGACAGGGGCCAGCTATTCCCTTCCCTGGAACTTACATTACCATAGAGAGTCCTGCTGTTAGTATTGCTTAACCTTGCTTTCAACTCTGTATCCTTCCAGCCTTTTCTAAAAAGCTGCTTTGCATGCTTAGCAAGGGGCCACCTTTTATGTGTCACAGCCAATAGTGATATATGTGCTGCCTAACTTTTTTCTCTAGACGCACAATTTTGTTGGGGGGGGGGGGGGGGGTCTAACATGCTTGACCTCCTTGATTCATTCAAGCGCTGGCAGCATACACAAATAACACTATAACAAAAACAGCTCCATCAAACGAGGCCGGACACTCTCATCCACCTTCACCGATGACTTTTTAATTATATTATATTCCGTTATTCAACGGGCCGCTGATATAAGGGTAGCGTTATACCGGGCGAGAGTGCGTGGGCGTGAATGTGCAGAGTCTCTGGCGGTGGCTCTCGTCCAGGTCCGGGCGGAGAGGTGCGTTTTAATATTCAGCCCTATCATACCAGCCTCCACGGCTCCCTTGGCACACCGCGCGCTCACTTGGCAAGGCCGCGCTCACTTGTGGGTGGTCTGTTTGTCATCCACTCAACACTCTCCTTGGCAGAGGGACGCCATTGGCCACTCCACAGGGGCAGAATCGCGAAGGTGGAGCCTGCGCGTGACACTGGATGAATACTTTATGGGGGATGCTGTTCACTAGACTGGCCGCTACTGTTTGTTGAGGCCCGAGTTCGGGCTTGTAGCGCCACTGTCTTTGTTCCGTGCTTCCCCTCGTTCTTTGTCTTCACACTTTCGCTTTTCCTTTGTTGGAATGTGTGAATGGATTCGGTCTAAGGCGTCGCTGTGAAGTGACCCATGCCTGGTTGTTCTGGAAGATGTCGCATTCATTTGGGCGAACAAATTGCTCTTCATATCAACCAGTTGAGTGACATCTTCATTGAGTTGTTGGCTTTATACTTGATGCACAAGGGGACATAGACAGACAACTACTGACTCTACATATGTGCTGCATAAGACAAGGAGCTGTTTCTGTCGGGCCCTCTCTCTCTCGCTGATGTTGTAGCGAGTGCCATCTTCTATGCGGTAGTGTGCTGGGGCAGCAGCATCAAGGTGGCGAATGCCAACAGGATGGACAAGCTGATCAAGAGGGCGAGCTCTGTCCTGGGGGTCAGCCTGGCTCTGTCCTGGGGGTCAGCATGGCTCTGTCCTGGGGGTCAGCCTGGCTCTGTCCTGGGGGTCAGCCTGGCTCTGTCCTAGGGGTCAGCATGTCTCTGTCCTGGGGGTCAGCCTGGCTCTGTCCTGGGGGTCAGCATGGCTCTGTCCTGGGGGTCAGCCTGTCTCTGTCCTGCGGGTCAGCCTGGCTCTGTCCTGGGGGTCAGCATGGCTCTGTCCTGGGGGTCAGCCTGGCTCTGTCCTGCGGGTCAGCATGGCTCTGTCCTAGGGGTCAGCATGGCTCTGTCCTGGGGGTCAGCCTGGCTCTGTCCTGGGGGTCAGCCTGGCTCTGTCCTGGGGGTCAGCCTTGCTCTGTCCTGGGGGTCAGCATTGCTCTGTCCTGGGGGTCAGCATGGCTCTGTCCTGGGGGTCAGCATGGCTCTGTCCTGGGGGTCAGCCTGGCTCTGTCCTGGGGGTCAGCCTGGCTCTGTCCTGGGGGTCAGCATGGCTCTGTCCTAGGGGTCAGCATGGCTCTGTCCTTGGGGTCAGCCTGGCTCTGTCCTAGGGGTCAGCCTGGCTCTGTCCTAGGGGTCAGCCTGGCTCTGTCCTGGGAGTCAGTCTGGCTCTGTCCTAGGGGTCAGCATGGCTCTGTCCTGGGAGTCAGTCTGGCTCTGTCCTGGGAGTCAGTCTGGCTCTGTCCTAGGGGTCAGCATGGCTCTGTCCTAGGGGTCAGCATGGCTCTGTCCTGGGGGTCAGCCTTGCTCTGTCCTAGGGGTCAGCATGGCTCTGTCCTAGGGGTCAGCATGGCTCTGTCCTGGGGGTCAGCCTTGCTCTGTCCTAGGGGTCAGCATGGCTCTGTCCTAGGGGTCAGCATGGCTCTGTCCTGGGGGTCAGCCTGGCTCTGTGAGAGTTGTGGTGGAGAGGCAAATGCTGGCCAAACTGTCGGCCATCATGGACACTGTGATCAGGCAGAGGAGTGCCTTCAGCAGCAGACTGATCCTGACATATGTAACCTGATCGGACCGGTCGCCTCATCAATGCCACACAAGCTGTCAACTTCTTGCGCAGTGACTCGAGGTGAGCGACCTGTCCAAAGTCATGCTGCGATAGGTTGGTTTGACGCTGCATGGCAGTAGTGTTCCATCAATGTGCACTCGGAGCTTACGTTTGGCTTCCTTGTTGTTAAGGTGGAAGGCCGTCGACACCGTCTTTGCCTCACTGAGCGCTTCAATCTCCATTTCCGGAGATATGTCGCTGTGTCTGCATGTCCTGGCTCAAGGTCTCCTCCACAGCGAGTACACATGCACAACGTGATCGGCAGGTTGTAGGTGTAGATGTTATAAAGGAGGGGGGCCAGGACAGATCCCTGGGGGACGCCTGTCATTGGACAGGTCGCTCACGTTCTGCCGACACCTCCAGTCACTGCGCAAGAAGTTAACAGCTCGTGTGGCGTTGATGAGCCGACTGGTCCGATCAGGCTGGGGCGCCGGCGCAAAAACACTGCGTACGGAAGCCCTAGCCCTGGTATGTCCATTACCGGTGGTGAGGGTGAAGCTGTGGTTTCGGACAAGCTCCATGATTATGCTGACCATGTGCCTGTCCAGCAGCAGGTGGAGCAGCTTGCAGGTGAGGCCGCGGTACCATACGGTGTCGTAGGCAGCCGTCAGGTCTATAAATAAGGCACTGGCCTTTTTTTTTGCCGAAAAGCTGTCCTCGGTGTCTTGAGTCATCAAAGTGACTTGATCTACGGTCGATCTCCCATGTCAGAACCGGCCTGCTCCTGTGGGAGCAGCGGGTCGATGATTGGTTCGACGCGGGCATAGATGAGACGCTCGAGGATCTTGAAGGGGACACATAACAGAGAGATGGGGCGCTAACTCTTGGGGTCCCCTTCACCCCTTTGCTTGCAGAGTTGGGGCAGTGATGGGGGGAGTGTCTATTTCTACCAGTGAGGTTGGTAAGGATGCTCCATGCCTTGCGGCTGGAGTGTGAGAAGTCAATGGAGTTAATGGCCTCCTCCCAGCACTCTTGTCTCCTTCGGCTGAGTCTAGACAGCAGGGCTGAGGCAAGTCTGTCTGACTCAGCTCCTGGGGGGGCCCGGAGGAAGGCACAGTGGAGAGTCTCGCACTCCGCATCCCAGCATGGTTTGAACCTATTACGATGTCCGCGTGGGAAGGATTTTTTGGCTGCTTTCATCAGTATGCCGCAGAGGTCCCGGTACGCCGCATCCACTTTGTTGGTGTTAGGTGGTGGGAAGAACCTCGTGGTTCTACAGTATGGGTAAGGAGGCGGTAGCGTTTCCAGTTGGCCTTTCGGAAGTTCTATCGCTTCACCGGCTCGCTCGGGACGAGGTCCATGAGTTTAGGCATGGTTATGCCTATGGTCAGCGATGGTCGATGTTGGGACTGCAGTAACTTTCCTAGCATACGTCTATCAGGAAGCCGGTTATCAACGCTGACACTCGCGAATGTCAGGATTTGTCCCAGTTCTCCAGCAACCTGACATCCAGGCACAACCACTCAATCTCAGAGCCAGAAGGGGATTGGTCGATGAGAGTTCAGTTCAACCTTGATGGACGAACGTAGCAAGGAAATGCTTCCTGCTTAGGATAGATCCAGCTAGAGCGAAATTTGGGAGAACTAGCTTATCTGCTGTTACGCAGTGGGTCTCCTGGAGGAGGATGACGAGGGCTTTGGCGGTGCAGGCCAGGTGCTCGATGACGTCGGTTTTACTGGGGGTGAGCCCTTTGGAGTTCAGCTGCAGAATTCGAGGTTGGGAGCTCAGCTGGCTGCTCTCCCCGCCTGTGGCAGCCAAACACCAGCCCAGGTGATGGCCCTCAGTTGTCAGACTTTGCTTCACTTAAAGTGATTAATCGCAGCTACTGACCACCACGAGAAGGTGTCTGCCTCGCACCTGGAAGGTGTATGTTTTGTATCTATTGTAAATTTGTATTCTATTCTGTGTTACTTTGGTGTCTTTTGATGCTGTAACGGTGCAATATCCCCCCGGAGATTAATAAAGTACTACTACTACTACTACTACTACTATTACGTTACTATTCAGGGTCTTCAGTGCTGCGATACAGTAGTTCTAGATAAAATTGAATGAAAACATTTTAAATGATCCAGATAGCCTCATGTGATTCTGCACCTACCTTGATTCCTGGTTCACCAAACCCAGTCTCATTACAGCTCATCCTTTGATCTCCTCCTCCTCCTATGTGACTGATACTGAACCCTGCCCTTCTGTCTTAGCCAGCAGAACTAAAGCCCGTTGGCATTTGCTCAGGTGCAGAAGCAAGTCTTGAGAAGAGCATGGCTGGGATGGGGTGTGCAGTGAAAATGGCTTTATCATAAGAGTTATCACCTTTCCAACATTACTGATAACTGTCAGATTCGCACCGAGTACTGCTTTGTTCTTCATTGTAAAATAATTGAAATTAAATATTCAGTTGGCAGGCACCTACTGACCCATGCATTCCATCACTAAGTGGTCTTGAGACATTCTTACACAATTGGCTTCTCTTTCTTGCTACAGTAACACTTGAACTGGAAATTAATGTAATTAAAAGGCATACAATAGTGCCCAAGAATCACCAGATCATCTTTAAGATAACTGTTATGAAACTGACATACTATATCTGTATTTTAATAGTAGGCCTATTACAGATAGGCCTACTAATAAAATACAGATAGAGTATGTCAGTTCAACAATTCAAAATCTCGTACTGAAATGCTGTGAGGTGTCAAAAACCAAACTGGATTTGCTTATGTAATATCACACGCTGTGTGAGGTGAGAAGATGCAAGGACATCACAGACCAGACTATCCTCCTCCAGTAACTACCGAGGAAAAGAGTGATGATGGTATCCTAGCAACGCTTCTGTCTAGCCTCCTGGCTGGAAGGCAATGTGACGCCATCCCTCAGGCCTCCGACAGCCAATGGGAATGCAGCAGCAGAGCAGGAAGTCCTCTACTGTCATGTCAATAATACTGTCCCTCAAAGAATGTATCATAGGCTTGTGTGACTGGCTTACCTGTAACTATTTGTCTATGCAACTTTAATTATGAATATGAACTAATAACCAGAATGTTATCTCAACAACATCATGTGAATCAAGTATTTCAAAGAATACACTTTAATCGCATAAAAATGCCAGGTTTCAAGGTTGTGCATTCTGGGAGGAGTCTGAAATGTTACCAGAAGGCAATATCATGGGAAAGTGAGGCTTGTGTTTGTCAAAGAGGTTCAGTGAGTGTCTGCCAACAACTCTGGTGGCCATGCTTCTCATGCAGGACACCTCCTTAAACTCCTAATGACTACTGACCCCTATGTGAGGAGATGTTTGGAGAGTAGGTCACTCTTTCATCACCCCTGAGTTCCCAGTGCATTAAGTCTGCCCCACTAGGAAACTGAGCGGTCAACCACTCCATGAACACATCCTACAAAGTCATTAAGCCATAAAAAGCCCATTTTGTTTACAAACAGCATGAAGTTATTCTGCATTATGACAAGTTGCTCATGCATCATCAGAGGAAAAAACGCGAGTTGTTAGAAGTTTGAGATGTCATTAAGCCTACTATGACATGTGTAGACTGACTTTTCAAAGGCACAAAAGGTTTGTGTTGGTATGCTGGGTGAGGAGTCCAAGAGTAAGAGCCCACAAAGGAAACAAGACCAGAGACATCAATTCATAAATCAGTGGTCTTTCACTTTGAGGATTAAGCTGGTCTTTCCACAGCTCACATCTGCATCTAGAAGGTAAATGTATTTTGAGCAAATGTACTGTACTCTGATTCTTAAAGCAGTTGTGTTTAACGTTACTGTTTACAGTTGCAATTATTGTTATTTATTATGGCAGGCTATTTATTTTTTATTTTTTGAACGAGTCAGGTGTTGCTCTATCAACCAATTAGACTTCGTCTGTAGGCTACTGTAAGTGATAAATATAATCCCACATTTCCCCTGAGCTTGGCATTAAAATAATGCGCGTTTACAATTTATTTAATGTTGTAGTAAGTCATAAGCAAGTCGTGCAAATGAGAATGACCGCGCATTTTCCAAGCGTGTCACAGGATCTACATCAAGTCTGAAAGGTTTGATCCGGTTGGAAAATTGCTGTTAGCTCTCAGAGATCCCTCACCTATCCCTCCTGTCTCCAGTCTCTGTCGCCTGTGCTCTGTAGCGTGTGATAAAGGACATTAGAAGATGCGCGCTAGTTGGGTACCACATGGCTCTTTTCCAATGAGAGGCGGTTGAGATCACATCGCGGAGACTGTGCAAGTGCAGTCGCATGTTATCCATTGCCTTGTGCGAGATAGCATCGCCACCACTGGGAATCTTCCTTTATATAGAGAGACACAACAAAACATCCACATTCAACGGGGATCCAGAATTGTCTTTTTTTTCCCTCTTCTCGCCCTGGGTCAGGCTTAACCATCCCTTGTTTTGTAAAGCCAAGTGCGGGGATCATCGGGTGAGCCAAGAAGGTTTACTGTGTACTGGTGAGTAGTACTACTTGTTGTCTTCACCTTCTGAAGTTAATTCACTGTTCAGGGTCTGTGTAAATCTGGATTTCATCTTGACCAGGGTGACATACAGTAGGCTATAATGTCCTTTATTCTGGTTGCAAAGTCAGCTCAGCTGTTTCTTGAGAAGCTCAGATGATTACCTGCATCTAAGTCTTCTTATGATCAGCATCTAAGTCTTCTTATGATCAACAAGTGCCTTTCACTACAGTACTGTCAATGACATCATAATTCAGACGATAACAGAGGTTACATTGACGGAGTTTGATAGCAGTTGAACCCAAAAATGGATGCCTCTCTTACGATTACTACTAACAGCAATCTATTCATGTGCATGCATTTCCCCTAAATGACCCCCCTGAGATGGTCTCTCTGTCCCTGCCTCCAGAGGCTTAAGATGAATGAACCAGGCTGCTATTCTAGCAATGCTAATGGGTATGCTTCATAGTATTGGCGCGGGCTATAATCTCAACCAGAGGTGTGTGATTTGTTTCAAGCTGTTAAAACGTCATGACAGCCGAAAAGACTATTCCCATTATAAATGGAAAACCCGAGGACGCCCTGGACCCGGAGGCTTCCAGCGTGGTGCCCAGCAAAGACAAGAAGGAGGTGAACGAGAGGGGTCACTGGAATAACAAGATCGAGTTTGTTCTGTCTGTTGCCGGGGAGATCATCGGACTTGGCAACGTGTGGAGGTTTCCTTACCTGTGCTATAAAAATGGAGGAGGTAAGATTCATGCTGTTTGACACGGCGTACCGTTCTGTGGTATTCTTACACCTACAGTATATTGAACATTTTTAGTGGCTATCACAACCATCTACTGCAGCAGCAGCAACAACAAACTCAACGACAACAACAACAAGAACCACAACAACAACAGAGCCTCATCTATCTCTCCTTGTATGCTACTTTAAATAATGCTACACACTTTTCTACCTGTAGTAGGCCTACTGTAGGTAAAAGTCTAAACTGCTCCTAGCCCAACTCATAGGCCTACTATAGCACTGTAGCACTAGCATAATGTTTACTTCTTCTTCTTTAGTTCCTCTGTGACTGCGGAATCAGTAATTCATTAAAAGCCAGGATATTCAACTCTAGTGAACAACCGATTCCTGCTGAAAGTCTGCAAAGACACTGAGAGGGAATCTGATTTGATAGTGAGGAATCAATCGTCGTCTCGTCCCCTTTCACAGGTGCTTTCTTCGTGCCGTATGTCATCTTCTTCATATGCTGCGGCATCCCGGTCTTCTTCCTGGAGACGGCGTTGGGCCAGTTCACCAGCGAGGGCGGCATCACATGCTGGAGGAAAGTCTGTCCACTTTTTGAGGGTAATGCACGTGGTCACACCTTCATCTCCACCTTCAAATGACCTCTCGGGAAGTTGAAATGATACTGAACCGTGATTTTTAGCTCGACCTGTGTTGTCCAGACATCAGTCCAATCTCACGAGACTGTCCCTTCCTCAGGTATCGGATACGCGACTCAAGTCATAGCAGCACATCTGAATGTGTATTATGTGGTCATATTGGCCTGGGCTATCTTCTACCTTTTCAACTGTTTCACTACCGAGCTACCCTGGGCTGCATGTGGCCATGAGTGGAACACAGGTGAGAGAGCTTTCTCAAGTTCAGCAACATGTATAGGGATTTCATAGACTCAGGTGTATACATACAGTAACTACTGTATAGAGTTCATTAAGAGTATGACTCATGCCTAACTAAAATAGCTATGCTGTATATTGATAGCTGAGCACACTTACATGTCCCTGTACCGTAAATAATGGAGCAAAATATGACTTTTATTCATTATACTTATTTGAATATATTTATCTTTATTTGCGTAGAGAATTGTGTTGATTTCCGTGGAGCGAATAGCACCAACTTCACCAACCCCAACGCGACGTCGCCGGTGATTGAGTTCTGGGAGTAAGTGCATACAGTATTTGTTATAGTGTGGCTGAACTCTGCATGTCCCTCTGTTTGTGGATAAAAAAACTCAGTAAATACACAGCAACATTTTAATTGGATTAGAATTGAATGATAAAATTGTCCCCTAATGAATAGTGCTTTGCCCTAGCCTAACCCTGCGAATTGACATGCTGTAACCTTAACTAGGGTTGTGTAATAAAATCGATACAGCAATACATCGCAATATTTTTTTCCCCCCCGTGATACTGTAGAGATTTTCTGCTAAAAAAACTTTTTTTTTTTAGCTCAAGGAAAAAATACAGAACAATATGAAAGGATGGAATTCAATCATCGCTACATTAATCATGTTTTAAATGGATTTAAAATGTCCTCACATTCCCTCCGGATTACCTCCAGGGAGTGGGCGCGGGGGGGCGGAGCTGTATTTTCAGCTGTATTTTTACATTTTCAGTCAACTATGTTGAGTATCGCAATATGCATCGTATCATATCGTAACACAATGTATTGTGATAAAGTCCAATCATATCATGACCCATGTATCATGGTACGTACTGTATCGGGAGGGTCTTGCCAACACCCAGCCCCTAACCTCAACCCTGACAATTTGTCATCCTTTTTCATTTGTCTGTTTACAAGCTGCAAAGGGGCAGTTGCACAGCTAGAGATGCTGTGGACACAAATTTGGCCTTGTGAGCGTGTGATGCTGTGCACTTCCTGTACAACTGCCAGAGGCGGGCATAAGGGAAATGACCACTAGAGCACCACCATGATGCTGGCAACAATTACTGACCAGTATGAACAAGGCCAAATGCTTATACTGTATATTCCTCAAGCTGAAACATAAGACAGGTTTAGTTCTATTTATATGTAGTCAGTAATAGCCTATTAATACTATATCCAGTTACTGATCACACTGATGTTTTGATCACATCTAACAGCACACAGTTTTGCAGGTGCAGAGTATTGCTAAACAGTTTTCGGAAGTGAATGTCCTGTATTCAGCGCACATTAATGCATGTGAGGTGTTTCAGAAAAAGAGCATGGATGACAGTGGTACTTGTTATTCTGGGAGGATGTGTGGTTCTGGCCTGGGATCAGTGGTTACCAGGCAGGGCCCCCAGCAGCAGTGGCCTGGCTAGAAGCGGTCCCGCGCCCTCTGTCCATTAATGAAAGGAATAGCCTGGCCCAGACTACGGGAACACAACCAAGCACATGTCAGAAATGATCAATGGAGTATGAAGTGTCGGGGTCAACTTTGTGGCAAGTTGTTCTGGGCTCTCCCCTCGTAGCGTGCTGTTGCCTGGTCATGTTTCAGTGAAACCTGAAAAGTAATTGAAATATTATGTTCTAGCTTCACCGTGTGTATATTTTGTGATCGTCAGTAAGCAAACTGTCTTTTGACATGATGTGTTTTCCCCCGACAGACGTAGAGTTCTCAACATATCCAGTGGGATTGAGCACATAGGGAAGTTACGCTGGGAACTTGCCCTATGTCTGGCCTTGGCATGGTTCATATGCTACTTCTGCATATGGAAAGGCCCCAAGTCAACAGGAAAGGTAACACATTTTTCTTGGATATAGCCTTACATGGTATACCTTGAATATATATGGTATAAGATGTTCAGAACATAAAATCTATTCCTAAAATAGGAAAAAAAAGCTACAGGTATATTTTTGTCAAACACACACATGCTCTATACAGTCTGTGGCTCTCGAATATAATACAGTGATCTCTGTGTGCGATGAATCTGATCTCACAAGTTACGTTGTTGTGCGTGCGTGCGTGTGTGTGTGTAGGAAGACAGCGCACAATGGTATCGGACAAAACGTAACACTGGCAATGTTGCGGTCTAAAATACTTCTCGCGTTCAAAACAACTCCTTAAAGAAAGCTCTGTGTATTCTTCCTGTGTTTCCGAATTAAAAAAGGGGCCTCTGGTTTTCCTCTACCTCTCTGCCTCTTTACCCAGAATACTTTTCATTATAATGGCCCCGGAGCCGCTGCCAACAGCCAGACTTCTATCGCTAGCCTCCTCTCTGGACGCTTCTCACTTAGCGGTCTTTAAGAAAGTCTTAAAGATTCAATGAGCCAGAATGAGCAGGGAGAGAAAGGGAGAGAGATGTGTGAGGAAAAATTAATGGGCTCACATTGTACAGAACCGGAAAAAAGGAGTAAGCAGAGATGCCTATATCTCCTGAAGTAGGCTTTTGTTAGGACACGAAGTAACGAGGAAGAATACTCCTTCATGGCCAAGGCTTTAGCAGTCAGTCCAAGATTGATTTCTGCATTCACTGGAGGAAAGTGGAGCGATCATGAGGAGCATGCAGAGTTCCCTCGCCATCCCTCCCCTCTACCCCGCTAGGGGGAATTACTGCTGCTAGCGAGGTGCTTTCTTCTCTGTCTCACCCCTATACAGAACCCAGAGCATTCAGGTCATTTGCTAAGCTGTTTGCTTTTGTGGGCCTGTTTGTGAAGGATTCTCACATAAAACCCACTGCTAGATTTATGGCGGGGGGAGTTTGATCAGTAAACTCGGGATGGCTTAAACGCCACCCCCGTGGTGAGTTGGACGGGGTCTGGGAGTATCAGAGGCTCATGGGGTGATTAAATATGGGCTTTTTCATTTCCTTAACCGCGTGCACGCTACTGAGAGGGGAGCGGTGGTCTTGGCACACTGGGGTGTGAGAGGGATAGCCATGGTTTCGGATGTGTAGTCGTTTTATTAGACTAATTTGATCGTGCAGAATACAAGCCTTCCCGCTCTCACTCGCTAGGCCACTCTAGGATTAAATCAGTTTAGTTTTGGGGTGATTCAGTCTTACCAATTTGTCTTGTCTGTGTTGCCTTGGTAATGTCTTTTTTGGCCATAATGTTTTCTAATTGTTCCTTAACTGAGTTGGTAGTTAAATTTTTTTTAACAGTGGGAAAAAACGAATAATGAATATGAATATGAATAATATGTATAATGATATCCATCTTTAACCAGATTCTTAAGTCACTTTTAGCGGGTCTGTAACTGTCTGCTGCTGCGTTCTAATTAAAATGAAGTGGACGGTGGTGCTTTAATTAACAGGCCCCATCTTTGAAGTCCCAGAGTGGACACTAAAGATTTTGTCCCACAACAAAACCGGCCTCCTTTTACGTCCATTCATGGAGACGCTGTTTGAGGTGCCGTCTAATTAACAGGGTCACCTGAGAGGATCTCCGAGATTGGGAGGTGGTGGGCAGCACATTTTCCCACACTGCCAACATCACTCAGCTGGGCCCCTCCCTCTTGGGTTGTGGGGGGGGGGGGGGGACTGGCCAGAGGGGCTTTTCAATCCAGACCCTGTCTTGTCCTCAATTGGTCTTCACTCGATGCCAAGGCAACAGGGATGCTACTGCCCCAGAGAGACGTCGTTCTCGGGATTGAAAGAACCTCGAAATGTTAATTTCTGTAGACAGAGAATAGCTCGATCGAAACGTTTTGGCGCTAATAAAACCAGCTAGCTACAGTGGGGCTAGCTAAGCTGCTGTGTGAGGCAGGCAGCTCTGCTGTATTTGAGGAGCAGGCTCTGACTCTGTACTCTACTTGATGGTCCATGACACCCAGCAGAAAGTGAAATATCTCTCCCATCTCCCAGAGGATGCTGGTCCTGCTGGCCTGTGGGGGGCTGGTCCGGGTCGAGACAGCCAACATCATGTTGACAGTTTCACAACAGCCTCTCGGCTCTATTTTCGTCCCCCTCGCTCTGTGCAGTGTTGGAATGGAGACAGGGTTGTGTTCTGCTGAGTGCTCTCTCTCTCGCCAAACCTCTGGCTCACAGCTCACAGCCTCTTCCTTCCCCCAGAGAATCGCTCTTTCAATCTGCCCTCAATTAGGCTTTTCAGAGCTGAAACCTGCCCGCTTGGCACAGTGTCAAGACTTCGAGCATTTCTTTAACCCCTGAGCTGCTTCTCCAGCGTTACACCACAAACCGAAACGAATCCAGCCGTCACAACCTATTTTTCTTTCAAGACACATACCGAAACACATACCTGAAATAATCTCTTACAACTCTACTTAACTGTAGATAACATAACGTTAGCATAACACAGCCCAATCTTTGATCTTAGCTTGCTAACAGCTAGCATGGCTATCATGTTAAGCAGTAGCATTGCTAACAATAGCAGTAAGGCTATCGTAGGTTAGGTTAGCTGCAGTAGCCTGCAACATAACTATTGATCCCTTTAAAGCTCAATGAGATAACGTTTTATAGTTCAATATCCACCTTTAGGCAAGGCAAGGCAAGGCAAGGCAAGTTTATTTATATAGCACATTTCAGCCACAGGGCAATTCAAGGTGCTTTACATGAGACATTAAAAGCATTAAAACAAAAAGCAAGACATTAAAGACATTTAAAACAAAAGGCAGGACAAATTAAAAGCATTAAAACAAAAATCAAGTCATTATAGACATTTAAACAAAAAGCAGGACAAATAGAATACAGGAATAAAAGTAATTTACTTGCTACTTATTTGCTACTTACTTGCTATTAGTTTATTAATTGGCCTTAGCAAGACCCCAAATCATTTTCGTGACATGAGACTGCATGAGCCTGGAATTTATTATTTTACAATTATGGTGTACTGGCTGTACGGGAAATCTTGTGGTGGAAATGGAAGTGACGCATTTTGCGTGTCACAATATCAGGAAGACAACAAACGATTCGCCCGCGAAATGAAATCTACATGCACATAAAAGAAAGAAGACTGGTATTTACCTGCATTTAAGCCATCCTTCCAGAAAGTCCTTTGAAATAGTTACAAACTTCTAATCCAGTCTGCTCCACGTGCATTTGTTATCATATTTTTCCCCATTATTACAGCGAGTGAGTGGGGGATTGTAGGAAGTGTGGTTCTTAAAACGCAGTGCCGATTTTATCATGACCAGAGGGGCCGCCAAAATGCCGAGTTATCTCATGTAGCTTTAACTCTAAATAACCCTTTTAGATACTCAGTTATACAATGTGTACAAACCTGATAGAACGTCCAGATAAATCAACTGAATCGGGTTTGTTGTCTTCTTCTGTAGATTACCTTAACATGCTACTGTTTTTAGCTTAAGTAAATAGAGTAAGGCCTATATTGAAAATTGCATCATGGCTATCTGACTGAGAGTGAAATTAAAAGTATTTTTGGTTCATTATGAGACTGTGGCACATAAAGGTCATTACGTTACGTAGCTAGCTAGAGATATTGGCCCCCAAATAATTTTACAACTTGTTTCATTTATTCTCGTGAATATGTACATCAATATGTACATCACCAACACCGCACAGGAAGCCTAAGATACAAATGCTTACTGTCCTGCACTACACTTCCACAGCGCCCTCTGGATGCTAGGCGGTGTACTAAGGTCCAATGGCGTTTTGTTGCAGCTTGGCAAATATCCTGCAAGAGGTGTGTGATCCAAGATGACGGAAGAGACGGGTTTTATTAATTTTATTCATTAATTCATGAATAAAGTAATAACTGCCGCAGGGCAAAATATTACAACACTCAACGCTGTACTGCCTTGGGTCCTGACCAACACAACCTGCAGAATGTCAATGTCGCCTGGTGCTCAACATAATCGTGCCACAGACAGACACCGACCGACCGAGCGTTTTCTCATTTAAGGGAGTCTGTTGATCCAGGTGTCTTGAATGAGCATGCTAATTTGTAACACTTTGAGAATCTGTATATCAACCTGAAGACCCGGACCCAAACTGGCGTGTGACCAAAGTTGTCAGTAAAACCGTGATGCAGATCCAGTGATTTTCTCTCCCTGTGTGCAGGTGGTGTACGTGACCGCCACCTTCCCCTACGCCATGCTGCTCATCCTGCTGATCCGAGGCGTGACGCTGCCGGGGGCCTACGACGGGATCAAGTTCTACCTCTACCCTGACATCTCCCGCCTCTCTGACCCTCAGGTAGGCCTTCCTGCCGCCCTAGCGTCCCGCGGCGCAGAGCTGCTGACCGACCTCCGAGGGTTGAGCCAGTCAGCTCAGGTCTACAATACCAGTCAGTGGTCTACAATACCAGTTGGTTCAGTCTACAATACCAGTCAGTGGTCTACAATACCAGTTGGTTCAGTCTACAATACCAGTTGGTTCAGTCTACAATACCAGTTGGTTCAGTCTACAATACCAGTTGGTTCAGTCTACAGTACAAGTCAGCTCAGGTCTACAGTACCAGTCAGTTCAGTCTACAATACCAGTCAGTTCAGGTCTACAGTACCTGTCAGCTCAGGTCTACAATACCAGTTGGTTCAGTCTACAATACCAGTCAGCTCAGGTCTACAGTGCCAGTGAGCCTGCTTGTGTCCTGTAATATAATGTTGTGTGTTGTGTTGTGTTGTGTTGTGTTGTGTTGTGTTGTGTTGTGTGTGTTGTGTTGTGTGTTTTGTGTTGTGTTGTGTTGTGTGTGTTGTGTTGTGTTGTGTGTGTTGTGTTGTGTTGTGTGTTTTGTGTTGTGTTGTGTTGTGTTGTGTTGTGTTGTGTGTGTTGTGTTGTGTGTTTTGTGTTGTGTTGTGTTGTGTGTGTTGTGTTGTGTGTGTTGTGTTGTGTTGTGTGTGTTGTGTTGTGTTGTGTTGTGTTGTGTTGTGTTGTGTTGTGTTGTGTGTGTTGTGTGTGTTGTGTTGTGTGTGTTGTGTTGTGTTGTGTTGTGTTGTGTTGTGTTGTGTGTGTTGTGTTGTGTTGTGTTGTGTTGTGTTGTGTTGTGTTGTGTTGTGTTGTGTGCCTCACTCAGTCCACCTCAGTCTGGCCGGGTTATCAGGACGGTCAGTGTTGGCTGACGGAAGGAGCAGATGATGGCGTTGAGCTGAGTGCAGGTGCTGCTGAGGATGAGGCAGGGAAGAGGCGGATTGAAGTAGGGATGATGCAGGGATGATGCAGGGACAAGGCAGGGATGATGCAGGGACGAGGCAGGGATGATTCAGGGATGATGCAGGGACGAGGCAGGGATGATGCAGGGACGAGGCAGGGATGATTCAGGGATGATGCAGGGACGAGGCAGGGATGATGCAGGGACGAGGCAGGGATGATGCAGGGATGAAGAAGGGATGATGCAGGGAGGAGGCAGGGATGAAGCAGGGACGAGGCAGGGATGATTCAGGGATGATGCTGGGATGAAGCAGGGATGATGCAGGGATGATGCAGGGATGATGCAGGGATGATGCAGGGATGATGCAGGGAGGAGGCAGGGATGATGCAGGGAGGAGGCAGGGATGATGCAGGGAGGAGGCAGGGATGAAGCAGGGATGATGCAGGGATGATGCAGGGACGAGGCAGGGATGATGCAGGGAGGAGGCAGGGATGATGCAGGGATGAAGAAGGGATGATGCTGGGATGAGGCAGGGACGATGCAGGGAGGAGGCAGGGACGATGTACGGATGAGGCAGAGACGATGCAGGGATGAAATCAGACGGTGAGTCAGAGTGTCTGGCTGCAGCAGCGGAAGGAAGTCTGGAGGAAACAGAATGCTTGACCTGAGGTCGCTAGGCAACAGTGATGGGCTAACGCCGCCAGGAGGGTCGAGCATCTCACAGACGAGGGAGGGATGACGTCACGTTCAGTGTAATGGTCATGTGACTGAAATGTCACGAAAACCTGTCATTTTTTAATAAATTCTGCTGACGTGAATTATCTCCATGATGAGACAAAATGTGCTGTATAATGTCATAATTACTGTAAGTACGGTAAAACATTGACAATCATGTGGAACACTGACAATGTTTAGTTATTTGACTAGAAATATGCCTCTTGAAACATCGATGTTTCACTTGTTGCAGATTGATCAATGTTTCTCAGTAAGACAGGAGAAGGAGAGGGATTTGAGAAGGAGCGAGGTTACAGAAGGAGCCGTTTACAGAAAAGCCTAAAAGGGTGTGAGAGAAGGATGGAGAGAAAGAGAGAGAGAACTAGAGAAGGAGAAAAAGTGAGAGATAAAGAGCTGCTGTTTGGCAGAGGACATTCCTCTGACACTAATGCTTAATTAGCCTGCGGAGGGACAATCAGGGGTTTGTTCTCCAGTCCGTGTGGCTGTGTGTGACCCCCCCCCCCCCCCCCCATCAGCTACCATCACCTCCTCCCTCTCCCCCCTCCCTACACTCCCTCTCCCACCATACCTCCCCTCTCCCACCCTCTCCTCCTCCCTCTCCCCCCTCCTCCTCCCTCTCCCTCCTTCTCTTCCTCTCTCTCCCGCCCTCTCCTCCTCCCTCCCTCCATCCCTACTCTCCCTCTCCCACCATACCTCCCCTCTCCCGCCCTCTCCTCCTCCCTCTCCCCCCCTCTCCTCCTCCCTCTCCCTCCCTCTCCTCCTCTCTCTCCCGCCCTCTCCTCCTCTCTCTCCCTCCCTCTCCTCCTCCCTCTCCCGCCCTTACCTCCCCTCTCCCACCCTCTCCTCCTCCCTCTCACCCCCTCTCCTCCTCCCTCTCCCTCCCTCTCTTTTTTTAAATTAAAAGAAAGCTATGTGAAAAAAAATCCTTTGCGCTTACATTGTATGCTACACTAGGCCTAAGCCTAAACAACATTTAAACATTTAAATGAACCAAATTCCTATCCCATCTCGATTAGGCTATTTCACTTTCTTCTGTTTGATAAAGTGGGACTTGAGGAAGCAAAGAGCATTGATGGAGCGGTCGCTCAGCCGGTTTCTAAGCTTAGTGACGAACTGTCCGCACACTGAGACGGCTTCTACAGACGTTGGCTGAATCAATCAATCAATCAATCAACCAAAGCTTTATTTGTATAGCGCATTTCATACCCAGATGCAACACAATGCACTTTAAAGAGAACAAGGGAGGTGGGCATACGACCCACTCTCTACATATTCCAGAGGGTTAGGGTTAGTGCCAAGAGCTGCGTAGAGCAGCTGCAGATTTTTGGGGCACACTTGTGTTGCCTTGAAGAGCGCATATTCCTTTGACAGGATACAGGATATTCTGCCGCCATGTCATTCCCACACTTCTCCTTTGGCTCGGGACTTTTCATGCACGCATCGATCGCTTGCTGCAGTTCAGCCTGCAGGCTCAGGGTGGTTTGACTCTGTTCCGGTTGATTCCGTTCCCTGATCTGGTGGTGGTTCGACTTGGGAAGGCTCCTCAGTGGTGATCCACCTGAAACACTACTCCCCCCCTCTCCTCCTCCCTCTACCTCCCTACCCTCCCTCTCCCCCCTCTCCTCCTCCCTCCCTACCCTCCCTCTCCCCCCTCTCCTCCTCCCTCTACCTCCCTCCCTACCCTCCCTCTCCCCCCTCTCCTCCTCCCTCTACCTCCCTCCCTACCCTCCCTCTCCCCCCTCTCCTCCTCCCTCTACCTCCCTCCGTACCCTCCCTCTCCCCCCCTCTCCCACCCTCTCCTCCTCCATCTCTACCTCCCTCTCCTCCTCCATCTCTCCCTCCCTCTCCTCCTCCCTCTCCCGCCCTCTCCTCCTCCATCTCTCCCTCCCTCTCCTCCTCCCTCTCCCACCCTCTGCTCCTCCCTCTCCCTGACTCCATACCCTCCCTCTCCCACCATACCTCCCCTCTCCCACCCCCTCCTCCTCCCTACCCTCCCTCTCCTCCTCACTTATCCTATATATTCTATCTCTCCTCCTCATACCTTTCCTACCTCCTTTTCCTAGCCCTTCTCTCCCCTCAGTCACTCTAGGTCATATAGATACTGTAAATACTGTATGACTAGTAACCTTGGCAGGTTGGCCTAGGCAGCACTTCCAACTACACAGCAGCCTGGTCGGAAAACTAGGAAGGACAAATGGGAGACCTATCTAGGAGACCTATTTCCCACTGTGTGTGTGTGTGTGTGTGTGTATGTGTGTGCGTGCGTGCATGCGTGCGTGCATGTGTGCATGCATGCATGTGTGCGTGTCTGTGTGTGTGTGTGTGTGTGTGTGTGTGTCTGTGTCTGTGTGTGTGCGTGCGTGTGTTGAGGGACAACGTTAGATCAAATAATGTGCTCTGATATATAAAAAGAGTCAGCCCACTATGCATGTAAGGTTCCCTCCTGCAGTCCCAACATGACCAAACACAGGCCATCCCAATCAGACACAACATCAACAAGCGATTCTCCGGACCTAGGTTTCCTCCAGGCCGGGAGAAAGCACCAACAGCAGTCATGTGGGAAATGAAAAGAACATTAATGAACATCGCCATAGAAAGGATGTTCTTGGAGAGGGAGATGGGTCTGGGTTTGTGAGGTCAGCGGAGTTACCCTGGCAACTCTCTGGGGGGAGCGAAAACTGTGAGTTGTCAATTGTTTCCCCAGTAAATGAGATTAGTGGCTCAATGGTTATGTGAGAGCGTTTCAAAGAGGTGCGTTGCGTTAAGGGTGGGTTCTGTGGTGCCCGCTCACTGGGCCGGGCTTAAAACTTGGTCACAACGTTTCCTCGCTGAGACTAATCGTTGAAGCACATGCGTAGGTCTTCAGCACAGGACTGTAGACTGTCTGTCCCCAAAGTCATTAATAGCAGACTGTACTGCATGTTTACAGAATTACTTAAATATCAGTATACTTGTACAGTGTGGTCACTTTGCAATACAATCCATTTAGTGTTAATATGTTAATATAACCTCCTTATAACTCTAATTAGGTACTCATTAAAGCCAAGACTTTTCATATTGAAGGGTTACCCTGGAAACGGATTGTGTGGAATTGACTGAACTCGGGTTTTGTGTTCGGGGAGCTCTTGTACAGTAGCTCCTCTCAACACCAGACACACCGGGGCAGAGATCTAGAATATGAACACGCTACGGAGCACTTTGTGTCTACTTTTAGGGGTTGTATTCATGATTTATGCAGTTCATCTGTCACGTAGAGAGGGGCGCTTCTGACACTGAGCTGTTGCATAACTGCAGAATGAAGTTGGCTTTCATAACGGGTGCACTTTGCAGTCACGGTGCTTAGAGGGAGGAGAAGTAAGAGGGGCATGTAAAGGTATTTTATCGATCTACTGCATGGGTTCCCAAACTCCATCAATGTGGACCTCCCTTCTGAAAACAGTGACACACCCGCGCCCCCCCCCAACGCCCCAAATTTGTCCATTTTGCAAGGCAGCGTTAGCTAGCCCATAACGTTACACAGCTAAGTTAGCTCGGTGGCACCTGCTGCTAGTTAACGTTATGATGTTTTCGCACAATACATTCATGCCTGCGGGGGGGAGGCTCTCTCTGCACTATCCACAAATGTAGTATACGTCTCTCCCATTATTTATTTAGATCTTCTGGCCTTTAAAATCACGTTTCATTCATAAAAACCAGACATAAAAAAAAAAAAAAAGAAGAAGTTTTTCCTTCTTTTTTTTTTCTAACCATCCCCCCGCGCCTCCCCTGAATTTCTTTGGGGCCCCCCAGGGGAGGCCCGCCTCACAGTTTGGGAATGCCTGCTCTACTGTATTTACCTACTGCATTTAGATCTCCAGAGTTCTCAAAGTGAAAGCTCTGATTCTGAACCCAAGACGTCTCAAGTATTTCACACCCTTGAACTCTGAATTTTTGGTCTTAGATCTGGCGTGAACGTCTCGAGGTGTGTCTGAGCCGTGCATGCGTGTGCGCGTGTGTGTTTGATGTGTGTGTGTGTGTGTGTGCGTCTCGTCCCCCAGGTATGGGTGGACGCCGGAACTCAGATCTTCTTTTCCTATGCCATCTGTCTGGGCTGCCTGACGGCCCTGGGGAGCTACAACGCCTACGACAACAACTGCTACCGGTGAGTTCAGGACACGCCCACCCGCGGTTCTGAAACCGTGCCTGGGTCCGGTCTAGTGGCGGTAGGTTCGGTCTAGTGGCGGTACCGCTAAGGTGCTAAGTTGTCCCGAGTTCATGCTGCATCAACCCCATTGGTTGGATTTGAATCCCTCTGTACCTTAATCTCAGTCAGCACTCCTTCTCTCTCTGCTATATATGAATAAGAAACAACTACACAACATCTCCCGGATTAGAATAAAGCAGCCTGGTGTGAAACCGGGGAGGGAGAAATGGAGGATCTTGGGTAACAGCTGCTGTGTGTTTCTCCGCCCTCTCAGGGACTGCCTCATGCTGTGCTGTCTGAACAGCGGGACCAGCTTCGTGGCCGGCTTCGCCATCTTCTCCGTGCTGGGATTCATGGCGTTAGAACAGGGAGTGCCCATCGAAGCGGTGGCAGAATCCGGTGAGAATCGACCGCCCGTATGCCCCGTCGGGATGGACAATGTGATGGGAATGGGTGTTACGTAACGCCCCCCCCCCCCCCCCCGTGGAAGCCCTGAGGCCACTATGGCTGTATGACTACGGCTGTATGACTTATTCACGTCGGACCTGGATTATTTAGCAGAGCCGAGTGTGACCGAGCTAGGCGTTTTTAAAGATTTTTGTTTTAGTGTCACACAGTCGGGACATGGAGTCTCATCTCAGCCAGCATGCCGCTCTTACGCACGCTGAGGAAAATTCTGTTTAGACGGGATGTTTATGAGTTGAAGCTGTCAGTTAAATATACAAAAACATGAATCAGACAAGGAGTAGAGATACAGTGTACCAGATTTAGCTACTAGTTAATTTCCATCTGTAGGTCAACATAAACACTAATGCTTTGTGTGTGTGTGTGTGTGTGTGTGTGTGTGTGTGTGTGTGTGTGTGTGTGTGTGTGTGTGTGTGTGTGTGTGTGTGTGTGTGTGTGTCCTGCAGGCCCAGGCCTTGCCTTCATAGCCTATCCTAAAGCTGTGACCATGATGCCTCTGTCACCTTTGTGGGCGTTTCTCTTCTTCATGATGCTCATCTTTCTGGGTCTGGACAGTCAGGTGAGAGGGGGCGGAGTTTGAGGCAGGGGCGGACATTGGGCACATTGGATCTTGACCCACTTTTCTTGATCTTTTGTATCTCTTTTGACCGACTGTAACTCAACACCGGCTGCCAAATAATATAGTGATTTAATGTGGTGTTACGTCCGTGCCGTGTGTGTAGTTCGTGTGTGTGGAGAGCCTGGTGACCGCCGTGGTGGACATGTACCCAGACACCTTCAGGAGAGGATACCGCCGCGAGCTGCTCATCCTGGGCATGTCGGTCGTCTCCTTCTTAATAGGACTCATCATGCTGACGGAGGTACGATGGGGATTCAGCATTCATCATCCGTCTTTCTGCTGCGTCTACGCCTTCGACAGGTCGTAGTGTACAAACTGAACACCTCTCGGGGAACGTCCGTAGTCGTCTTACCGTTTGAGCCTGAACATCATCGTCGCTCTGAAAAGCCGTGCCCCCCCCCCCCCGTCTGTGTCCGAACTTAGAAGTATGAATCGTCCCAAAAATGTCATTGTTTAAGAGCTACTGCTGCACTGGGAGTGAACGCTGGCGTGTGGAAGCTGCTCCCTCGTGAGCCTCGTGTGAGATCGGTCGCTTCCTTCTTTATACTGTACTTTCCTGGCTTTTTAATACTCCCTGAAAAAAGCATACTTTTCAACTGCAGTACAGCAGGCTACACTGACCCACGTGGTGCGACAAGTCCTACAGTATCGGAAAAGGTGTACAGTAGCTGCACCGCAGTATCTGAGCCGAATTTCACCCTACTAAAGGCTCTTTCTGGTGGGTTCCTCCAACTAAACGATCAGCCACGAATAAATCTCCCATTCTGCTGACTGTGGAATGATGTCACGGTACAAACGGTCCCCTGAGTCGTAGTGTCCATATTTGAGACTTACAGTGGTTCAGTGGCTCAGTGGCTCGCAACTAAGGCTGCTCATCCAATGGAATCTCTTCCACTCCCAGGAAGGTATGATAACCCAGCAGCCATTGCAGCCTGACACACTGATGTAGCTGAACCCTGATTTCCTAATTGTATTTCTCACCGGTGTTTAAACCTTTGGCAAACTGGGCAGAGTATTTTTTTTGAGGTGGGGGGGGGTGCCTCACAGTTCTTTGTGTTACTGTAGCAATGCTCTGTGTTATGGGAAGCGGTGGTGTGGCCCTAGAGATGACAGGGGTGACCCATTGTTGTCACGTTCAACTCGGCCATCTCTCTTGTCTTGCCAGGGTGGTATGTACGTGTTCCAACTGTTTGACTCGTACGCAGCCAGTGGGATGTGCTTGCTGTTCGTGGCGATCTTTGAGTCCATATGCATAGGCTGGATCTACGGTAAGAAGCCATTTTCTCTCAGCTGTTTGACTATGACGGGTCCTTTAAAGACATCTGCCTTACAGTGTGAGAGCTACACTCTCTAGATTAGTTGTGAGCAGTGGCACGTGGCGTACAGTAGCTTCCCGACTAGAATATTGGTTCTACTGTACATCTGTGCCACCTACTGGAGATGAGCCTCCAACACACATTCATCACATAAGCTGATAGAGTATATATACTTCTAATATACTGTGCTGTGTAGGTTGGCAGTTGGCTTTACAGTAGCTAACACAGGTAGGTGGTGACGATTAGCGCTATTGTATGGGACATTAATGCTTATTTGCCAATGTTTTAGATTTTCTATGGCTCACTTTAATGTTTGGACGTGTTGATGACTTCACATGTTTGATGACCTTGCATGTTCTGTTCCAGGAAGTGACAGGTTTTATCTGAATATCGAGGACATGATTGGGTACAAGCCTGTCTTCTTCATCAAGTGGTGCTGGATGATCCTGACCCCAGGCATCTGCGCTGTGAGTGGACCATAAATAACAACAACAACATCTAGTCTAGACAACTAAATTAGGTCGAAAGAAAGACTGACATGTGGGGAAATCAAACCGTTATGTAGTTGACGAGATGTACTTAGTACTTAGTAGTACTTAGTTGATGAAAGTACATTCTCCGCAGTCTAAGTCTGTGTATATAAACCTGCCTAACCCTGGATGGTTGTGTGTCCGTAGGCGATCTTCTTGTTCTTCCTGATCAAGTACAAGCCTCTGAAGTACAACAACGTGTACACCTACCCTGACTGGGGCTACGGCATCGGCTGGATGATGGCGATGTCCTCCATGGTCTGCATCCCACTGGGTATCATCATCCAGATGTGGAAGACGGAGGGCACCTTCTCAGAGGTACAACTTTACAGCCACTCTAACCCTTAACCCTAACTCGTCTTGTCTAGGCTAAATCGGCTTTTCTACTGCATTACAATTTGGCTATTCAACAGACACTTTTATCCAAAGCAGCTCACAATGTATTTGAGCTAATTGGGGTTAAAGGGGTAGTGTGCTATTTTGAACATTAAGCCATATTTGTGATCTGTCTACCATGAACCTGAAACATAGAGACCATAATTTCACTGATCGTTCCAGTGTTGAGCTAGCTGCAGTTTTATGCAGGCTCTCCCTGGGGCTACTATGGAAGTCAATGGGGCACCCGTAAATGCGCTGGAAAAACTACAATAAATGTGCTTTTCTAAGATGGGAAGCACAGGGTGTAATCTTACCAGTCTCGGTATGCTCTATGTATCACAATCCGAATATTTTTTGGTGTTTGGCTTGACTTGCACATAGTCCTCTGTGGGAACAGTGAAAACGAGCGCTAGGGGAATGCTTATGTCCAAGCCATGCCAAACATGTAAAAATATTCGAATTGCAATACATTTCACAGGAGAGCATACTGAGATAAGATTAGGTAAGATTACACCCGTATATTTCAGGTATACACACGTATGTTTCAGGTTCATGGTAGACAGACAGACCACAAATAGGGCTTAATGTCCAAAATAGCACATTATCCCTTTAAGTACCTCGCTCAAGGGTAAAATGGTAGGCAATGATTGTGGTGTGCTCTACAAATAGAGCCTAGCTATGTCCAGGAAGTTCGGTAAACTCAATGTGGCAGCATTGATTGCGTGCGTCAGACGGTAAGCCGGAGACGAGCCACAATCAAGACTTGAGGTGTGCTACATCAATCTCATATGGTGGCTACTTCACACACACAAACACGCACAAACACACACACACACATACGCACACGCTGATTCATATATGTTATGCTGCTGTGCTTTTAATGGATATTGCTTTGGCCCAGCGCCCCCCCATGCTCCTCCTGCACTTTTCGTACTGTGTTGCTGCCGTAGCGCTAGCTGTACTGACCGTTTCTGTCTGCCAGGGGGGGTTGTGACCTATAGGCTCCTTGCCTTTTATTGTTGTTCTGTAAAATAGGCCCCACCCCCTTTGAGCAGAGCACTGCCCAGACTAAAATGTACCCATTTTCATTTGATTCCGAATGAATTTGCGATTATTACCGACTGAACTAAGGCTGACCACGCAACCCCCCTGTCTCTATCGGTACAGAGGCTCAAAAAGCTGACCACGCCCAGCCCGGACCTGAAGATGAGAGGGAAGCTGGGAGGGGTCATAAGTCCCTACGCCATCAACGACGCCAAACTGAAGGGCGATGGGAAGCTCTCGACCATCACGGAAAAGGAGACGCATTTTTAATCGGCCACCGAGCAGCGAGCCTCACAAGACAAACGACTCAGAGTGTTTTTTGTAAAAAAAAAAAAGAAATGCTATCACATGATTGTAGTCTTGCTTCTGTTTGCACAGACTTTGATAACACATTCATTTTTACGTTAACCTCGCGACTATAACCGTTTAACCATTAATATTTAAAAGCTTATAATGACGGACGAAGAAGTGCTGGTATCATGTCAATACTCGTTATACTAGTGTTTACTGTACTGTACCCTTAAAAGCAATGCCAATGTATGATGTGCTGTAAAATCATTGCTACTGTACTTGTATTGGCAACATGCAGTAAAGGCTGCTGTAGGTACTAGGTACGCACTGTATGTCTATCTAATCTCTAGCGGTTTGGGGACCATTCTTAATAGTAATGTGCACCTCTTGTTGTAAGCAGTCATGAGGGCAGTATGTTCCAGGCCTGGTCATAGGCTCAGCGCTCCTACAAATAGCTTTGACTCTCGCAGGGCGAACTTCAAGGCTCCACTTTCCTCTCCTCACTGTCCCCCTATAAGACATGGATCTTGGTCATTTCACAGCGATTAGACTGAGTTTAATCCAAAGTGACAGACGTGGTTCACGCCATCTTTTTATTTCCTGCTTCGGCTGTGAGTGGAGAAGGACGACCCGAGCGTGCGTTTCAGAACCATCTGTCTCGCTCCCTCCTTCCTACTTCTCCTTCCTTCCTTCCTCTTCCTCGTCCTCTTCGCCCTCCCGCCCGCTGTCAGAATGCACTAGAAGTTCTGTCAGTATCCAAGGGCTTGTGCACCTGTGTCCAGCATGCTTGGACGCCAGTTCTAATTGGTTGTCGTCTGGCATGTGGTCCGTGACGCCCATCGTAGTTGGCGGGGGTGGGGTGGTGGTGGGGGGGGGGGGGCAGTGATGGGGGTCTGGGTCTGAGTGGAGGATGCCAGAAACTGGCACTTCTAGTCGGGCGGCTGTGGCCTTAAGTAGGGGCTGAGTGAGCTGGTCTCATCCTTACTATCTCCACCCCTACCGCCTTGTCCAATCAGCGCGCAGCGTCAGCAGCGACGCCCGCTGTTTTCTGTACTGTGAAGTCCTCAGCGCAACCACACACGGTCCCCAACACCGTCCCCAACACGGCCCCCAATAGCGTCCCCTCCTCACCTCATCACTCACGTTTGTGCAAGTAAATGTGTGCATTCCAATAGCCTGTTTAATAGATCAATGTATATTTTTTCAGCGCTTTTAGAGATGTGCGGCTTTTTTCCCGAGATGAAAAAGGGTTAAATGGATTTTAAAAAAAATATTATTGTATCATTGAAGACTTTTGATACGCCACTCAACAAATTGTTATAGAACTATAATGAAAGTGTTGTACTTTTATGTACTGTTTTACACCAATTTTGGTATTCACGGGGCACAAGAACTGTCTGCTTACTCATTTTTAAAAATAAATATTGTAAATGAAGGACATTGGTGTCTGCCTGTTCGTGGAGCTGCAGCATCACTCCAGCATACTGTGTGTAACGTTTCTCTCTGTCACGCTCCAAAAACTCAGCCTGCGTCGCTCCAAGGCAGCATCTCGCTCTGATCCTATAGATGACATGAAATGAATCTGCTTTGTAGATGCATCAGCTATTATCAGCGTCTCTGGCTGGCGCTGGACTCGCATGCAACTGTGCTTCAGGACAGAACTAATACTGTATGCGCACACACACACACACACACACACACACACAGAAACACCACACAATATCTTGCCTAAAGATCATCGCAACCTAGATATGGATGATGGGTGCGGGCGTGCAGACGCGTCTATACGTGACCTTCTATATGTGTGTCCGTCCATCTGTGTGCGTGTCCGTTTGTAGCATGGTATTTAGACCAATCGGAAGCAGCCAATTCCATTGCACCATCAAAAGGCAGTAGAGACCACTCATAGACCTGCACTGCTTACTTCATCACCTGGGTGTGATTCTTTGATAAAGAAGACAACGTACAAAAGACAAGAGAGAGAATCTGAACACCGATGAAACACTAGCGTAAGACCAGGACTGACAGTTCATTCGAGTTTATTTCTGTCCTTATTAAAACATTTCCACTAAGCAGACGAGGCTGATATTTCCATACTGTACCTTGTCATGCTAAGCCTACTACCCGGGGGGCCTCCAGATATTCCTACAACATCCAATTTCAGTTCCTGTCATTCCCAGGCATGCGTGTCTGTGTGTGTGTGTATGTCTGTGTGTGGTGGTGGTGGGGGATGGAGTGGGAGGTGTATACAACACGTGTGTGTTTCTGTTTCTTGTCCAGGGTGAAGCAGGGCATATGCACCAGCTCATGAGAGTCTTCTGCAGTGTAATGGGAAGGAGGAGGCAGTGGTGCTGGCGTAGGCAACAGGGCTGGCAAGACGGCACGGCTACGCTGGGCTCTAATAGAATGCAAATGACAGCTAGCAGAGCTGATAAGGGACGCCAGAGGCAGGGACAGGAGGGGGGCGGGGGGTCGTGGAGGAGGGGCTCTCTGGTTGGCAGGCCTCTCACACAGGCCGAGATGGCTCCGACTTGTGAGATAGCCCTCAGGGCCGTCAAGTAAAGAGACCGGGGAGAGTGAAAGAGAGAGAGAGAGAGAGTGAGAGAGAGATGAAGGAGAGCTGGTTTGATTTTTTTTTGCAAAGACAGTGTATTAATACATGGAGGTTCCAGTCAGTGATTTTAAGCCAGATTGACATATGAGTCTTTATAACTCTGGGGGGAGAACACACAGAAAGGACGTTGAAAACGGGCCTCTGTTATCTGCTAGAAATGAAAACAAGTAGACATGGTTGATTTATTTATCCTCAGTCAGATCATTGTCAACCCACATCATTGTCAATCCAGCCTTTTCAACTCGACAGCTTGTATACACTCCTACTTGGCCAAGCCAGTTAGAATACAGGACCTTGTATCCAGGGCCTCAAGTATCATACTGAATACGTATTGGAGACACTATAATCCTGCCCCTTTTTCCGGTTTGTCATTCAACCTGATTGTGCATCTGACACAAAACCCTAAAAATACTCCACTGTAGTAGCGCATAAGATTAGAGTTATTCAATATTACAGCAGAGGGCAGCAGAATCAAAACTACCAATCCAAAAGGAAGAAGAAATTAGCTGATTCAAGTAGCCTTTGTATGCCACAGGAGAGTGAAAAGGCTACATCAAAGAATAAGATTGCCATTGTGTTTTTCTAACGTGACACACCCAGTAGGCCTATATGTATTCTATTAGACATGAAGGAATATCTGGACCATGGTCTGGACATACACTGGACCCTGCCATCATCAGACACACACCGTAGAGCATGATGCGGACGATGGCTGTGGGTTGCTATAGAAACTCCTCTCGGTAGCCGTAGTAATGGTGCATTCGTTTGTGGTCGGAGGTGGCAAGTCGCAAGTGGCAAAATACCTACCTCCGACCTGTGTGCATTCGAGCTATATACCATTATATCACAGCTACCTAGTTATATCTAGGGCATTCGAGCAACTGGGGGCTGAGAAACATACGTTTTATTTAATCATTCCTAGTAGCAAGTCGCAATTTGCCACCTCCCAGTTATAAACGAACGCACCATAAGTAGCCTAGTAAATGCTGAGCAAAGAGCAAAAAACACGAGTCCTGGACATTCCTACCAATTGATAGACCCAGGCCCTCGTCCTAAATTAACCAATGTTCATACAATCCTTTTTGTAGTACAGATATCACTTTCTCTCAGAGTTTACTATGAGCTCAAAGCTCAGTGGTATCATTGCTGATTTACAAAATATACCAGCCTAGTGTGACGCTGAGGTTCGTTTGTTTTGATACCGTCGACGCGGTTGTTCTTGGCCGTGTCCGAAATGCATACTACCTGCTACTTGCTATATAGTAGGCACTATATAGTAGGCATACTGCATACTATATAGTACCTACTATATAGTAGGCGAAATACAGTATGCACAGTTTTGATGCAGCATGCTGCATCTCGCCTACTATATAGCAAGTAGTATGCATTTCGGACACGGCCCTTGAGTTCTTCCTGTTAGGTTCCTGTTAGGTTCCTGTTGGCCTGGAGATTATCATGCGACTGTCCCTGGTTTGGTTCCCCTGGTTTGGTTTCTATAGAAACTGAAGAATGCCAGTGAACAGGGAAGAAAGAAGGCAATCTAGACAGTAATGAAAAAGGTCGCAGAAATGAGAGAACTGGCGGTGAAGTACCTGCAATGAAATATGAAGGTCAGAGGGGGATAACAATGTTCCTCTAAGAATGGAAGTAAATAGACTATAGAGAAAAATGGCTGGCTTTTGTGTTCTACAGGCCTAATAATAATCTCTACTAGCTAGGACATTGGGCGAAATACATGCAGTGTTTCAGGCCAATTGTATTTACTCTACAGTTGACAGTTCATTTCAATTTCCGTTACTTGTATGTCAAAGAAAGCTATTAAGCAGTCATCTGAACCTTGCTCCCGGTGTCAACGTTCATCTGAGGAGGAGGTTGACTGTATTGGCCTCCACGTTGCTGGTGGCCCAGCCGGCGTCCTGGCCAGGGGGGGACGTCCACCCTCTCAGAGGAGGCTAGTTCATGGGCCAGAGAGGCTGAAGACCCCCCAGGACATCTCTCTCCACTCTCTCCCTCTACTCTAGAGTAGGCCTAGGCTACAGAAGCTCTGCACCATTAGGGAACAAATGATGTGAGCTGGCCCTAATATGAGAGAATAAAGTACCACCATCTACTGTAGAGATTGAAATTAAATGTGTTTTATTTATTCATTTAGAAAAACCTGTCACAAAAAAATGTGATAACAAATAGGCTACCCAGCGAGCAATGAAGTGATTTGTCACACATGTAAGAGTCTTCTTTGCAAGCCCCACGTTCTGACCTTAATGGCGCAGAACAAGACCAGTCCCGTGATTCTAATTAGTCACCCTCGAGAGCCTCCAACAGTCACCGAAGCCATCAAAGCTCTGTGAAATTGGCCAAAGGGCAGGCAACTCTCAATCCAATAGATGGAGGACTGATTCTTCCTCTTGTGTGGAGGAGCCGTACTCCGGGGGAAGGCATTTAGTGTCCTCCTTAAAATAGAGGCTCTCAGATTCCCTGGGCCCGGTAGAGATGATGATTTGTGATTACGGGTCAGCAGTATGGGACTGAAGCCGTAAACGTACGAATAATCCACAAGGTTAAAATGCATGCACAAAATAAAAAGTCAGCATAGGCTATTGATTAATGTTAATTATAGGCACATTAATTATCTGAACCTAATCTACTGTATACGTATTATGGTGAAGGCTTCAGTAAGCTAATCATACAATGATAGATTATAATCTATTTGCAAAATGTGTCGTGAGAAACGGACCTATTGGAGTTATGAATTTAGTTTGGTTGGACGATAACGTGTCTTGAACATCAAGGATTTACGTAATCCACTTTTTATAAAACGTATTCGGTATGTTCAGGGTTAATTCGATCGGTGTGTGTGTGCGTGCGTGCGTGCGTGTGCGTGTGTGTGTGCGTGCGTGCATGTGCGTGCGTGTTGAGGCTGGCGGTGATGGGCACGGTCCGTTACCGTCGAGGAGGAGTAATGGGCTTTGGCAGCTGTGTAATTTCTGTTGATTTAGTGCTGACCTTGGATGCCTCTTCTTTAGAAAGGAAGATGTCCCCCTCTACCATATTCACGCTGCGGTGGGGGTCAACATACTCAAATACCCTACCTGCTAAGATACGCTTGATTTGTGCGCAGCGTGCGTGCGGAGGCAACATCTTTACGACCGTTCCACTGGTTTCATTGTGCTCAGTCAGATAAATCAAGTGCGGCAAGGTTTCGGACCCTGGTGTGACCCGGAGACCTGGAGTCTGGTGTGACTCGGCCGCTGGGTGACACCACCGTGGCAGGGGTGTCACCCCGCCAGGCCCAGAGACACGTCAGCACCCACCTTTTGTCATAATGGTACGTCTCGCTGTGGCTGTGCCTGTCACAACTCATAAGACACCAGCCAGAGATGCAGCAAGCCCACACGCACACACACACACACACACACACACACGTACATACTGTATATGTGTACACGCGTACACGACACACACACACACACCTATGCAAAGGATTACCATCTTGCAACAGTACACACATCATCATCGTAAGCTGCTACCGCACACCCAATGTATTGTTAGGTTGGCATTTTATAAAGCTCCATTAGAACCACTACACATTTTCAAGTTTCAAGTTTAACCGCTTCCTAATTCTTGATGCTGGTTGTCGATAAGCACACCAACTGTCTCTAATCTACGGGCCACATAGCCAGTGTGAGAATAAAAGGCTCAATGATACCGTCACACTTTCTCTGCCCAATGATGTTTCTCACTCGGGTCACTGGTCAAGTAGGACATTAGTCCTCCCAGTGTCTTTAGCCTTTCTCCTTCCCAGGCCTGATTCTTAGAGCGGCGTTCTGTTAGCTTTTAACTTCTCAAAGAAATCCATTGAAGGGACCCACTATCTTCTCCCCCTTCTTCTCCCTCCTTGTCTGTCACTAAAACATTGCTTGTCACCTTTTGTTGGTGGCCAGCCCTGTGTACAACTCAATGTGTTCACAGTTTGATGGCATATTGTCTCATATATCACCTCTCCCTGCTCTCTTGGTCTACTGTATATGGTGCTAGAGCCGCTAGAATCGGGGGCTTCAATCTTGCTCTGCTCGTCCCATGACTTAAAATTGATTAAATCTTTGTCATTCAGATATAACGCTTATCTGTAAAGATTGTAGAGTATCTCGGAGAAACCTCTGGCTTTGTGAGGTAGAAGCGATATGAACTCAGCCTGAAAGGGAAGACGGGGAGCTGATAGGCTGCGGTCATGTCATTCATTGTTCCCGGGCAGCACTGTTCTGCTCTGGGGCTGTTTACGCATGGGATACCCATGAAAAGAGGAATTGATTGTTTTGTGTGCAGATATTGTCAGGTCAGGCCTGTGGGGAGGTTTGGAGGGTGACAGGACCAAAGAACAAAGTCTGTGCTGTATACCTCCCGATATATATATATATATAGAGAGAGAGAGAGAGAGAGAGAGAGAGATGACTCATGTTGCTTAACCTTGTGGCCACCTTGTAAAACGGAGGTAATTGAGGTTAACAGACAAATGTGACCTTTGGAAATTCATGGTGTTAAAAGAATGACAGCAGTACGATGATTAAAATGGGAATATTCTTATCTCAGGGTCCAGTGAAGGCGTGCTCTGAAGTGACATGTCTAAAGATGCACTGCTGCGTAAAACAGTACAGTGCACGTACAAATATAACTTCACAAACCCAGATCAACTCAAATTTACCCCATCTCTCTCTGTCACTGTCTCCTTCTTATGCACACATACACACGCACGCACGCACGCATGGACGCACGCACGCATGCAAGCAAACACGCACACACAAACACACACACACACACAGAACTGTTTGTTACATAACGTTACAATGTCCATATGATATGATATTTCAGAGGCCCCACTCTGCCTGTTCTATGTGCCAGGAGGCTGAGAACAAATATAATCAAGTCTTCAGCCTCTGGAGAGCAGCGCCAATGCAAGGGCCCCAGGCGCCGCAGTACCCGGTTCTGGGATTGGACATGCGTGTTGATGAGAAGTGCCTGGGGCAGGTACACCTCCATGTGAGACACAGCAGAGAACATGTATATCAGTCAGCCAACTAAAGGGCACATTTTAAATCAACAGCAAAATGGAAATGAGTGTTTTAATGTTAAACTAGTCGGCCATTTTAATGTTCTTTCCCTTGCTAGGGGTTTTAAAACTGTTTTTACAGGGAGTTGGGAGTTAATGTCAGTAAAGTGTTGGTTGTGATTTCAAAGACCGGACTTGAATAAGTGCACAGAGCAATACTGTCTAGTACATAAGGACATCATTAGGCCCTAACAACTCGGTGTCAGGCGTGACATGAAAGTTGACTTAAAGATCCAAATTCTGTAAGATCTTAAAACAGATTATATTTTCCTCTTAACTACAGTATTATTATTATTAGTATTATTAACTATGGACCTGAAAATCCACCCCAAATCTCCCCCTGGAAATTTGTCTTCTAAACCCTGCGGACAGTATTTGAGGAATAACGTCTGTAATCTTTGAGTGATTAACTCCTTCACACACACACACACACACACACACACACACACACACACACACACACACACACACACACACACACACAGACACACACACTTCTGAAATTAGATGCATATAAAGATTCCGTTCCAGAGGCATTCTGCTGTGCTGTTGCCTGCAATTTATAGATTTTATTTTTCTTATTAACTTCTAGCAGCATGTTACAACCACTGACCACGAGTCCCCCTTACACAATATACAGAACGAACACTTTACAATCTGGTAAATAGCATGTACTGTAGACTGTAAATGTGGTCCCTTCTCTAAGTCCTCTCCTGGTGGGCTGTACGGTAAAGGATTTAATGTGATTATACAGTTAGAGCAGAGTTCCCCTATGAGGGAAACTTTTAAAGGGATTTTCCCCCTGCATATTATTAATCCTGCGTTTTGGATATGGAAAATAATTCTAAACCTGAATTTGCAGCTATTGTAATGCACCCACAGTGTTTCTAATCCCCGTGTTATCTTGTGTGGCGTGAGATGGCGTCCTGAAGTGCCTCCCACCTCTGTATCTAACGTGGAGCCATAAGAACGTTATGCATACAGCCGAGCGTCCACCTCAGCATATTTCCATACCGCAGAGACCAGAACTTACCTGGCATTAACTCACGTGTTAGGAAGAACAGCCAAACAGCTAAAACCTACATGATTCAGGAGAGGAAGATAGCTCACGTTGAAGACTGGACCAAAAAATAAAAGAACTAAAAGATAGCCCTCTCTACATTGGGACAAAAAGTCGGGTTACATGTAAAGGACAACATGTCCTCTGTGGACAACTGTCCTCCAGGCCTGCCATCTTACCCCAAAGAGTTTTTAGACCTTTAACGGAACAATGCAGGACGACAGCATCAAAACAAAGGAACATTACTTCCCTAAAGATTCATTTTCCACTTCATTTGTCTCTTTCTTCCGCCTCGTTCTTCCCGTCTTTCTGTTTCTCTTTCTTTTCCCTCCCTCTCTTTCTGTCTCTCTTTCTCTCTCCTCTCCACAACAGTGAATCACAGAGTAAGACCCGCAAAGCATCTACGGTTATGTCATATCAGAAGTCACCTATTACTACCTAATTAAAAATAATGAAGGTTATTAGCTGATCCATGGATGCCTCAAGATGAGACTTGCATTAATGTATTCAATAGATTTCCTACTCGTTCTGTGTATTCCTGTGGCTTGGTTTTGCATAGTGAATGTAGCACAAAAACCTATACATCTACACACTGTGCAATCACATTACCCAAATTCTGTATGCTTAATGGTGTATCAACAGTCATAGACCATCAACATAATGATGTGCACTGCGATAACGACTGGATTATTTGGTTTACTACGAAACGAGCAACGGAATGTAGATAGCGTGGAGGAAGATAATTTGGCCCTAGCTGAATGCCTCAGGCAATGAAATCCAGTTTCTCTAATTTGTTTGATGGGATTCTGTTCCCCTACGTGAGCTTTGGGGCTAAAGCTATTTCAGATCTTATGACTGCCGCAGAATGTGATGCTGTGACTCTTAGTACAAATCTACCGTAGTACAAATGCCTATGCAATAAACTTTTCTTTGTTTTTGTAACCAAACGGTGTGCTTTAACTGATGGTGTAACATCTCCCATGTTCACATCCCTCTGTACCGACAGAGCCGAGAGGACGGAGAACCTTCTGGACCTCGTAATGAGTCACACATCAGCCAATCTCACACGGAGCCGCTGAACCTTCTGGCATCGATCTTGCAGTCAGTGCATTGTTCATGCTGCTGTCGTTGAGAATGATGAGCGATGACGCCTCCGTTGTCATTGATCACGGAGGAATTGATCCGTGGCTGATGATGCCTCTGTTTAAGGCCTAAGTCCTCCTAATATTCACAGCCATATTTGTCTAAAGAGGGAGAAAAGTGAAGTGAACTGACTGAGTTGATAAGAGGGTTGTATGGCTGTATACTGTAGATATGTTATACGTTAGCGGGATCTCTCAGAATGTCTGCATTTTGCATTGGAGACCCAGAGTCAAATCCCTTTAGGTGACAGTCACAGGCTCATCTCTGTATAAGAAACACAAGGAAAGCCACAAAACCCCCAAATAAAAGAATCATTAAAAAGTCTCTGTAGTTCTGCTTGTGGTGTGGTGGACTCTCTGTGCCGTTGCGTGGTCAGCTGTGCCAGTAGGAGCCGGAGGAGAGGTCAACCAGGGGTTAAGAACAGTGAGTCCAGCCGGGCCCAGCGGTCAGAGAGCTGTCCCCTCAGGTCTACACAGCCCTGGGGTATAGGCAGGCACTATTGATACAGCCCCATAGTGTCGGGAGGCACAAACGCTGCCGAAGAAGACACAGCTGAGCCCGCAGAGGGATACATAGAAGGAGTGTGAGGAAGATACTTCAGTGAACAACAGTGGGTGGCGAGAAACCTTGAATGCCAGTCGGAAAAGCCTTCGGGATCACACGTCTTTCCATGTAGTTTAATTAAAGGGTTAATATGACCTTTGTTGGGGTCAAAAATCGATGCTGAGTTGTTAATTCGGGTGTTGTACAGTTGTTGCTCCCTTCAGGCTAAGTCTGCTCCTTCACATCATGCTACATGTTACTACGGTAACTCCATATTCCATCAAAGCCTCCATCAAGCGCAGGCGTACATATTGATTATTTTTTTTGACAATTCTATAATGAAGTTAAAGTCCATTCATTGGAGAGACGATAATGATTGCCAATATCAGTCCCCAACAGCTGTACACCGTGTCAATCAGGCGCCACGCCGAGAAATTAGCATGGAGAAATTGATTCGCTTTCAGACTCAGTAATCTACTTGAATTTATCCCAGTCATGGAATGCATTAAGAGCAAAAATTGAGAGGGGGGGGAAGGGGGGGGGGGTCTGAACCAAAAGAGCTTCATCATCAGTACTGTGTGTCCTGCTCTACCCCAATTCCCTTTCCCAAAGGCGAGGTGACGAAGACTTAGACTGATGATTTAGCAGATTCAATCATCTGTTAAAATTAATTGGCCTACAATCTCTCTGTTCCCCCCATCCTCCCGCGGTCGGCGAGGAAGGCATGCGCACGGCCGTCAGGCAGGAGTGTCAGAAGTGGTCATGGTAACCTTTCACTGATGCAGACACGCCACGGCCAGGCTGGCAGCGCCGCCGCCACGCCGTCCTCCTCTGCCCCTCCCTGCTCTCTGGCCTCCCTCCCTCCATCCCTCCCTCCATCCGTCCCTCCATCCATCCATCCATCCATCCATCCATCCCTCCATCCATCCATCCGTCCATCCATCCATCCATCCATCCATCCATCCCTCCATCCATCCATCCATCCATCCATCCATCACTCCATCCTCTCTGCCCGCCTTCCCTCCCTCCCTCCCTCCCTCCCTCCCCTGGCCAGGGGCACTCTGGTACGAGAGACACCTCACTGGGCGTCTAGTGAGCCTTCCGCGGATTACACGCTCCTGTTGACCGCAGTTTGAGAGGAGTGTGTGTGTGTGAGTGTGCCAGTGTACCGTACGCTCATTAAAGCTATATTATTGAATGGGGTCAGAGAGGATACCATGCAGGCCGATCATGGATATAGGCGAGTAAACGAAGCACGGACTGAGAGCAGGACCCTCCCATAATTACACTCCTCAATCACGCATCTCCGAGTGAGAGGAGGAGAGGAGAAGAGGAAGAGAGGAGAAGAGGAGGAGAGGAGGAGAGGAGGAGAGTAGAAGAGGAGGAGAGGAGGAGAGTAGAAGAGGAGGAGAGGAGGGGAGGAGGAGAGTAGGAGAGGAGGAGAGGAGAAGAGGAGGGGAGGAGGAGAGTAGAAGAGGAGGAGAGGAGGAGAGGAGGAGAGTAGAAGAGGAGAAGAGGATGAGAGGAGGAGAGGAGGAGAGGAGAAGAGGAGGAGAGGAGTAGAGTAGAAGAGGAGGGGAGGAGGAGAGGAGGAGAGGAGAAGAGGATGAGAGGAGGAGAGGAGGAGAGGAGAAGAGGAGGAGAGGAGGGGAGGAGGAGAGTAGGAGAGGAGGAGAGGAGGAGAGTAGAAGAGGAGGAGAGGAGGAGAGGAGGAGAGGAGGAGAGTAGAAGATGAGAAGAGGAGGAGAGGAGGAGAGGAGGAGAGTAGAAGATGAGAAGAGGAGGAGAGTAGAAGAGGAGGAGAGGAGGAGAGGAGGAGAGGAGAAGAGGAGGAGAGTAGAAGAGGAGGAGAGGAGGAGAGGAGGAGAGGAGAAGAGGAGGAGAGGAGGAGAGTAGAAGAGGAGGAGAGGAGGAGAGGAGGAGAGGAGAAGAGGAGGAGAGGAGGAGAGTAGAAGAGGATGAGAGGAGGAGAGTAGAAGAGGAGGAGAGTAGAAGAGGAGGAGAGGAGGAGAGGAGAAGAGGAGGGGAGGAGGAGAGGAGGAGAGGAGAAGAGGAGGAGAGGAGGAGAGTAGAAGAGGATGAGAGGAGGAGAGTAGAAGAGGAGGAGAGTAGAAGAGGAGGAGAGGAGGAGAGGAGAAGAGGAGGAGAGGAGGAGAGGAAAAGAGGAGGAGAGGAGGAGAGGAGGAGAGGAGGGGAGGAGGAGAGTAGAAGAGGAGGGGAGGAGGAGAGGAGGAGAGGAGGAGAGGAGAAGAGGAGGAGAGGAGAAGAGGATGAGAGGAGGAGAGGAGAAGAGGAGGAGAGGAGGAGAGTAGAAGAGGAGGGGAGGAGGAGAGGAGAAGAGGAGAAGCGGAGGAGAGTAGAAGAGGAGGAGAGGAGGAGAGGAGGAGAGGAGGAGAGGAGAAGAGGAGGAGAGTAGAAGAGGAGGAGAGGAGGAGAGGAGAAGAGGAGGAGAGGAGAAGAGGAGGAGAGGAGGAGAGGAGAAGAGGAGGAGAGGAGGAGAGTAGAAGAGGAGAAGAGGAGGAGAGGAGGAGAGTAGAAGAGGAGGAGAGTAGAAGAGGATGAGAGGAGAAGAAGAGGAGAGGAGGAGAGGAGAAGAGGAGGAGAGGAGGAGAGTAGAAGAGGAGGAGAGGAGAAGAAGAGGAGAGGAGGAGAGGAGAAGAAGAGGAGAGGAGAAGAGGAGGAGAGGAGGAGAGGAGGAGAGGAGAAGAGGAGGAGAGGAGGAGAGTAGAAGAGGAGGGGAGGAGGAGAGGAGGAGAGGAGAAGAGGAGGAGAGGAGGAGAGTAGAAGAGGAGGAGAGGAGGAGAGGAGAAGAGGAGGAGAGGAGGAGAGGAGAAGAGGAGGAGAGGAGAAGAGGAGGAGAGGAGGAGAGTAGAAGAGGAGGAGAGGAGGAGAGGAGAAGAGGAGGAGGGTAGAAGAGGAGGAGAGGAGGAGAGTAGAAGAGGAGGAGAGGATCGCACAGATTAGAGGGTATAAAACGGAGACGGCAGAAATGTTGCAGTCAAGAATCCTGACATTGATTAGTTAAGTCGACAAAATGTATGAATACTGTATAGGCCTTTAAACATCAACTGATATTACGAGACACAAGCCCCTCATTCACATTTCTTATTACATTCTCATTGAACATACTGTACTAAAATGATGTTCATTTCCAACGGGCTCCCACAATTTCACCCTTGTTAATGGTAATGCTGTATACTGAGTTCTTCACCTTCTCTAGAATCCTCTCTTCAATGGAGGATTTTTAACAATATTTTTAATTTGTAGCGTGTGATGTGGTTTGTGTGTGTGTGTTTCTGAGTCCGTGAGTTCAGTCCATGTGTGTGTGTGTGTGTGTATGCCTGAAGGCCTCTGGCTGAGGACTCGGACGGAATGTCTTAGCGATAACAGCAGGTTGCTATGGAGACGTCCTCGATCAGCCTCAAGACCAAAAGTCAACAGGAGTCCATGGGGAGGGAAGGGAGGAGGGGGGGGGGGTGCATCGCGTCTTTAGCCTGTGAATCTTCAGGGGAGTTTGGGACGGCCTTGACGGCCGGGTGGGAACCAGAGAGTTGATTAGATGTTTGGGTTAGGGAGAAGAACAACAGATTCAATGGTCATTCCTCTCTGTAACGCTTCTCTTTATCGAGCCTGGTCCTCAGCTCTGCCACGTCGCCTTGCATAGCCATGAGTTTCTCCAACACGGTATCAATCTTACCGTTCAGTTCAGAAATCAGCACAGGTCGATTACTCACTGCTCTGCCCAGCTCCGTTAGTATGACGTGCACCCTTTGGGCTAGAGGGGCTGCCGTCTTCCCAATTCTTCGATAGACCAGGGCAATGCTCAGTCCGAGGAGCAGATGTCCTGTTATCATTAAGGCAAATAGGTAAATGTCTCTATGGAAAGGAACGCAAGGCACAGAACCTGCCACTTGTCCCACACGTCCTTGGAGTAGCCCAAGGTCCCGTCTGGGCACATAGGTTCCCCCGGTCCTGAGTTTCGTGTTGAAAAGATTTTGTCGATTGCGTTGAGAGACCAGCTTATCAATTCCATGTTTAGATTCGAAAATCCACAGAAAAAAGAAGAACTACAAAGTGTAAGGGGAGATAGAAAAATACAAGAGCAGGAGCAAGCAACAAAAGTGTCTGCTCTGAACGAAAGCCGGAAGGAAGGTGGACAGGACCCAACACTGAGCCTTGGGGAACACCTTTAGCTAGAGACAAGAAATCAGATCGAATGTTACCCAATTCCACACACTGACACCTTGACACAGATAGTGCTGAAACCAATCACAAGCACCTCTATCCAAACCAATACTGGATAGTCTATTTAAAAGCAGGTAGTGATCAACTGTATCAAATGCTTTTGAAAGATCTACAAAGAGTGCAGCACAATGTTTCCTGATGTCTAAAGCAGAAATGATGTTATTAGTAGCAATAGTACAACAGAAATGGTGCTGTGATTAGCTCTGAATCCAGATTGGTGAGTACTTAAAGCTGAGTGACTTGAAAGAAAAGATTTGGTTATTTACCAAGGTCTCCAGAACTTGGCTAAGCATGGTAATCTGGAGATAGGACGATAGTTATCCATCCTTATCCCTATCAGCCCCTTTGTGCAACTGGACCACGTGGGCGGATTTCCAAACCTGAGGAACTATACTGTACCTGACGCAATGGAGAGATTAAAAATGCATGACAATGGCTCACTAATAACTGGGGCTGCCAGTTTTATAAAAAAATGTTTTAATTTAAGAAGTTTTAAAGAGGCCCTCATGTATTTGCAAAGTCTCCTTCCTCTTCCTCCTCAAAAGGCCAGTCCCCGATCCAGTGCTGCGCAGCAGCTGTAATTAAGATTATCGCTCTGTTGCTAGGCAAAGCCAATGATTGATGTTCGCTATACTGCTGAAGAATATTATTGACGGGCAAAACCGAGCTTATACAACTTGTACAATGCTTATATAAGCATACCTTGTGGACTTCACACCTGTTTGTTTTTTTGCCAGAATAACAAATTAACATATGTCACATGTTCCAGTGTGACAGGCCATATCCAAAGGTCCATGCTTTCCTCCCTATATGATGAGGAAACTGTAGAGTGATTGTTAGAGCTTGCGCTGACCCTTGTGTTAGCGGTAGCCTCTCTCTCTGCTTAAGTATCAATAAACCTTTATTGTGCATTTTAAGACTTTGTTTCTGTTGCTTTCTTCGCCTCATCTTTACTGTCCCTAGATTGACCTACGACTGAGAGGTCTCTCCTGGCAGGCAGCGGAGATCACAAGCAGAGAAAGACATTCAGGTCCAGGACCATGAAGGGGTGGACGGTGAAGAGAGACGAGGGGGGGGGGGGGTATTCAAGTCCCCCCAGAGGCCCATTTCTTATCACTAAGACTCATATCCTTAAGAATCGCTCTAAAAATAGGTTATGGAAAATAAGATAATAAATTCAAAGGACCAAGAGTTATAGCAATTATTCTTTATCTGACCGGTGATCTCTTTTTGCTTTAGCCTCTGATTCATGAACATCTTTGATGAATGAACGCTAACCGATGAATCACTGATAAGATTAGATCGTCCTTCTTGAGTCTTGGATGTGCCCATTTTACGCACACAAATTAAATTATCTGTCCGTAATCATTTTGCCAGAGTACGGTGGACATTTCCTAATGCAAATCATTGAAAACAATAAAACATAATGAACCAGCCATACACTTTCTAACTCAATATACTACTGACAGTATGCGTTACGAGTCGATCAGATAACAGCTACAGGACAGCTAAAGTGCCTTTTAATGAATGCCTTCACTCTGTGAATGGGCATGTATTGAGTCAAAATCAATACTGTGTTTAACACATGCAAATCATTCTCCAAATGGGCAAACCCCCATTACTCTTCAAAATGGACGTCTTCCTACAGCTTGGGGCTAGTGCCAGGACAACAACATCAGTTTTGCATACAGCAGTAAGGTTAGATCGGGTGGATGTTAGTCTGTCCAGACCCATCTACAGTAGCTACAGAGAAACCTCAAAAGGGAAACCGTGTTGTGTAACTGGTTCTAGTGGTTCTCCGGAGATGCAGCTGGGTTCTACTCCTTTCTGGGGTTGCTTTCAGACTCACAGAGATCCGGAGAGATATTCTTTCAACTCTTTCAGGACCAAATTGTCTTGTGTAATCTTAATAACCATCAACGTCAGCATTCTATTGGTCGGTATTCATAACGCCCTGTAATTGAGACCACATCTGCCCACATTCAGAGAGTTCGCTAGAAGGTATTGGTCATCCTGATCTCGTCCTCGGTGCCTATAGGAGCAGCAGAGGCCTGATCGATGAGGTCTACGGCAGTGGTACCGCTCGCTGTTCAGAGATCTGTGGTTGATGGACGATGATGATTGTATGTTCTCGTGTCAGCAGACTCGCTCATTAGTCGAGCGGCTGCACATCTGGTCCCCTCCTTGTCCTTCTCCTGGGGGGACAGATTGTCAAGTTGAGGACGGCAATTGTCTCAAGGCAACGTGGTAGACGACTGTAATTAGCTGCGAGAAAGGAGAAGCAGTCAATCACTGTAATCTCTACGAGTCTCCTGCCTTTGCGCTCGTGAAGTGGGCTGAGGTACCTTATGTAACCGTCTTCTCTATTGTGGAGATACACACTTTAGTCATCTACAGTACAGCACTATGACCTAGGTAACAACCGGATCGGACAAAGATGCCGTTGTTGAAGTTTTAGTGGGGTTATTGTTTTCAGGATCATTGCACAATTCACCAGTTTAATGTGCAACACATTTTCACATCGGGTGTCAGTCTACAGTAATCATTCGAGTTTAAATCATGCATCTAGGGCAGGGGAAGTTTTGATACTTATGTCATGCTATAAATATCAAAATGTTTTTCCACCGTCATTATGAAACTGCGTGCTCCTTCTCTCGTGTTAATTTGCAGCCATTATGAACACACTGACTGGTGGAACGCGTCCAATCACCTTCTGTGGAGAGTCATCCGGCCTGTTACCATAGTGATGGATGGGGTGAATAGGGGATAAGTAGAGGAGCATGGCAGACAGAGATTGCTGACACCTGGTCTCACACACACACACACACACACACACATACACACACACATACGCACACACACACGCACACACACACACACATACGCACACACACACACACACACACATACACACACACACACACAAACATATAGACACACACAGATACAGTACACACACACACACACACACACACATACACACACACATGCACAAACATATAGACACACAGATACAGTACACACACACACACACACACACACACACACACGCACACACACACACGCACACACACGCACACACACACACACACACACACACATACACACACACACGCACAAACATATAGACACACACAGATACAGTACACACACACACATGCACACACACACACACACATTGTGCAGTTTTGCTGTTTTTGTCATGGCCTCAGCTTGTTCTTTTCTGGTCACTTTAATGTGTGAGTGTGTGTGCAGCTGCTCATCTTCTACAGTAGGCTGCTGTGCTTCTGGTGAGGAGACAGACAGATACAGTAGCTACAACAGACCTTTAAAATGCATATTTACAGTAATATCTGGTCGTTCAGAGCAAAACATTCTAGCTATGGATTTCACAAGCATTGTGTTGCCTCTGGGTATGAAATGCGCTATACAAATAAAGCTTTGATTGATTGATTGATTGATCTAGTGTGGATTTTGAAGCCTAATAATAGACAACCGTAGCCTAACTACAGAACAACCACAGCTGAACATCCCAGCAGGCTGCTGTGTGCTCTGGGGTCTCTGGCTGGCTGTGTCTGGTGGACTGGACCATGGCATGCCTAATTGGCCTGAGCGAACGTAAAGCAGAGGAACAGGAAAACACCTGCTCAGGTGATGGCAACGAGACATTGATGGATGGGAAGCGAAGGACACAGCGATGTTTCAGAGAACCGTCGCACGGCGTGAGGAGAAGCCGGGTGTCCCTGTAGACGGCTGCCAGCTCCTCACTGTGGCTAATGGGGCTGAATTCTGAGACTGAGATCTGCAGGTGTAAATCACACATTGTTTCATTAGTTTTTACTCTACTATTAGGCACAAGTAGGCATTTCACTGCATATTCTACCTGAATTATGTACAGTATATGTGACAGATCAATCTGACTTGACTTCAATGTCATGGGGAGATTTGATATCAGATCTGAGGATATGATACTTTCTTTCTTTCTTTCTTTCTTTCTTTCTTTCTTTCTTGTTCTTTCTTTCTTTCTTGTTCTTTCTTTCTTTCTTGTTCTTTCTTTCTTTCTTTCTTTCTTTCTTTCTTTCTTTCTTTCTTTCTTTCTTTCTTGTTTATTCAGATCCCCATCAGCTTCCATCACAGTGGGCGCTAATCTTCCTGGGGTCCATATAACAATGGTAAAACACTGACATTATACAGACATATTGTACAAACAGACATACAAACATCGACTGACACCCCATCAGTCTAGACAAAAATGACACAATTAAAAGAAGTCAAAGTCAAATCCGATACTGTTACTGAAACACTGCATGTACAGAGGTTATCAAACAAACGGATGAGTTGAAGCCCCCAAAAAACATCCCAGCTGGTGGCATCATTCCTGTTGTGTGGTCTCTCTCAATAGTTTCTGTTTCACTGATTTATTGTGTGTATGTAATGAGTTCCACTGGCTACAGGCTTAAAAAAATGATTGAGTTTTTAAGTTGATTTGCTTTTGGCTTTGAAAGTTCCAGATCGCCCAGAAGTCCAGTTTTAGTTTAAGTCTGTCATCTATTGCATTTTGGGTTCATATGTGAAGACTAGATGTTCTTTTGGCTTCAACAGTCATGGTTGACTGTTGAAGCCAAAAGAACATCTAGTCTTCACATATTAAGACAGACTGCGGTGCATCATTGCGACAATGGTTTTAAAGTAGCAGTGAAGAGCTAGTCTAGCGGCTCTATTTTGTTGAGTTTTTTGTTTTTGGATTTTTTGATCTCCTTTTTCTGAGCTGGACCACACAACCATGTGAGAGAGATCAAATACAGAACCTCTGTCGCCTGATTCAAATCAAATCAAAGCTTTGATTCCTAAGTGATGGTGCTACATAGAGAGAGCATTTTCACGTCACAGCAATACCCAATTTTACTACAATAGCATCAATGTCTGCCCATGCCAAGCGATCATTTATGAATCAGTTCCTTGTAAAAAATGTTAAAATAAAATGAACAACAACAACAAAAAAACGCTGGGGAAGCGATATGAGAAAAGGCATGGAGAGTTAACACTCTTACTCACTAGTCAGCCCAAGCTGCGGCGCGCGCACCGGCTTTGATGCAAAGCAACACAAAGCATTTGAAAAGACTCAACAGAATTCAAATTAACCCCAGACCCCTAATCTGAAGACTTAATGGAGATTCTATAAAACTTAATGAAGCCTGTTCCAGCAGCTGCCACAGACGAAGCCCACGGGACGCCCAAGATGGCGGCAGAGCGCCGACCGAGACCCGCCGCACTGTTGCCTAGCAACACATCTGCAAATACTTACAACCCCAGCAGAGTGTTGTGCCGAGATCTGCCCGGTTACTGGATGGCCCTGCACTGCTGGAGAGGACCTGCTTTTCCTATTGTTTGTTTTTTAGTCAACTTTTTCTTGATTATCCATTTGGGTGGTGAAGAGAAGGTGCTGGTGCTGTCTTACAAATGGTATAATTTACTTTAATAGATTGCTGTGCCATCCAATGAATCGGCTAATCGCCCAAAACATCAGATTACTGTTAAGTGGATACAATAGGTGAAAATGATCAGTCAATTGATTTTTCTTTCTTTCATTATGCGGCGCCTGGACTATCCAGTCGCATTGAGGGCAGGTGGCCAAGCATTCCTATCCACAGAAAGCCATTAACTTTCAATATTAGCCTTGACTGTTGGCTCCAATTCTGTCTGACTCTATTACTGTGAGTGGGGGAATCGGAGTTTGCCTAGAGGGGCGCAACACAGCCCTATCAGGCCCGGTCAGCCACAAGCCACAGCCCTCACTGGACACTGGATAGAAAGGCAGGTTGATGTAGGACATCAATACCGATACATCTCTCATTTCCCTTGAAATGAATTAGTATAACTAATGGCAAGATCATTTCAACAGTACGGCTTGGAAATTTGATATTGATATTATTCTCTCTAATCAATACAAACCAATTGTTTGACTTTTGAATGGAAATCATTTTTGACACGTTTCCTTTGAAATGTCACGAGCACGCCACTGGACATGTCAGCAAAACATGTTGGTATGTTGAAAATTCATGTCGCTGGCTGTGTCGCTGGCACGCTCCTTCTGCGGGTCATTCATGTCAGGTGTTATTAGAGGGGTTGAGCTGACCTGCTGGAGGACATCTTCCTCTTGACGTCTCGCTAAGGGACTGTAGTAGTAGCAGCAGTAGTTGTAGTACAGTAGTAGTACAGTAGTAGTAGTAGTAGTAGTAGTAGTAGTAGTAGTAGTAGTAGTAGTAGTAGTAGTACAGTAGTAGTAGTAGTAGTAGTAGTACAAGTAGTAGTACAGTAGTAGTAGTACAAGTAGTAGTAGTAGTAGTAGTAGTAGTAGTAGTAGTAGTAGTAGTAGTAGTAGTAGTACAGTAGTAGTAGTAGTAGTAGTAGTAGTAGTAGTGGTAGTAGTAGTAGTAGTAGTAGTAGTAGTACAGTAGTAGTAGTAGTAGTAGTAGTAGTAGTAGTAGTAGTAGTACAGTAGTAGTAGTAGTAGTAGTAGTAGTAGTAGTAGTAGTAGTAGTAATAGTAGTAGTAGTAGTAGTAGTAGTAGTACAGTAGTAGTAGTAGTAGTAGTAGTAGTAGTAGTAGTAGTAGTACAAGTAGTAGTAGTAGTAGTAGTAGTAGTAGTAGTAGTAGTAGTAGTAGTAGTACAAGTAGTAGTACAGTAGTAGTAGTAGTAGTAGTAGTAGTAGTAGTAGTAGTAGTACAAGTAGTAGTAGTAGTAGTAGTAGTAGTAGTAGTAGTAGTAGTAGTACAGTAGTAGTAGTAGTAGTAGTAGTAGTAGTAGTAGTAGTAGTAATAGTAGTAGTAGTAGTAGTAGTAGTAGTAGTAGTAGTAATAGTAGTAGTAGTAGTAGTAGTAGTAGTAGTAGTAGTAGTAGTAGTACAGTAGTAGTAGTAGTAGTAGTAGTAGTAGTAGTAGTAGTAGTAGTAGTAGTACAGTAGTAGTAGTAGTAGTAGTAGTAGTAGTAGTAGTAGTAATAATAGTAATAGTAGTAGTAGTAGTAGTAGTAGTAGTAGTAGTAGTAGTGGTAGTAGTAGTAGTAGTAGTAGTAGTAGTAGTAGTAGTAGTAATAGTAATAGTAGTAGTAGTAGTAGTAGTAGTAGTAGTAGTTGTAGTAGTAGTAGTAGTGGTAGTAGTAGTAGTAGTAGTAGTAGTAGTAGTAGTAGTAGTAGTAGTAGTAGTAATAGTAATAGTAGTAGTAGTAGTAGTAGTAGTAGTAGTAGTGGTAGTAGTAGTAGTAGTAGTAGTAATAGTAGTAGTAGTAGTAGTAGTAGTAGTAGTAGTAGTAGTAATAGTAGTAGTAGTAGTAGTAGTAGTAGTACAGTAGTAGTAGTAGTAGTAGTAGTAGTAGTAGTAGTAGTAGTAGTAGTAGTAGTAGTACAGTAGTAGTAGTAGTACAGTAGTAGTAGTAGTAGTAGTAATAGTAGTAGTAGTAGTACAGTAGTAGTAGTAGTAGTAGTAGTAGTAGTAGTAGTAGTAGTAGTAGTAGTAGTACAGTAGTAGTAGTAGTAGTAGTAGTAGTAGTAGTAGTAGTAGTAGTAGTACAGTAGTAGTAGTAGTAGTAGTAGTAGATGAATGACGTGTGGAGGGTGCTCTGTGCATCATTCAGATGCAGTATTGCCAGTAGTATAGCACTGAGTAACCTCTAAACTAATATTATCAAAGGTACTATCAAATGGACCTTTAATCCAGGTGAGTATAATCTACGATATGACTGATTAAAAGAAAGATGAAGAGAAGAGAAGAGGACAGGTTTCCACATCCTGCTCAGAAACATCTGTGCAAGAGGACCGTCTGTGGACCTAATTAGCATATTAATGCTTCATTTATATCTTTCTGAGATTTCTCATTAACTTCAAAATAAAAGGATATTAGTGAGATGAGTGCCAATTTAATTCAAAGTCTGCGAAGGCTGTATATAATTTAATTAGCCATTTTATGGGGTTCAGAGTCAGTAATAACGCAATAAAAAGTGCACCGTACCTCAGTCTGCTGATAAATCTGACTACAGAGCAGCGACAATGAAATCAAACATGTGATATTTTCTCATTTCTGTGAATGTTCATATTCAAGGTATTATGTAATATCTGCACATCTGATATACTCTGATATATAGATACTATATGGTGACAATTTAAGTCAAGATCTCTGTATATTGTTCATTACTCAGGAATACTGAAAATATTGAGATTGTCATGAATTGTTATAACAGGAATCTCTTCTATCTAACTTTATATCTAAATTGTGTATAAAAAGCGTTTGGAACCTGAAGGACAATCGGCCAAATTTAGTTTCAATCATTCATCTCCTATCAGTGATTCTCCTCTGTGGGGCTTGTGGAGTTGGACGGGAGGCACCTGTTTGTTTTACCCTCCTTCTCTGTTTTCCCTTCTATAGAAGTGGATCCTGAGTTCTTTTTGTCGATCTCCCAGCAACAGACACGCCAGTCTGTCTCCAGCTATTCACCCCAAGCGGAAACGAGCGCTGAGCCTCTTCTGGGGGGCTTGCTGCAGCCTACCTGACCGCCTTACCAATGAAGCGCCCACCACATTCTATGCCCACCAGTGTCACACATAACTACTTCTGACATCAATCCCTCTTTTTCTCCTCCGTCAGACGGATAATGGATGCTTTTGGGAAACTGCGGTTCTCTCACAGTGTTGTCGTCCCTAACCGAGCTGCCGTGAAAACCAATATTTAAAAAGACATACATCTAGACATTATTCTGTGTAGAATGTCTGGTTAGCATTGTTCAAAGAATATAAAATAGCCCAATTATAGCTTTTAAATTTACTTTATCCACCAAATAATGGTTACCACATCACTCAATTTGCAGGCATCTGCATCAATTCCAGGGACAGTGGTAGATAGTCTCTCACAGAGGAACCCATACTGCTGGCTTCTATATGTCTCACAACTATTTGTAGAACGACACAAATGTCTTTTAAATGTGAATGCATGCCTAATGCTCAAGAAAGAGCTTATTTTGTAACGTCTATGTTCTCATGTTTTGAGGGCGCATGAGCATGCATGGGATCGTCCTTAGAGTGAGGCCACAAACCAACTTTCCAGGAGTCAGTGACAAACACGAGTTTTACTAAGCTGACTGCATAACCCCAGTGTTACGATCCATTCTGTGAATTTGTATTGAGAATACTGAGCCGGTATATTTGAATATGGGAGTTAGCGCAGCGCCGACACTGCAGACAGGGCCTGACATCGCAGAGCATCTTAGAACCACAAACTGTAACATCAACCGTAGTGATTCTGCTGGTGTTGAATCATATGACTGGGACTGTATACAGTGAGAGCCATGGAGTCTGCAGCGTTGATACCCTATGCAATTACAAGGGCCACTGCACAGGCCCACAGTCAGGTGTGCCACACCAACCGCTGCCAAAGTTCTCACTGTGCGTCGTCAAAACGCTTGGCTCGCCTGATCTCTCGCACACCCGGAGGGCAAAGCAGCCAGATGGGATTAGAAATGCTAAATTTCGTTTTGTATCATTAGTAGGTTAGCACACCCCTCATTGGCTCGCCATCTGCCATCCTTTTAGCTCTTCAATGTGCCTGCACTGGTGTTGCTGATTGTACATATAAACACCTTTACCATCCTTATCCTAGAAGAGAGAGAGAGAGGGAGAGAGAGAAGGGAGAGAGAGAGAGAAGGGAGAGAGAGAGAGAAGGGAGAGGGAGAGAGAGAGAGAGAGAGAGAGTGAGAAGGGAGAGAGAGAGAGAGAAGGGAGAGAGAGAGAGAAGGGATAGAGAGAGAAGGGAGAGAGAGAGAGAAGGGAGAGAGAGAGAGAAGGGAGAGAGAGAGAGAGAGAGAGAAGGGAGAGAGAGAGAGAAGGGAGAGAGAGGGGGGGGGAGAGAGAGGGCGGGAGGGAGATGGGGGGGGGGGGTAGGCAGACAGACAGACAGACAGACAGACAGACAGACAGACAGACAGACAGACAGACAGACAGACAGACAGACAGAAAAGGGTGCAAGGAGTGGAGTTCATCACACTTCAGCCAAGTTCTCCGTAGAGGGTTAGGTGCTCAACAGTTGAGGAAAGGTTTACCTGGGCATTTCCACAGGACTACCCAAGACACAAACCAGAGCTCTCAGGAAGTCTGCACCTTTTAATGGCGACTGACGTTCCAACTTTCGTCTTCCTCAGAGGTTGACTGAGATGAAAACATACAGACTACCTGAGTGCAGTGTGTGTTATTTGGGGTAGTTCTGTGGAAATGCCCAGGTAAACCTTCCTCCAGACAGGAAGAGGCGAGGGGGTGAAAGGGAGCCAGGGAGGGAGAGAGGGATAGATGGAGGGAGGGATAGATGGAGAGAGGGATAGATGGAGAGAGGGATAGATGGAGAGAGGGATAGATGGAGAGAGGGATAGATGGAGGGAGGGATAGGTGGAGAGAGGGATAGAGGAGGGAGGGATAGATGGAGAGAGGGATAGATGGAGGGAGGGATAGATGAAAGAGGGATAGATGGAGAGAGGGATAGATAGAGAGAGGGATAGATGGAGAGAGGGATAGATAGAGAGAGGGATAGATGGAGGGAGGGAGAGATGGAGAGAGGGATAGATGGAGAGAGGGATAGATGGAGAGAGGGATAGATGGAGGGAGGGATAGGTGAAGAGAGGGATAGATGGAGGGAGGGAGAGATGGAGAGAGGGATAGATGGAGAGAGGGATAGATGGAGAGAGGGATAGATGGAGAGAGGGATAGAGGGATAGATGGAGAGAGGGATAGATGGAGAGAGGGATAGATGGAGAGAGGGATAGATGGAGAGAGGGATAGGTGAAGAGAGGGATAGATGGAGAGAGGGATAGGTGGAGAGAGGGATAGATGGAGGGAGGGATAGATGGAGAGAGGGTTAGATGGAAAGAGGGATAGATGGATAGATGGAGAGAGGGATAGATGGAGAGAGGGATAGATGGAGAGAGGGATAGATGGAGAGAGGGATAGGTGAAGAGAGGGATAGATGGAGAGAGGGATAGATGGAGAGAGGGATAGATGGAGAGAGGGGTAGATGGAGAGAGGGATAGATGGAGAGAGGGATAGATGGAGAGAGGGATAGATGGAGAGAGGGATAAATGGAGAGAGGGATAGATGGAGAGAGGGATAGATGGAGAGAGGGATAGGTGAAGAGAGGGATAGATGGAGGGAGGGATAGATGGAGAGAGGGATAGATGGAGGGAGGGATAGATGGAGGGAGGGATAGATGGAGGGAGGGATAGATGGAGGGAGGGATAGATGGAGGGAGGGGTAGATGGAGGGAGGGATAGATGGAGAGAGGGATAGATGGAGGGAGGGATAGGCGAAGAGAGGGATAGATGGAGGGAGGGATAGATGGAGAGAGGGATAGATGGAGGGAGGGATAGGTGGAGAGAGGGATAGATGAAGAGAGGGATAGATGGAGAGAGGGATAGATGGAGGGAGGGATAGATGGAGAGAGGGGTAGATGGAGGGAGGGATAGATGGAGGGAGGGATAGATGGAGAGAGGGATAGATGGAGAGAGGGGATTGGTCTTTCTGAATGTAGACCTACACTTCGGGACGTTTTCAATCATCGACTGCTATATTGAGGCTATGCACATTACTTGAACCTACTGCACTATAGCCAACGTACTAGCCTACAACCTATCATCGTTGCTCATGACAATGCCCAGTCGACAAGGATATCTGCTATCTGCTGTGTCATTGCTATGACAGTGGTACAGTATGAATGCATTTAGACAGAGCTTTTCAAATTCTGTTCCCATGGCCACTTTCGGGGTGCCAAGTTCACTATGTCTGGAGATATGGTGGGCCTGGCTGAGAGGTCAGTGTGGGTCCTGGTATGGCTATAGAGGTGAGGCCTGGTCCAATGGCCGCCTTGTTCTTTCTTGGCAACAGAACTGGTTTGGAGGGTGGGTCATGGAATCACAGTCATCAATAGGTTTGATTGGTTTGAAAATTGGAAAACGTAGCCTACATCATTCTGATGTGTTGAGAACATGATATGTGTCTGTGTTTTAGTTAATCTTATAACCGTTTGCCCAAATTTAGGCTATAGGCTATAGGCCTATGTCCCATGAGACCATAATCTCCGAGGAGACGCGCTGTGACATTATCACACTGTCGGAGTTAAATTCTTCATACAGTGTGTTGATGTGGGGTCTTTCACAAGAGTCTTTCGTTTACAGCGAGCTAAGAAGATTATATAACAGCGGTTTTTAATTTATCCCACACCCGCGACTCCAATTATTGACGAGCTTTCTTATCTTATGCTGGCAGGAACCAGGGAACGTTTGTATTATCTTCATCTTCGACTACAGCATTTTTGGTCTCATTAATTTACTTCACAGTGCCTCCCATAACATTTTTATCCATTTGAAATCTGCTTTACAGCCTCTACATCCCCCTTAATAAGTGGAATCAATGGAGGCCATATAGAGCCGTATGGAGGCCTATACAGTAGGATACATAAAAAGTTTAAAGACTGCTATGCTCAAGATAGTGTGAGATGACGACAGTTAATGGTTTGATATGGTAGCCCTAGCTTGCCCTTTGCTGCTCTTTGAATTACTTTTGACATTTATTATCATTTTGACACAAAATGAATAGCCTACATGCCATTACATCCACCAACACAACAGGCGTAGGCTATTCTAGGTGAAGATAGCTGTGGGAGTTGATGAGGCTTTAGTGGGGAAACTGAGGATAGCCTTGAATGGTCACACATACCAAAATGTTAAGTCATATTATATTACGTAGGCCCTGTCAACTGACTACGCGTGGCCCTTGGGTGAAAAAAAAAATCAGGCTGATGAAAAACACTAACCATATAAAACCTTACAAGAGGATGCTCCGGTCTCAAAGCCGCTGCGATCTCAGTGGTGGAAATGTTGGAGACGGGGAGGGTCGACTTTCAGATGACATTGACGCTATGTAGATGAGAGCGGGGATCTGTGCTCCACGTCCCCTGGTCTCTGAAGTTCGACGGTGGCGCAAGGCGAAGCTAGTCCCTTTTCTGTCTCCCCCTCCCCCTCTCCTTCAGCACCACTCTTTTGGACAGCACCAGACAATACTTATTTTGCTCACGTTTCCCCCTGTGGATACTAATTTTGCTCTCTTTCTTCAAATGGAAAAGTTCGTCTTTAGTCTGCGCCTGTAGAATTGCAAGGAAACAACTGTATAGGAATTCAGCAACATACAGTACGGATATTACTATCGAGTGACACATAAACTTCTGCTGTAAGTACAGTACTTTACTCCCATCGGTGTATGTGTGAAATTAGGATATTTTGTCATAGCATTGCATAGAACCGTGCAGAGCTGTTTTGGGTACGCAGTTGCGCCACTGTGGAGTATTTAGGAGATGCGCGCGTAACAGGCTTTGTGGTTTAATTGAATGCTAGTAATATTACAAAACAATTCTTGCCAACGGAAACTGCATTGATTTACAATTGATTTGTGTTTCCACAATGGATAATATGGAGGTTCACTCCGTAAAAAGGCTTTTTCTGTAGCGTATGTGAAAATGTGTCTAGCCCTAAATAAGTGCCTGACGCGTAAAGCTTGGCGTTCGCGCAAGTCTCTTTGTTTGAGCGTCTTATCTGACTCAGTGCACCACAGAAAAACTGTCTCTATAAAAATCACGATGTAAGAAAGAACAAGAACCATATTTTTGTGCAACCGGTTGGGTTATTGCAAATATGCACGAGATACCGTCTGCAGGCATGTGCGATGTGTCCAGAATTACGCAGATAATATTTAGTCTTTAATAAATGAGCTGAAGAAACAAACCGTTTTTATTGGTGTATAGTTTCTACATGTATAGTTTCTACATTAATACAAAAAACAAGAATACTATTTGGCATTGACGCTGCATTAATTAACTTGATGCTATAGCCTAATGTTGGTTCTTCATTGCATTCCAAGTATTAGCCTATAATGTGCATTGATTTATTTGATGGTCAATTGTGGTTGGTTCACACGTCTTCAGATTGATTGGACAAAGACTATAATTCTTTAATTAACCCCCCCCCCCTTGATGCTGTGCGTTACGATGTTAATAATAAATTGATCTAAAAGGTGTCAGTGACATATTGACAAGGTAACCTAATTTGATGGGATAATTGCTAACCATTTGACTGAGATCGGTTAAAAAATATCGATTTGTCAATTCGAGAGTCCATTGGTCACCATAATTAACACACTTCCTTTTGCATTTTCAGGGACTCTTTTCATCTTTTCACAACTGGCACGTCCCTGCTTCTCTTGATTTACTGCCCCGACGGTCCCCGGACTGGGTAACTAACCGCGAAACTGCTGTCTACGTGGAGTGGTACTGAAATCTTCCGTCCACGGGTCAGGACCTCGGCAAAACCCAGAGACATGGCGACTAATGGTACTAAAGCCTCGGATGGACACGTCCTGACTGAGGTGAATGAGGCGCCTACAACCAATGACAAACCCAAAACCCTGGTCGTGAAAGTCCAGAAGACGAAAAAAGAACTTCCCGAAAGAGAAACATGGTCTGGGAAATTTGACTTTCTTCTGTCTTGTGTTGGATACGCAATTGGACTTGGAAATGTCTGGAGATTTCCTTATCTATGTGGGAAAAACGGAGGAGGTAATCAAGAAATGTTGGCAAAAATATCTACCCCTCAATCAGCCAACATTTTCTCGGCAGTACATTATGTTCAAGTGCTAAAGTTATTTTTTTGTCCATATGGTTGTGCGTAATTGTGCGCACGAGCGTAACCTAGATGGAGTGCGATATGAAACAGAAATGTGTTAAGCTTTGGATTACAGTATATGAAATTGACATGGTGTATGCAATCAGTATTCACACAAATGTTTGCCTGCCTTACTTTTCATCTTCTATTCAGGGGCCTTCCTGATCCCATACTTTTTGACCCTCATATTTGCGGGTATGCCTCTGTTTCTGCTCGAAACGGCCCTCGGTCAATACACGTCGATTGGAGGGCTTGGGGTATGGAAACTTGCCCCAATGTTCAAAGGTAAATTATTCTCATTATAAAGAAGGCATCGCCTGAGCTTTTGATCATGAAGGCACAAAATAGTGTTTCACCAACGAAGTAAATCACATCATAACTGTGATTTTAATTTTAAATATTACAGAGAGGTTAACACAACATGTCTACTGTGCTTTTAGGTGTGGGCCTGGCTGCTGCAGTGCTTTCATTCTGGCTAAACATCTATTATATTGTTATCATTGCCTGGGCCATTTACTATCTGTACAACTCCTTTACTTCTGTGAGTATGCAATTATTATTCCACTTCCTCCAGACAGATTGAGAAAATGCAGGGGAAAATGCATTGAATGGTATTGCATTAATCCACTAAGAATAAAAATGAAACCAAGTGTCCCAAATGAATGTCATGGAGTGGCAGGATGTTGGAGAGAGAGAGAGAGAGAGAGAGAGAGAGAGAGAGAGAGAGGGGATGGGGGGAGGGTCTGGCAACATGACAACATTGAGGAGAGCTGTCTTTGTTATTTCAGGAGCTACCGTGGAACTCATGTGGAAACTCCTGGAATACCGATCGCTGTTACACCAACTACAGCATCGCAGACGCAACCAACCTGACCAGCGCTGTGGTGGAATTCTGGGAGTAAGACCATGCATTGTTCCTTCCTTTGTTTGTAGTACAGTTGCTCAAAGGATGCATGGTTGTGATTCCAACAGTGTTGCATGGGTAGAAGTGAGGTAACAGAGCTCTTGTGTTTTCTGCCTCGTAGACGCAATATGCATCAGATGACAGATGGGCTTGAAAAGCCAGGCGAGCTTAGAGTGCCTCTTGCGATAACTCTGGCCATAGCTTGGGTCCTGGTCTACTTCTGTATCTGGAAAGGCGTCAGCTGGACTGGGAAGGTGAGGATGTTGTCCAGGTCTTTTCAAGCAACACGTGTTCTTTACCAGTGGCCCAAACATACTTACCAGTTACAATAATCAGATATTTCCTTTTTATTACATATTTAGAATATCACACAAACATATTCCAGTTCAGGTTAAATAATATCCACCTCTATGATAACGGTGAGGGAAACTCATACAGTTCCCAGGTTCAATTCCCAAGCTCAAGTCTCTTAATCCAAGGACTGAAGCACGTCATCATCGGCCCCTCCTCTTCCTCGCAGGTGGTGTACTTCTCAGCCACCTACCCCTACTTCATGCTCTTCATCCTCTTCATCCGGGGGATAACTCTGCCGGGAGCCATCGATGGGATACTTTTCTACATCACCCCTGAGTTCAGCAAGCTAAAGGAGTCAGAGGTATAGTAAGAACGCGTACGCCAAAAGAGTCGGTGACAATGTAGTTAAACCTATACTGTGTCACCACTGCCCTTAAAGTGGTGACACCCCCCCATGGAAATGTCTGTCCAGAAAAATGTGGTATATAAACTCCCATTAGCCCTTGCTGGCACCCAACCGATGTTTCTAAATGCACGAGGAAGTGTGCAGCCTTAGGGGGAATGTCTGGGACCGGATCAGATGGCTGCCTTTCATTTGAAGTGGCCTCCAATGACATTCACTGTGTTTTGTCAGGTGTGGCTGGACGCTGCTACTCAGATATTCTTCTCCTATGGCTTGGGTCTCGGGTCACTCATTGCCCTCGGAAGCTACAATTCTTTCAATAATAACGTTTACAGGTATGTTGACACCGCACCACTCGGTCATAACCCATTCAGTCCCAAGAGGCTGGCTGCTGCGCTCGTGTGATAAGAGCGAGCAAACATATCTGTCAGCTGCCGGAACAATCCGTCTAGATCTCTGTTTCCCGTCATTGAAAAGAACGGGTCAGTATTTAAGTGCTGCATTGCAACGCTGCTATAGAATACAAAATCACAACCCCCTCCCACCCCCTCACTCACCCCCTAAAAATGTGGCAAGGCTTGATAAGGAACGGATACTAGCTTAACAAAAGGTGCGCTATGCTTTGTCTGTCTCCCCCTGCAGAGATTCAGTAATTGTGTGCTGCATCAACTCCTTCACCAGCATGTTCGCCGGCTTTGTCATTTTCTCCGTCGTCGGCTTCATGGCGAACGTGACAAAGAGGCCCATCGCCGATGTGGCTGCGTCAGGTAATTGCCATCAGCATCGATCTTGATAGGACTGTCAATAGCTCTCGCAGAAAGCGCTTCCATCCATGCATACCGTACACACAGACAAGAAACAATATGATGTCCTGTTAATATTGGCAGAAATAGGCTGTCAATTATTTCCATATACGGCAGGTTGTCAATCATTTCCCTATGTGTTCCTCTGTTGTCCCCCAGGCCCAGGACTAGCGTTCTTGGCGTACCCTGAAGCAGTGACACAGCTGCCTGTGTCACCCCTGTGGGCCATCTTGTTCTTCTCCATGCTGCTTATGCTTGGAATTGACAGTCAGGTGAGGGGGGATGGGGGGAGCGTCGTTGCAAATGGCAATTACCATCCTCCGTGTGGGGAATGTCTATGTTTGAGATGTCAGAGAAATTTGTGTCACAGTGATGTGCCCCCGAAACAGTCTAAAAGGCCTCAGTAGATCCTGTCAATGGTCTTTCCTTGAGAAACCAAACATCTGCTGTTCTGATCTGGCTGTGTTCGCTGTTCTGCGCACTAAGGCGGTGGTTCTGGTTTATCTGTGCAGTTCTGTACCGTGGAGGGTTTCATCACAGCCTTGGTGGACGAGTTCCCGAGGGCGCTGAGGGGAAGACGAGAGCTCTTCATCGCCGCCGTCTGCCTCGTGTCCTACATAATTGGCCTGTCCAACATCACGCAGGTAAAGGAAGATGTTTGGTCCGTTGGCTGTGGCAAGTTCTGTATTTACAGTAAACCCGATATTCTCCGTTGTTGGTGCTGAGTGATGCACTGTAAGAAGAAAAGTGTACCGTGATGGCGTCCAAACACACTAGGTTCATATAAGGTGAATAGCATGTTCCACTGGAGGGTGATGCATAGCATTTCAAAGGCATTCGAGGGATTTCTTCCAACTAGACCCCCAGAGAGATCAGCTTTTGATCACTTTATTATTTCAGCTGTCACAATGACATTATTTCACAATGATTCAGCGCAATGTTATACATGCGCCAGATAATAACATAACAAGTTATGACTTTGCAAATGTAAGAACATGTGACCACAGTGGTTTTGAATGTTTGAGTATGCAGATGATTGCACTCCTTATATACTGTAGTGTAACATAATTTTTCATTAATAGAGCTGTCGTCCTCTGGATCAAAAAACAGTGATGTTCTGTACTTTAACACAAACTCAGAGATCTCCGCGCTGTGCTGCTCTGATGCAGCTCACTGCTCTCACGTCAGCTTTGTCAATTCAAAGTGATTTGCGGACCGTTTCAATCGACCATTTCCTGCCACATCGCAGTAATGGTAACAATAGGATTTATAGCTATTTTCTTGGTAGAGCTAGCAACTGTCAAAAAGTAGGTCAAAATGATTCTGTGTTAGTAAATATATAATCCGAGTACCCAGAAGCTCTAGTAAATATATGACTTTTAGTAATATATGACTTTGCCATATACTTTCAGGCTCATCATAAAAAAAGTACAAAACTCACACTCCCGCTGCATCATCCAACATGTCAGGTCACCTCGCCCCTGGTCACAATCGGCCTAATCACTGACCCACTGTCCATCTACAGCAGCACTCAGCCTTTCACTAGAGAAACCCACGGCTCCCTCGCACCTTCTGGACCGAGGTGGACGCCGCCCACCAGCCAGGGCCACTGGTGCTCTGACCCAGCTGATTATTCCACGCGGCTGGTTTTAGATACGCTGTGCGCTCTTCTCATCTCTGCTCTCCTCTCACTCCCACAGGGTGGCCTCTATGTGTTCAAACTGTTTGACTACTACTCCGCCAGCGGAATGTGTCTACTCTTCCTCGTCTTCTTCGAGTGTATCTCCATTTCCTGGTTCTATGGTGAGTTACTGGTACACTGTACTGTACCGCAAAAAGATGCCGGCGTCGAAATTCTTCATTGAATAGTTTTAAGCACTTGAGGTGCATTTAGCTTGTCTGGCACAATGGAACGAATGATTTGAAATATGCAAACCGTGGCACTCAATGGTATCAAGTTAGCGGAGTCAATCACACAGATCTTGATCTGATGACATTTGCCTCATCGTGCATGATGACGGATGCGTATTGAGCTGCTGTCAACTGTATTAGTGCGTCTGTAAACAACCTCAGTCACCCATTGGTCCTCTCTTGTGTTCTAGGCGTGGATAAGTTTTATGACAACATCCAGGAGATGATTGGCTACAGGCCGTGCCTCTGGTGGAAGGCCTGCTGGGTTGTCTTCACCCCTCTTATTGTGGCTGTGAGCTCTTTCGCACTCTCTTTCACATACCCCACCGCACACATACACACGTACACACACACACACGTAACACACACACAAACACGCACGCAAGCGCACGCGCACACATACACACGCACAGTAACGAAGCATCGACTCTACAGTCAATTTGGCAATTTGACCCCCTTAAGTGGCACCCCGCCTCTTTGAATCAAAGAAAGTAAGAGTCCGCACACTGTAGCTCCCACGAAGATTATTTATGGACAAAATATATAGAAGTGACGTTTCGAGCGACAACGCTCTTCCTCAAACTGAATAAACATAGCCACACCAAACATTTATATGGTATCTAAGGGTCACATGACCCTAATGGGATAGACAATGAACCCCTTTTCTTTAGACAGGTGAAACCCATTGTGCTAAGTAACAGGTCACCTGACTCCTGGTACAGTTCACTCACTGCCTCTTTGATACAATGCTTAAACTGTAGCAAAATCATATCATATTCTGCTATTAGGCTATGAAGGTTGGTGCCTGGTTGTGGTGTCACCGTGTTCTCTTTCCTTCCCAGGGCGTGTTCCTCTTCAGTGCCGTCCAGATGGTTCCTCTCACCTTGAACAACTATGTGTTTCCGATGTGGGGTCAGGGTGTGGGCTGGTGTATGGCCCTTTCCTCCATGGTCCTCATACCGGGCTACATGATCTACATGTTCCTCACTCTAAAGGGCACACACAAAGAGGTACCTTTCTTCACCCTCCGCCTACACACCAAGACGATAAGTAAAATATCCATAATGCAATATCTTTTCCCACTTAGTATCGCATTGCTCGTACTACTGTGTAAAAAAATAACATTGTTATATTTTGTGGCTCGGATAAAATGAAGCGTTATAAATATGCCGATATGAAATGTAGATACTGTAGATCTAAAGCATGCAAGCGGTTACAAACATTGACTTTCACAACGTGGCTTTCAGAGCAGTTTTCGCTGTCTACGATCGATCGACTGAACACGAGACATACTGTATACCAGTAGGGTAACAGATGTTGGAGACCGCGTTGAGCTGCTGCAGTTCCAGTCACACGAGCAGAAAGTGTTGAGGGAGGCCACCGTGTTTGTGGCTGTGATGAGCAGGTGTCAGCCTTTAACGTTGGCTGATTGCGATTGGCTGATTGTAGCAATCAGTCACTTGATTACAGAGTGCCAGCCCGCCAGCGGTTTGCTCTCGCAAACACCGAACAAGCTGGTGCTTCACGGCCTTGGGCCGAACGCCCTGGGTCCAATTTAATTTGAATATAAGCTAATTAAATTAAATGTTTTATACACAGAAATATGATTTCTGCATGCAAGAGTAGTTACATAAAGTGCGCTGAACTACTGCACTTCAAATATTAGACATGCGTATTTAAGTGATGTCTAGTTCAAGATACATGTCACTAATGGTTAAGTTCTCCTCCACATCTAATACCTGAACCTCTTTGATGGATTCATTAATACAAATGTCTGAGCGCTTTGAAGCCGGAACAAATCCTCCAGTAATGTAATTACAACTAACTAAACATCACTTTCTTAATCTTATCAATCATGTTCTATATTTCTGATAGTTGTTAAGCTTGTATAATTGTTTGGCAGTAGTGAAAGGCTACAAAGAAATAAAGTCATTACTCAAATTTCTTCCACTTGGAGCTTCAGTTTTGAAGGTTGTCTAAGTGCTTATCACTGAGTCATACTCATATACATATACACTAGCTCCTGCTTACTGAGAGGACTTGTGTAATAAGCATGTATTACATCTAGTAAGTAAGTAAGTAAGTAAGCTTTATTTATATAGCACTCTTCACAGCACGGATGCACAGAGTGCTTTACAGTAATAAATTAAAATGGCAATACAACACGAGACAAGATTAAAACGACACAGAACAGATAAAACAACAACATCTGAACCTGAACCATGTCAATGATTTGTTCCCCATTTCTTTTCTTTCAGCGTCTGCGGATAATGATCAAACCAGTGGTATTGGTCAAAGCCCAAGAGAATGGGCCGGAGCAGCAGACAGAAAGTGTTAACCCGGCCAATGAGGAGGCTTATATCTAAACCCCATCGCAAAGGCCAACTGTCATGCAGAAAACGTAATCAAGGTTCAACACAACCAAGGACTTCCACGTCTGAAATATAATCACCTACCTCCAGGGGAAAAATGTGACCAACCTGATTACATTTTTGTTATAGTTTAGTTTTGTTTGTTTGTAAAAAAGAAAAAAAAGAGGAAGAGGAAAGACAAACTACCCAGCAATGTTCTTGTGATAGTTTGTATTTCATATGCAAAAATGTTAGTCTTTCTAAAATGTGACCTAGAATTACTGTAATTTGAAATATATATAATTTAAATTTGGAGGCCCAATGTGATTCAACAGTATTGTGCTAATTTAACATATTTAGTAATTAATCTATTAAAATACTATTATTGTACAAAGACAAATATAGATTAAATTCTGTTAGCTTGTATTTTAAAGAAATACATGAAAATGAATGCAATGTAGTAGGCAAGGAATGCAATAAGACAATTGCATTTTGGGAACTCAATATTGACCAATTTTAAGTAATGACCATATTGGAATGTTCAAAGGCCAAATTACCTTATGTATGATATTATTTAGCCAGACTATCACTCCTTCCCAAGACCCTTTCGTTTTCCACTAATGTTTACCACTCAGCCCTGGGGCAACCTTTGAAAAGCACAAGGCCAGTATGGATTTCAAATCATCAAACAATTTTTGGCATGATTGAGTACTTTAGAGAAGCAAATTAACCTATAGCAAGAGACTGTTACAATTGTATCTTTGTTTTCTAAAGAACAATAACTTTGTATGTGTCTGAAACATTTTTTAGAATCATGTTTAGGATGTTTTCTATGTAAGAGTGAGAAGGACCAAAATAATACTCGTTAAATTAATTAATGAAGATATGTGACACTTTCAATTCAAACTATTGGACATGTGGCATTCCATTTGCCACTGCAAAGCACAGGGTACAAAGTATCATCCTTAAAGCAACATTTGAGCAGTGACTATTGAAAACAAATAACTCAAGATATAGCCTACTGTACTTGCTAATCAGTTTACTTATATTAGTATCCCACTCCTCAGGAACTATGGTTGAAGTGACCAAATTCTCTGGCCAAACTACAGTGAGAGAAGAGCTGTGAAGGCCTCCAGCCAATAATCAGTCCTCTAAGTCGAAGCCATAGGGTGTTCTCATGACGTGCAGGTTTCCAGTGTCAGGCTACAATGGAGAACCTCCAACAGACCAGAACAGAATGGTCGTAACTGACAGGTCAATAACAATGACAGTATTCTTAAAAAAAAAAAGTATTACATAAGGTATAAAAGTAGGTGAATCTATAAACCCAGTGAATTTCACAAACATATAAGGTTGTATTTCCATAAGGATCATGCTAGTTTGCTTCTATGGCAGCTACACGTGACAGGGATCTGGTGAAATTAGTCTTATAACTCTCTGCAAAGACATAACTAAAAAGTGCAATGAATAACGGTTTCATGAATTCTGTATAAAGATACCATACTGCAGTTTTCTCTCGTCAGTGATGTAAAACTCTACTGTGTAATCAATGTAACTGTGAATGTCCGTATGACCTGACGTTTTTGTCTAAATGTTGAAAAATCGTATATTATTTGCTGTTTTCTGCAATAATATGATTATCTCAGAAACTAAAGCACATATCTTTCAGCAATGTAAAACAATAACAATAGAGTAATAATGAAATAATAGAGACACTGTCTAGTCAAAGAATATTGGTTTTGTATATTTCTAACTGTTTCATGGGCCTAATGTAAAATATTCTATGTAAAAAATATAATAAATGTCCTTAGATGGTGTTATATGAAAAGCATGATTGCCATATATGTTATCTGCAAAAGTAAATAAAGAACTATAGATTATAATGTGTGATTTTTTTAGTGCCTTAGCCGTACAGTATTTCTGCATGCCAGATGATAGCATAGCATTGGGGTTGGACAATGTAATGGGCAGGCTTGAAAGAAATATTATAAATTTGTGAAGATAAAGCCTACAGTATGTAACAATAAGGACTAATGGCATGTCTTGTATTGTTTTATAGTTGATGTTGTTGTTGTTGTTGAATCATCTTCAAAACTCTTTCAACACAGTACCCAAGCAAAGTGTAATATGTCTACACTGAAATGAGTACCCACAATGCTTAAATAAATTATATGTGTAACACTGGAGGTTCTGTAGATTAGGCAAGAGAATAGAAGTGGACTTATTCATCTTGCTAAATAAGGACACGTTGTCAAAGCTTGCATGAAAAAGAAAATGGCTGGAGAGAAAATGTTCTTGCAGGATTGCATGACTCCCAGTCACCAAAAACCACAAATCTCAAATGCTGATTACCATGTAGTACTCATTAACGCGTTAATAAGCTTTGAAATCTCCCCGTGGTAGAGGCTGCGTTGGAATGAGGGGCTGCTGATGGGGGTAGGAGACATGCGAAGCCACGGCAATGACACAGTCCCCCCCCCCCCACCCCCAACAGCCCCCCACAGCAGTTGTCAGCGCAGTGACAGCTCCAGTCTAGCAGAGGTAGCAGACTGCTCCAGGGCTCGCACACTGTGTAATTGTAAATCTGTTTCCCTGCTAGCACGGTAGCACGCACGCTCCCCCTCCTACTGCGTAACAAGCACGGGCTGACTGGGACAGACAGATCCCCTGTCTAAGACCAGGTTCCAAGCAGGTGGGTTTGATTCCTATGAAGTCTTTTGTTTATTCATTAATAAAAATAAAAAAAACAGGATCCTTTATTAACTGTAACCCCTAGCAACAAACGCTCACTTGGATGGATGGATGGATGGATGGATGGATGGATGGATAGATGGATGGATGGATGGATGGATGGATGGATGGATGGATGGATGGATGGATGGATGGATGGATGGATGGATGGATGGATGGGTGAGGGTGAATATATATGCGCTGTCGGTTTGCATGCGTTATTGGGAAGGTTTGTGGAAGAGACCAAACCCCCGACCATTTTGTCAGAGCAGTTGCCTAGACTGCTAACCTCTGCAGAGGAGGCTGCTGGGATATCAGCTCCCCCCGGATAGACAGGTTGAAAAAGAGGCAAACGCCCTCATCAAAGCCTGACACACGGGATTAGAGGTTCTGTTGTCTAACAGCACTGTAATGAATGGTTTTAATCCTACAATGTAGACCAACACAGAGTGGAAATTTGACTGGCACAGAGACACTGTTTGCTGCATTTTAAATGGTTCTGATGCCACTTTAGTAGAGTATGTTCTAACCCTAAGCTGCATTTCCCATTCATCTCTCTCACTGTCAATATTGTTGTTTTGCTTGTCAATGAAAAACTGTAGCTGTCTGGACTTACCCTAAACTGTTTTTCCAAGGACTCATTTCTACATGCATTAGGGGAAATTGAAATTCAGGGGCGCATCCGTATTCTGCCCAGCAGTTAGGTGCAGCAGTCTATTCTAAAGCTATGGGTTAATGGACACATGCATTGTTCTTCTGTCAACAGATAATTGCCTCACCACCCAATAATGATTCAGGCAATCACAACCAATCAGAATGGCGGATGTTGTGCTCCCTGTGGCAAACTATTTTTATGTAGTTTTCATTTCATCTAATGGAGAAAAGCATCAGTGCAAAATTGACTGGTACATCGTACCCCACAGCACCCCCCACCCCCGCGGACACACGCCAGAATCTGAATCCGTTTTATTAGCCAGGTAGTTTTTACACTGACTAGGAATTTGTTCTGGTCAGTCGGTGCATAACACTGATGGATAGACAACAATAGAAGAAGCTGCAGCCTGGAGGGATGGCAGATTGCAGCCGATCGCCCTCTCAGTGGAGAGGATGATGCGCTGCAGTCTGACCTTGTCTTTGGCTGTGGCGGCGGAATGCCAGGTGGTGATGGAGGAGGTGAGGATGGACTCGATGATGGAGGTGTAGAAGAGTACCATCATTGTCTTTGGCAGGTTGAATTTCTTCAGCTGCCTCAGGAAGTACGTCCTCTGCTGTGCCTTCTTGGTGAGAGAGCTGATGTTTAGCTCCCACTTGAGGTCCCGGGAGATGTTGGTGCCCAGGAAGTGGGAGGAGTCCACACAGTTGACTGGGGAGTCATTCAGAGTGATGGGGTGGGGTGGGGCTTGGTTCTTCCTGAAGTCTACAACCAGAGTCGTCACAGTGCACTATGTTATCCTAATCCTCCGGCAGCCCGGCAGCGAATGGCTCGAGTGTTAGTTAGTTAGTTAGTTAGTTAGTTAGTTAGTTAGTTAGTTAGTTAGTTAGTTAGTTAGTTAGTTAGTTAGTTAGTTAGTTTGTTTGTTCAAATACCTGCGCTCTTGGGTCAACTCAATGGAACAGGACCTCAAAGTGAGGAAGGCGCTCGAGTGGAGAGCTCTAAACGGCATGAGCAACGTGTGTAAATCCAACCTCCCCCGTGAAACTAAACTCACTTCTTCGACACCACTGTGGAGGCCGTTCTCCTGTATGTATGTGAGTGCTGGACCCTGAGCCACTCCCTGCAGAGGTCGCTGGACGGATGCTACACCAGAATGCTACGTGCAGCACTGGACATAATTCATAACGCGCACATCAGTATTGAAAATCTGTACAGAGAGAGGCCAAGGGTGAGTGGGAAGAATGAGGCTGGCTGGGCACTGCTACAGACACCGTGAGCTTCCAGCCAGCAAGCGGGTGTTATGGGAGCCATCTCCATGGCGTGGACACAAGTTGCAAGGAGTGGAGACAACCGATGAGATGGCCAGGTGTTTGGAGGACCGGGATAACTGGAGACAAAGATGGGAGGCCCGCCTGTGGACGACTTGATGATGATGATAGTGATAATTAGTTAGTTAGTTAGTTAGTTAGCTAGTTAGTTCATTAGTTAGTTAGTTAGTTAGTTAGTTAGTTAGTTAGCTAGCTAGATAGTTAGTTAGTTAGTTAGTTAGTTAGTTAGTTAGTTAGTTAGTTAGTTAGTTAGTTAGTTAGTTTGTTTGTTCAGTGTCTCAAAACCGGAGTTGTCCACAATGTTCTTTTTAATCCTGCATTTTAACTTTTGTATCAATTGTATGTATTATCGTGTAGTACACATCTACAATATTGCCATACTCAGAGTTATACTCATGTAATAATAAGGTCCTTTAATCCAGTCCATGGTCACATAGGCTGTGGGGTAGAAATACCTGATGCGCCTCAATTCAAATATGAGGATGTGGTAGTAGTACGGTTTTGACATTGTATTGACAGTACCATCTGAAGCATCATGGAGTCTCCTTAGAACCAAAGTATGTTAGAAATACGTGGAAATAATCCTCCTATACTGTCACGGCATGAAACCTTATAGAGATACGGTGTAACGTGACGGTGGTGTGAGCGAGCCATAGGTTCTCTCTGGGACCTGTATTTCCCTTTGATGAATGGAGACAAGGGAGCCCTCTATGTCGGCCAGGGACCGTGACTTCCAGCTGGAAATGTCTGGTTTCTCTCATGGCAGAATAAGAAGCCCCAAGCTGTGCTGAGCTCTCGCCTCGCCTCACTTCTCCTCTGGTCTCCTCGTCGGCCTCCCTGCACGGTAGAGTGAGTGATTGCCATGCCAGAGTGCCAGCCATTCAGCCAGCTCCCAGACTCCAGGGGCTTTCACTGTGTCACATTTATCACCAAACGTACCAGGAGCACGGGGTGCATCTCACTACTCTGCCGCAGCCCCCTTTCTTTCAATTGAAAGCACTCCGTTTTCCACTAGGACCTTCTTTTGTGGAGTGGGAGACATAATATAACACGATATAACACAACACTGAACAGACACAGAACACATATCTGTTACACAATAAACATTACATTTACTGATTAAAATGTAACGTTAAGGATAAATAAATAATGCAGTGCATAATGCTTGTGTGTGTGTGTGTGTGTGTGTGTGTGTGTGTGTGTGTGTGTGTGTGTGTGTGTGTGTGTGTGCGCGTAAGTGTATGCATGCATGTATGTTCAGTATGTGACAGTGCTGGCCATGGCGGAGGCTTTATTTAAGCTTCTTCCCCTCCGCTGTACTCATCTAAGGACACAGGCAGGATAAAGGGAAGAGTAGAGAATACTCGAGAGGATTTAGACTCTCCCTGTCCATTTCAAAATTGTCAGTGCAGATGGAGGGAAAGAGACAAGCAGAGGAAGCTACTTCAGACTATTGAGACTTGCCCCTGGTTTCATAGGTGTACCTACTAATCTGCTACCAGAGAAGAACTAGCTGACTGGGTCAGGGTGGCATACTACGGAAAATAAAGAGTACCTATATGTGTTCTAGTTGGATGTCCATTCGCCACACTAGCTAAACTAGTTAACAAGTTGATCTGTCTACAATTAAGAGCAAGTCTCTCTGCTGTGTGATTCCATGTCACTTAAGGTCACGTGTTCATCAAACTACTATGGCTTTTAGAACAAATTAAATAACTCGACTTTAAATAGCTTTAAAGGTAGCCAAACCAAAGGGTAGCCCTGACCTTCTGATGCAGAATTAATTATGGGGTTTGGGTAAATTCCCATGCTACATTTGTGAAACTCAAGCTCAGCACCTATGCAGCAAAGGCTATTAAGGTTCAAACACTGTGTAATGAAGACCTTATTCTCACCACATCAACAGTCTTGTAACCACCTTTCAATGGGGCATCAGGCACTCAGTGGGAGAAGATGTGTATTAAATTTGTACCATGCTTATGATATACAAGACATGTCACATCACACCACAGGCATCATTGCAGCAGCTCAGTGCGATATGACAAGTGAATCACAAGTGTTTGCTAATAGAAAAATAGTCAAAGGTTAAAAAACTGCTAGTCGCCTTGAAATTTCTATGCTATAACTTTCCCAAACAATTTTGCAAAATACATTTACCATTTACACCTTAGTTGCTCCTGTTTAAAAATGTGTTATAGCCTACAGTAGGCTTACTGTGGATATGGATACAGATATTTATACAGCCCTTAAAAATAGAGAAAAATGCTTAAAATGTCATATTACAATACTGATTGACATTAAATAATACTGCAGTGGTTCATTAGAAGAGCAACCTCATTATGCAACGCACCTCAGTCAAATTACCCTTCCAAATATGCATCTTTCCTTCATTTGCAATGTGTCCGAAAGCAGATAAACTATAACCAGGTCATTGCAATGACTTTGACGCATCCGTCTATGCTTCCACCGTTCCTTATTTCTGGACCGTCTGTGGCCAGTAGAGCTAATCCCAGTCTTTATCAGGCCCGGCAGCTTGGCTAGCAGCCACAGAGATAGCAAAGGCTTCACACCTACATTCCTTGAAGAGACAGGCATTGGAATTCTGCCCCTGACAGGCTAGTCAGACAGCTAGTTTTAGATGTGAGAGAGGGGGATTTACACAGCTGGCAACCTGGTCTCAGCAGGGCCTGGTAAGTCAGCTGACAGACCAGGCTTTCAAATTGAGACTATTTTCCTCTGACCAAACATCAGATATTGACATTTGCGAGAACCTTAACATGTTTCGGTGAAGGTGAGAGTAAGGGGCAGCAGCAGGAAGCCGCACATTTCGAACGGAAGGAAGGTCACGTGTGTCTGCCATGTGAAGAAGCGTGGCATCATGGCTGTGTCCCCCCGGGCTGTCAGACCCTGGCTCAGTCTGGGAGAAGGGACATCTATTCTGATTAATGAATCGACAGGACAGACAGCAATGCTGAGGGATGGAACAGCCTAATAGGAGAAATGTACAGTACACATTATAGCACACGTACGTTACACACACTCAAGTAAATCCAGTATAATAAAACATGTGTAATGCCTAACCCTATCTGTAATTTCGTCAAAAAAGAAATAAATGCAATGGGTGTCAAAAATGTAGTTTAATCAAAATAGGCAATGGAAAACCAGACCAAATGTTAACTTGGACAGGTGTCAGAACAGCCTAGTACTTGTACATATTTCCTATGTTGAATATTTAGCCAGCATCTCTAGTTCCAGTACAGTGTGTCATTGGATGTGAAACATGTCAGTGTTGTCTGTTATCTTGCTGGTTGAGCCATACTTTGAATTGATGAACAAATATCAAATATTGACTGTTCAATCAAAAGTCGAATGAGCAGTCTGAAGTCAATGTATTGGAAACAAGAACTATACCTGAATGGGAGTGGAAAAAAGAATCCGCTCCTCTATCTTTGCCCATAGCTTGAGATACCAGAGCCTGAGATACCATAGCCTGAGATACCAGAGCCTGAGCTACCAGAGCCTGAGCTACCAGAGCCTGAGATACCATAACATGAGATACCAGAGCCTGAGATACCAGAGCCTGAGATACCAGAACCTGAGCTACCAGAGCCTGAGATACCAGAGCCTGAGATACCAGAGCCTGAGATACCAGAGCCTGAGCTACCATAGCCTGAGCTACCAGAGCCTGAGATACCATAACATGAGATACCAGAGCCTGAGATACCATAACATGAGATACCATAGCCTGAGATACCAGAGCCTGAGATACCATAGCCTGAGATACCATAACATGAGATACCAGAGCCTGAGATACCATAGCCTGAGCTACCAGAGCCTGAGATACCATAACATGAGATACCATAGCCTGAGATACCATAACATGAGATACCATAGCCTGAGCTACCAGAGCCTGAGATACCATAACATGAGATACCAGAGCCTGAGATACCAGAGCCTGAGATACCATAGCCTGAGATACCATAGCCTGAGATACCAGAGCCTGAGATATCAGAGCCTGAGATATCAGAACCCGAGATACCAGAGCCTGAGATACCAGAGCCTGAGATACCAGAGCCTGAGCTACCAGAGCCTGAGATACCAGAGCAGAACATGTAATTGTCTTTCATGCTTCCATTTGAGCGTAGCTGCAGGGAACACTGAGATAAATCACATGTAATTAGACTGCTGGCATGAGAGGCAGTTTCATATTCAACATGGTGTACTGTAGAACTGTGACAACCGCCTCCAGCAGTTACTTCATGTCGAAGTCATACAGAGACACTGTACGCTCAAAGCAAGTTTCCCCCCCCACAGCTATTGAAAATGAAAGTAAAATGGTGATATTCTACATCTTATGCTAACAATTTTGAATGCTAACAATTTTGAATGCCCAGTCCTTCATTGTGAAGCAGTGCAATTTGAAAGCAGACTTTTGGCAATGAGATTAAGGAGGAGTCATTCAGTCAGCAATTTGTTGTGCATTACACTGCAAAATGACAGCAACTGAAGTATTTTAGTCACACAGGCCACCTTAGGTTGAGTATCTGAAGATGGGACATGATCTTACTACAGTATACTAAAGGCAGGAATCTCTGTATGTCTGTATGAATGCTTGTCTGCATTTCGATTTTCTTGAGAAGCGGGCACTGTATGAAGTGAAATTTGGCAGGTGTATGGCTCAGGACCCAGGGAAGCGCAGTGTTGAGTTTGAAGCTCTTCGGATGAGCAGTTCTCCAGAAAGCGGCAATTAATCGGCCCATTCCGAACAGGCACGTGTTCACCAGGCACTAGGACCCAGAAAGTTGCAAGCAGCAATACCGGAGGCTGAGCAATCGGCCCTGTGAATTTGTCTTGATGAGCGGTTCTCGCCAAAGCTGCAAGCAGCAATACCGCAGGCCAAGTAATGGGTCCGTTCTGAACATGGACATTTTGAATGGACGCTGCACTAGTCTCTGTTAATGACAGATATCAGAGCCGTCACAATATGATTCAATGCCAGTCTTTAAAACCAGAGAGGGCAAACCATGTCTTAATGAAATCACACTGTAATGCAGATGATCACAATTTTCAATATACTTGTAATTTGCTATTAAATACACAACTTTGTGCGTGCTCCCGTTTACCCCTGACATGTCTTATGACTTACTTTCTATGTGGTTGGTTTCTCTTTTTCAACAGTGAATGCTGTATCTACCATGATCAAACACACAATCTACGATCGCTAAAGAATATTCTAAAGATATGTGCTCTAGCATTGCTTTGTTGAGTGGTCCTTCTTGACTTTTTCAAGCTTTGAGCAGACAGACTCTTGTCACAGTAAACCAGTAGAGACTGAGTGACCTACTGTCTCTTCCAACCTACGGGTCGGAGCAGACAGTAACAGGTGTGTGGGGTGATACATGAGAACAGCTGTCAACTGGGTAGTAGATTCAAGGTGAGGACACTCACCACAGAGAAGAAAAGGAGAGACGCAGCATCCTAAGTGTGCCGCATTCAAAGCATACATTCATCTGCCTCCCCTTTCTCATGGTAAATAGTCTGTTTAGAGAAAATAAGAGAAAACAGTGACTCATGCTTGAGTGTTGGGTGGAAGCTGCTTGGACTGCTAATTAAAGGCGATGAATTAAGATCAACTCTGGCTGCTTTTCCATTTGAATAACTGGGAGGCTTGGGAAGGTGTCTGTTAAAACCCGATCTGACAACAAAGACTGGCCTCACTAGCCTTCCCTTTTCTTTCAATTCAAATTCCAAATATTTGTTTCTCCAGGCCCGGTGTATTGCATCTCAAGGAAAACAGACAATCCTTAAAATAGACTACTTCATTTAAAATTGGTGGTCATTAGTTCAACAAGCACAACGATGTTACAATGAGATATATCTCTTAGGACTTGCACATGGGTTGACATAAGGGTTGACGCAGGACGTTGTGTGTACTATAAACCCTTTGTGACAGAGGCAGAACACAAATAAACATGCTAACATGTGCAGTAAACTGCATGTGAGTGTATGAGTACATACTCCCCTCCCCCATTCTGCGCGGTCTGCTCTGCCCTGGTTCTAATAAGTGTCCAACATTGTAAAATGCTTACATTTGCTTAATAAAGACATGTGTTACATCTCAGAATCTGTCATCTTCAATTTCTTTAAAGGTGGAATAAAGTGGTTGAACGTGACACATGCCAGTTATCTTTAGGTGACATAGAACAGAATATGTACAGTATCTCTATCGTTGGCTGATGTATTGTTGGATAAAGTGCACGTGTATTGCTCTATATCTGAAATGGTTGGTTGAATATCTGGGTGACTGACTGGTTAGATGACTGGTTAGCTGGTTGGTTGAATATCTGGGTGACTGACTGGTTAGATGACTGGTTAGCTGGTTGGTTGAATATCTGGGTGACTGACTGGTTAGATGACTGGTTAGCTGGTTGGTTGAATATCTGGGTGACTGACTGGTTAGATGACTGGTTAGCTGGTTGGTTGAATATCTGGGTGACTGACTGGTTAGATGACTGGTTCGCTGGTTGGTTGAATATCTGGGTGACTGACTGGTTAGATGACTGGTTCGCTGGTTGGTTGAATATCTGGGTGACTGACTGGTTAGATGACTGGTTAGCTGATTGGTTGAATATCTGGGTGACTGACTGGTTAGATGACTGGTTCGCTGGTTGTCTGGAGCACAAGCTCAGAGTACCAGAAAGAGCGAAAACATCCCTTCACTTTGGATGGCAGCTTGATAATGATTGGTCAAAATGTCACAGTGAATTGCCCAATAATTGTTTGTCAGAAATACCCCTTTCAAAGTTAAAGGTGACTATTTTTTGCCAAGAGCGCTCTCAACCCTGATTAGCTCTGTAGATGGAGGCTGTCTGATTGAGGTCAGGCTACTGCCCAGCAGGTAACTAACAACCCTGGTCGCCCTGTCACACGGGCAGCTCAGAGCCTTTCACACGCCCCTCTGATTGCAGAGAGCACAGCCTACTGCACTGTAGGTGGATCAGGATTTGCAGCCAGGAAAATCAGAAGAGGTAAGAGCCTTTTGCACATACAAACTCATTTTATAATTACCGGAACATAGAGAGAAGGAAAACCATGTCAACGTGTGCAACACCATAAAAAGAAATGCATCATAATTAATGATGACAGGTCTAAATACATGATGTGAAAATATACAGTATGTGAAATATATAAATGGATTTCAGTCGCCTTCCCTCGGCTTACTGTGGCATATCAGGTCATGGGATATAAAAATTTGAATTTCAACAGAGTATAGCAATGCTGTCTAAGCATCTATAGACCATCTCTGGGGGACTTCTCCAAATAAAGTGGAATGATGTATCCCCTAATGGCACAATTAATCATACAAACAGTGGGGTTGACACACCCTTCAAAAGACCAGCGATTTTTATTTTCTCATCCACAAGCCCCCTCTCTTCCAGTAAGCCCCCTTTCCAAGAAAAAATCTACAGGCAGCCTAGTCAGACAATAGAGCACAATTATCTGAAGAAGAAAGCTCAGTGGCACTGACAAATGTAGCTTTTGCTGGGCAGGAAACATTATGTTCTCACACCAGGAGTTAAATACCTCCTATTCATCTCAGCCAAACAGAGAATAGGAGAATAGAGCTGGAGGGAACTAAGGCGCTTGTTAGAGGTTGCATGAAATCCAGGCGGAGGAATCTCAACTATGTTTTCTTTCATGTTTCAATTAGACTCGTATGTTGGCGAAGAGGAATTGTCACCTTGGGATAGCTGTAGGTGTGCCTATGGATCGTCTCTATGCAGATTATGTCTTTCCATGTCAGCATCTGCACTAATTAAATTTAACAACGTTTACAAACACCGGGAAGAGTCCATCCCACCAATTTTAAGGTTAGACCTCAAAACCTCAAGTGTGGGATCAATTCGGCCTTTGGGAAGGGGGTTGGGCACCGTGTACACAATGCCTCATAAATAAAGTCATTCTGTTGAAGCATGGTCATCTGTATCATCATGGGTCATGAGAAAAGGTCATGAACAAGCATTCTGTGCTGATCAGCTGCCATCGGTGCTGCCTGGTGGCATGAGTTATGGCTTCCCTTGATATGCCTGCGTCTAACAAAGCTGTTTGCCATAGGCTCAATCTATGGCCCCATAGAACAACCAGCCATTGGAGAATGAATCTATAAAGTCCCAAGTGAGCCGTAAACACAAATACTATGAAGACATGAGGAACAATAACTAGCAGCATGTGGTACTAAAACCAAAATGCTTGCTCCAATAGATAGATTTTTACAGTTTATAAAGGATTACAAGTACTTTGCAGATTTGCTTGTTTGTTTGTTGATGTTATATGATGATGATAAATCAATAATAGATTAGAAACTTTAATTAACTTTATTTTAATTACCCCAAAAGACACATTCCAGTAAACGTCACCGACACACACGTTGTGACACAGGACTGCGATTGTGAAACGCTTCGGGACGTTTTGCTCTTATTTCTCAAAGACAGACGGCGTTTTGGTAAAGTCGCTGCTGCCTGACTTTGTGTCCCAGCTGTGGTCCGCAACGTTGGCCTCATAAATTGTTGCCATTATGGCGGAGGTCAAGGTCAGTGAAAGCAGTGCGATTAGGGGTCACCGTCGGTGTCTGAATGGAGGAGGTATGCCCCCCTGTATGAGCTGCTCTTTAAGGGTCTATAGATTTTTAGAGCCCCTCTGATTGTAGATAATTACCTCTCTGGTGTGAGGGGGGAGCAGCCGGCCTCTCCTGCTGAGGCCTTTCAAACCCTCTCCTCTCCTCTCATGACCACACCAGACAAAGAGACCCAGAGTGCACTCTCCTTGGTTTCAGCAAACCTGCACATTTCCTGAGTTTGTTTCAACAGACCCAGAGTCTGTGCTTCTCGGGTGATTTTCAGAGACTATGTTTTGTTTTCAATCCTTTTGTGAACTGAAAACCTTGCAACCTTTTGGCATTAACTTGGACCGATATGGACCCTTTCTTTAATTTATTCATGTCCACAATTTTGTATATATAGGCTATTTTTATATTGTATGCTGTAGGATTTCATATTAGACAATATCTTTCTATTTGCTATTTATAATAATATTGATTATTGATTATTGATGTTGTTGAATGTATGTATATACAGTATTATTATTCAAATTGAGGCTTTGATCTATATCTTGTACCCTTCAGATGACATGGGAGCCAGACCTCCTCAACTGGTTCCCTATTGGCCCACGTACAGTACAGTACTGATGGTGACTGAGGTGGCTACTGGATATAATGGTTGTTTGGATCATATCCTGCAATCTTCTGAAGCCCTTTCTGGGCAGAACGTTATGTTTGATTTAAGCAATAAACCACGAGAGGCCGTGTTATAGTGATTTTATAACAGCTTGGGGGCGTTATTAGGCACGACGCGAAGCGGAGTGCCTAAAACCCCCATAGCTGTTATAAAATCAGTATAACACACGGCCTCGAGTGGTTTATTGCTTTTATACAACGGTTACTACAGCTATTAGTGTAAAATAAACACACAGCAATGTAAAATATTAACATTTATTCAAAACGAAGCATCATTCCCTCAATTCCGCCGAGCTAAATAGTTCCCCTAACAAATGGGTTGCCAAGCAACAACAACAACTACAATGCATTGGATCAAATGGGAGGCGCATTAATACTGAAAATGGAATGATATGCGGTCCCAGGTGTGTGTTACAAAGTATTTTAACACGGCTTCCAGCAAATCAGAATCAAGAACCAGAACTAACCGTTGTATAAGGGGGAATAAAGCACAGGGCAGCAATATACTATATTTCCTTTCTTTGATTTGTTTTCAATCCATAATGACATCAATGGTATAGAATCAAAGCTTTTACCAACAGTGTTAAACTTACTGTAAAACACAGACCACACTGCAGCTACTTCTGCAAAGACTGATGGGCAATGTCATCCTCGCACAACACAATCTCAACAAAGAGAGGTTGCTTATATAATCTCGTCTACTGTGTTGCACTTTGTAAGACCCTGGATTTCTCTGTGGTGGGATAATACTAGACATGCTGTAGGCAAAGATATTTGAAAAGAAGTGCAGATAGCATTCAGTCTTTAGCATTTAGTACATTTCATACTACACCGCGCACACGTCCCAGGGAATGAATCCATGGCCCTTTATAAAGTTAAAGAATGCCTTTAGTGTTGCTGGGAGAAAGGACACTGCCTTTGAGGAGCATAAACTGGTGATCCATGATGCCTTTATGCTAAGCTACAGTACACCAGTCCTCTAGTCTGCTTTTGATAAAGGCAAGTAGTGCACTCCATGAATTTACTGAGGCTGCCATGATTGATAAAGGAATTATAAACATACATGTATGAGAGGGTATTATACAGTAGAGCAGCTTAGCCCACCACAGGCTACTATCTCTACTGAATGCCAGTAAGGATCCATCAGTAAGGAGCATGAACATGTTTTACTGTTTATACTGTATGTATTATGGTAGTCTTTGTTTATTTGTAATACAAATTCCAAAAGACACAATTTGAGTTCCAGAGTAGAAGGATATCTTTCATAAGACCTTGATTTGAAGTTTGTTGTGATGCTTGTAATGACTTATGCTCTAATGCGTCATCTAAAACCCCCATTCAATCTGACCAGAGAGTGTAGAAATTAGCTAAGAAGATATGGAATTTAGCTAAGCTCTTCCAACCCTCCCCCACTCTGTCCTCCATTCTAAATCCACTGAGCTGTGCTGCCTTGCCTCTAGGCTGCCTACAGCATGTCTGGTCTCTCTCTCTCTCTCTCTCTCTCTCTCTCTCTCTCAGTTTCTCTAATATATATATATATATATATATATATATATATATATTTATTTCTAGACTAAAGCATCCAATCTCTGCCTATGATTTCAGTATTGAGCATGAAGGCGCTAATGTGAATGCCACTGATGGCATGGCGTATCCTGAACCATTTTCACATGGCTTAGACAAAGAGACATATTTCCGAATAGCCCCATGAGGAAGGCTATAGGCTACGCTCCTCACCGCTTTCAATGTAGCCGCAGATGTGGAGCCTTGATCACAGAGGCAGACACAAAATACTTCCTGAGTGCTCCCAATGTCAGTGTGCAGAGTTATACAACTCTCATTGCTTCGTCGTGGCGACTGTGGCTCAGGACGTAGAGCAGGTCTTCCAGTGATCATAGGGTCAGCGGTTCGAATCCCCTCTTCTCCTGTCCACATGTAGAAGTGTACTTGAGCAAGACACTGAACCCCAAATTGCTCCAGATGTGCAGGCTAGTCCCTTGCATGGCAGCTGCCGCCATTGGTGTGTGAATGTGTGTGTGAAAGGGTGAACGAGAGGCCACTGTAAAGCACTTTGGATAAAAGCACTATATAAGTGCAGTCCATGTACCATTTACGTTATGTCATAAGTAACAAATTAATTTGTCAGGTGAATAGGCTACTGTCAGCCTTTAAAAATTCACAGTTTATACTTAAAATGAATGTTTAACCAATCGATGTAAAATGTTTTGTTGAATAAACTTACTTTGCAAAGTACATAACTAAGATCCTTAGTTGCCATACAGTATGAGAGTGTGCAGCGCTGCATCCTTATAGGAGAGGCTTCCTTAATGGACTGGAGGAATTTGAACTTAATGGAATTCTGAGCTAAGAAAATCATCTCGATCTTGGAGCCCCTAGATTCTGAGATGACCTAAATCTCTTTTAGCAATCCTGATGACGATCATGGCCTATTTGAAAGATACTACTGTACAGTACATGCAGAAACCAGCATGCTAATATTACTTAGTCAAAACAGTTGTCTGTAGTTTGTAGAAGACTGGTGAAGGCATTAATGAACTGACTTTTTGCTCTTTTTGCCTGAGGAACGATCCATGATAAGAGTTTAAATTGTGCGCATCAATAAACATAAATAATCTGTTTTCCAAAATGTACAGCCCACATGGGGTTGTATAATAGTTGGATTTTTCAATTAGGTCAGGTTTTTCATTATCTCTGAATAAATCTGTGAATAAATATGAGCAACTAGTTATTTTGGGCAGATTAATGGAATATATGTTTAATAATTATAAACACCTGAGGTGCAATAAATTAAATGGCTGTATTGCAATGTTTAACAAGCGCTCTGAAAAAAATAGGGCTCATTTTGTAACTTTGATTAAAAATAATTATAGAGATACTTTTATAATTATAGAGGTACTTTTTTTTAGCGGTACTATAATTTTAATGATCTTTTATTCCAGTCAATCAGTGAGTGTCGTTGAGTTTCAACACCATCTCAACAGGTTTATTCATCGTTTTGAGAACCCTCCCATTTTAGTGCAGAGGGGTTGGTTCAGAGTCTGACGACTGATATCTAGGCTTTAGCTCACAAGTGCCTGGTGGGACAATTTTATCAATGCAATTGTGGTTCCCTGAGGAACACGCATGCCCAGCATAGTAAATGGTCCTGTGTTATGCGTTTCCGTGTGGATGGAGATTCTTTTTGAAACGCTGTGTGGCCGGAGATATTTTTTCAGTCTGACCTTTCTTCATTCCGAAAGTAGGCTAGAATGCTAATGGAAGGCTATCTGTAGCTAGCTAGCTAGCTAGGTGGTGGCATTTCAAGGCGCCCCTTGGTATGGGGTTGACTTACTGTAGCATGAGGGCCGCATATCCTACTGCGTGGAACTACTTTTTACCGGCACAGCACCCATCTAGAACTGCTGATCCAAACAGCTTCACAGACGACCTTGGATCCTGAGCAATACACCTGCTGAATGTTAACTTCAACCATTGCCCAGTTCTTGAGATAATCATGCCCCAGAGGGACAGAGAGAGCGAGAGACATGGTCTGTGGCATTACAGTGAGATATCTTTCTCATCCCTGATGGCTCATGGTTGTTCTGGCTCCATTAAAGTCTTCTGATTCAGACCTGTGTACTGTATCTAGAGAAGACTGGGAGCAAAGCAAGGTGGGCACCCATCAAGACTTTGGCCCCCAATAGGTTTGGTCAGTTCATGCCTGGTTGGATGTGCTGTTGGTTTCTCACATGCCAGAAGCACTCCTCTCTCTTCAGCTCATGACATAGCAGATTAGCATTGCACACCAGTTGAAATTGCCCATGGAAGGAAAGTACAACTCTGGCACACATTTTCTGTACTCCAAGTTTTGCTGGTACACACAAGGCTCGGTTTCTATATCGACTACAAATAATTGGGATGTTTTTGGTTTTAGTGCTCATGGAATTTTTTCCTCCGCATTGCAAAATGATGTCAGCATAATTTGCCTGAAGGGGGTCAAATCCTGGTTCACACGCAGTGCATGACTTCTCTCAAACATCATTATGTTACATATACAAAGTACCAAAGCAGGGCATGAGGACATGACACTATACCCAGAGGAGAGGTGAGGGGGAAGGGGTTTTTTAGAGGAGGGTGGGAGAGGGGGAAGTGGCTGGCTAGGTGAGGGTGGGGGGGGGGGGTGCAGTCGTACTAGGTGGGTGGTTGTTATGATTTGAGAATAGCAGTGATGGTTGGGGATTGCTGTGGATAGGATACGTGAGGTGGATGTGGGTGCTGTCATGGGGGACGGGGAGGAGAGGTGAATCTGGGTGCTACGGTGAGTCAGGCGAGCGTCTAGGCCGGGATCCTCTCACCACCCTCGTGTGTCAGAGAAGCTCACGCAGGAGGCTGCTGATGGGTGAGTGAGTGTGCTTGTAGCAGACTTCTGGAACAGAGCTGAGAGGGGACAGGGTCAGCTCGAGCAAAACAGAGTGCAGTCGAGCACAGTCTAAAAACCGGCCTCTGAGTCATGTGCCGGCAGAAGGGTGACCTCAAGTCTTGTCTCTTGTAATGCAGTTTTGCAAGTTTGAAACATAACAACTTTTTCTTGCTTCACTGGAGCATTACAGATTATTACTGTTGCCATTTTCATTGTTTTCTCCTTGATTGAATTGAAATATTGAATTTGACCGTAGCCTACTCTAACCATAAATAACGACTGCAAACTAGAGGAGCACACTGGGTAAAATGTATTGAAGTTTATTGATTCTCATTGCCATACTACAAAATACATTTGCTTCATGTGATCGATTCACCCAGGAGAGTCTGTAAAACTAATTTGAAAATGTGAAAATATATAATGTTTAAAATTGGATATGCCAAACAGAACTCTTCTTGACAATTCATAAACCATTTCCTATGGAAATCTGTGGTAGTGCTTGATATTGAAATGTTGGATCCTGCTGTTTGGCTGCTCTGCTTGATAAGCACAACGATGTTAGATGTCTTAACAGTCAAATTAATGAGATTTTCAATGAATTGGATTTTAATGATGTTCACAGTATTCTCCAGTGTATCTCATTAATAACGGGCATGTCTATTTCTCGTTTATGCCGTGCTACATGGTTGTCATTTCTTATCACCTATTTTAGAGACCGATTCTAGATTTAGTCAGACCTCAATGTTTTGCTTTATTTATTGTAGAAAACCAGCAAGCAATATTTCTATGCAAGGTTAAATACACATTGACTCATGGGATTTTATAGAAGTAATGGATATCCCAAGTGTTTGTGTTGATACTGCGATTGGGGTACTGCATTTCTCATTCCACAGAGAGTCCTGACTGCCCTTATGCCTCCAAGATAAGACCTTTATCTTCCCCAGGGTGTCAAGTAACTGTACCTCAGTCGAGCTGTAACTGGCTGCTAATGTATCACTCTCAAACAACTCTCCTGTGGACATGAACAAAGGGGAATCATTGTTCAGTACAGTGCGGTTCCCTCAGTCAACCCCCAAACAATAGGTTTGTTCTTGGGACCGATATACAGTTCCCCCGGTGTCCCTAGTAAGAACTTGTCCAGTTTATTACCCATAACCCCTCTCAGTCTCAGTGATTGATGGTACACTCGAATAGATATATGTTTATGATATCAACTGACATTATAACGCAGTTTGCAATATTCATAAATCACATTTTATGAAAATGAGTTGTCTGAAAAATGTGCTGTCTAACTGTGACTTATCTTTACAATTATGTTACGTTAATAACAAGTATGTTATCGTTGTGATTATTCCACAAGGTCCAGATGGGGCCTTGGCTCATGTTGAAAACATAAATTCACTGTTTAGTGGTTAGTGAACATAACAATGGTCATTGATAATTTGGCCTCCCATTCAGCCATCTTAATCACATTCGGAGGCTACAATTTAGGAGCCTACAACTTAAGATGTACAATATACCGACAAGTTGCCTATTTAGTAGAGACATATGTCCTATTTTGTGTTTAATTTCCCACAGTTTGTGTTCAATCTCCAACAACCTTCATAGTACATGATAGAGTGCTAGTAATAACTGTGTAATGATATGATAGTACGGGATAATTAGCTTTATAGATACAGGGTGGATACACAGTGATGAGTTTGATGGCTCAATAATAATGTCATTAGGTGTGGCGTTGCTGTTATTAGCTCTGACCTTTTCAGTCACCTCCGTACTCCTCTTGTCAGAAGCCAGCCAGCGGTGACAGGGTCTGACGGACACGTCCCCAGGACCCGTCACATATATCTGTGACCCTCCCAGTGGCTAAGCTGTCCTCACTCTCTCACAGCCTCGATCAGCCCCAGCTTCACCTCACTGCACACCAAACAAGGAGAGAAACGGCCGTCATTGGGACTTTTGACTTCGCAAACATGATCCGATATGCTGGGTAAGATTATATTATGAAGAGGCGTATGGTAGCCTACTGTATGTTGCCATTTCATTGCAGGACTTGTGCCACTTCTGGGTTCACAGCCCTGGGATTTGAACCAGCAGAACCTCCCGCGACCCTCATCTCCTCCTGCCTCTTCTCCATCTGCTGTTCATGTCAACATGAGTTCTCACTTACGAACTGTACAGGGAGAAGCTCTGTATGACAAAGCAGCTGTATGGGAGACTTGCATAATAGTTCAGTACTACAATACAGGTCATTAAAATAAAACCAGGAACAGTCACCCCATGTTTAGCAGCTTCATCTTGACTGAGCTCTGAAAGATAACACAATAACTAGGAAAAGGGGTATAATTTTCCCTTTGTATAAATTCCCTGACAGCTGTTCAGTTCTATGGGCAGAGATGTTCCTTGAGAAAGGAGCTTCATTTGAAACATAAATCCATCCAGTCATCTTTCCCCAATAGAAACATTGTAACAACACTGCATTGCATGAACACATACAGTAGTATCTCATTAAAAATGTTCATCGTGGTCATTTTTACACAAAAAAAAAAAGATCTACCAGAGCTTCTGTTTGTCTTAATACCCCCTTCCTGTTGGCAGTTCCTTTTTTTATGGCTGTCTCTCCATGTTTTCAGTTTTTGTAGGGTTAAATACACTTGTGGGGATTTAATTTGAACCATTTTGCACCCAGTAAACCAGATTAGGGACGAGGAGGAGACACACACTATCTGACTGGTGCACATTTCTGTCCCCCAACATAATATATCCTAAAATTATGTTTTCAAATTGTTAAATAAGTTTTACAGGCTCTCCTGGGTGAATTGATCACATGAAGCAAAATGTATTTTACACGCAGCCTCATATCTTGGCACTGCTGCATGTTAAAGCCAACAGGAAATGACTGACTCCTCACTCTCTTACCACCCTTGATCTTGATTCAGTCAGTGCAACAACAACAGGCCATAAATCATAGTCATTCCGAGACACAAAGATGAATTTGATTGCTCTGTACAGGATCATTGACTCCAAATGTGTGGGGGAAATGACTGAGGGTGCGTGTGAGAGAGCCAGAACAGGGACACCAGAAGTGAGATCGATGTTATGGGTTTTAGTCAGCAGCAAAGGAAGTCATATGAAATAACACATTTTTCTATGTAATTATCCAGGTGGTTTACTAACAGTTTATCAATCAATCAATCAATCAATCAATCAAAGCTTTATTTGTATAGCGCATTTCATACCCAGAGGCAACCAAATGAGCTTCAGCCAGTTTAGAAGGGATCAGTTCTAAAATAAAAAAAGAAGAAAAAAAAGGTACATTCTCATAAAACAATGTGTTGTTCCTGAAACCACTCCACATATACAGCTTTACACACACATATATAGCTTTAATGGCACTGAATAGCCAATTGCTCAAATTGATAAGAAATAGTGAGGGATGACTAGAAAGGGTTAATCTCATGAGGTAACATCTTTATCCTATTACTGATCACTGTGGTCATACACTGCACGTTTAGAATATGTCTGTCAAATCAAACCAGAGCATTCAGCTCTTGTTTCATTCCTCGGGGGAATAATATGAGTGGGGAAATAATATGAATTACGAACAGAAGCCCTTTCTCTTGTCCCCATTCGTTAGTAGGTCTTCTGTGTTTAGCGTGCGAGAGAAATCAAAGAGGAGCTTTTATACCATTCAAGGAGGGAGGTAGGCGCCCACCAGGTGCAGTAGAAGATAAACCCAGACAGCGGTGGCTTTTGTGGGGCCTCCTGGGGATTTGCAGGGCTTTGAACAGCTCTCCAGCGTCAACACCGTGACAGAGTGGAGCTCCACAGTGGCAGGACACTGCCATGTGATGGACAAGGGGTGGAACTGCACAAACAACACTGGCTGCCTGTTGGTCTGCCGCTAGCTTGTCTGTCTAGCAGTGGATGGCACTCTGCTTTGACCAATTGTTATGTCTTGGGGAAAATAGGTTTTAACTTTACTAGCCTACATACAGAGAAGGTCATGTGCTCTTGAAGACGCATTAGTATGTGCAGGAGCGTGTGTATGTGTGAGTGTGTTTTATGTGTCTAGCTGTGAAAAGAAAAGGGATGTGTGACAGAGTGGGGGCACATTGCTGTATGCATTGTACGGATCTCTTAAAAGAGTACACTGTGTGTGTGTGTGTGTGTGTGTGTGTGTGTGTGTGTGTGTGTGTGTGTGTGTGCGTTTAACATTTCTATGTCGTGGGAGCCAAATTTCCCCACAAGAATGGAATGGTCCACACATGTTTAGGGTTGATTTTAGAGTCAAAGGTTAGGGTTTAGGGTTTGGGTTACAATTATGATTAGGGTTAAGTTTAGGGGGCAATGATTATTTCTAGGCTTAGGGGTTTAGGGTTTTTTGGAGGGTTATGGTTAGGGTTAGGTTAGGGTAAAGGGTGAGGGGTAACCCGCATTGCTGGTTCCTTCCACACCCCCGCTTCACACAGATGCAGACATCCACATTCTTTGTTGGCCACAATGATGGCGTCTGTCTGTGTGACCTGATCCTGTCTCCACTCGCCACATCCACTGTCCAAAGCTCCCGGTGAACAACACCACCCCATCGTGTGCAGCAGACAGTCAAACAACCTCTTGTCTTTCCTAGGTGCCAGGTGCCAGTATGCATGTGGCATAAAAGCGAAACCAGGCTGGCACCAGGGTCAGTTATCCTACAAGGCTGTCCACTAGAGCAGAGCAGGGCCCTCGGGATCCTTGTTCCTCCGTAGTCGATTAGATGTTCACTTCTGACACCAGTGTAACAACATCAAAAAGGCCATGGAGACGTCATTAGTTCTTCACACTTGCATATTTATTAAACAGAAAGATAAACAATAAAACGCTCTCTGGCTTCCGCCGGATCAGCTGAACTTTTACTTGCACTCACGTCAGCCAATTAGGATAGGGCAGGCCAGACCTCCATAAAACAATACTTTGCTGCCAAAATATCCTCTGAACCCAATTCGGCAAGTAACCGAAAAGGGTCGGGGATCAACCCTAATGGGCTACGCCTCCCTCATAGAACGACCGTTACGCGAGTGTAACTGGTATTCTATTCCAGGAGGCTCCGCCCCTTAGGGGCTTTGCTCCTATTGGTTTAAGGGAGGTCGCCCTACATAAAACCCCCGTTGGAACCGTCGCACACAATGTGCAACAGTCCTTTGGGTCCTGAGGCATAACCAAGAACGCAAGTATTCTTTGAGCAATGAACAAAACTAACACCACACACACTGCATGACATCAGAGTGAGTGGCAGCCGCTCCAAATAGTTTTATAAAGCAAGCAAGTACAATATGAACTTTATGCACGCAGGAAACATGGACCCCAAGTGTGCGATCTAAGCCGTAGTGTTCTACGCCCAAACAATGAGAGTACACCAACTCCCTAAACCAATTTATTACAGCGAGAGTTAGTCACAGGAGGCTATCAGAGCCTAAGAAGAAAAGGCATGCACAGTTACATGTAACTGACTGGAATGTCTGTTACCAATCTGTCTCGCATAGAGCTTCAAGTCCTCCTGTTTCCGGAAAACCGGGAATGTGGTGTGCTGCACGACGGAGCGCCACCGACCTCACGCCACCCAGGCAGTTGATGTAGGCTACTGGCGCCATGTTGTCCGATCTGACGTGCACATCCATGCCTCAAAACGGGGTCTCAAAGTGCCTGAAACCAACAGCACCACCTCCAGCTCCAATGGGTTGAAGTGTCGTTCCATGTCCCGCCGACATGGCCGCAGGGAGGGGTCTGTGAACAGTGAACACTTGGACATAATTGGAGACTCGACCCAGACGCAGGCCCTGTGTAAGAGTCTGGGGGCCTCTCCAAAGGTCCAGGTCCCTCTGGAGAGATCCTGGCACACACAGCGAAAAACGGTCACGCACCAGGGCTGACCAGGGACTCCTGAACTATCACTGCTATGCAGCGTCTGAGCAACGCAACCCGTAGTGGGTACATACGCCCCCCCGTGCGTTTCGGGACCAGGAAGTGGTGGGATTAGAATGCCCTGTTCCTGTCCTCCAGTGGGAGCACGGTCACAGCTCCCTTCTCGATGAGGGAGGCGATCTCCGAACTCAGAGCTTCTGCCTTCTCCTTCATCGCCGTCCACTTCACGCCTCAGAAAGGTGGAGGAGTGCGTCGGAGCTCCCGTGTGTACCCAAGGCGGATTGACCTGGCTAATCAGCCGGACAGTCCATTGAGCTGGGACCACATGCTATAGCTCGCGCTCAGGGCCGAGCAGCCAGCTGAGGGTCGTTAATAATATAAGATTGTTCCCTGATGCTCCGGCCCGACGCAGGACCCTTCAGAGGATGTGGGGACACAGCCCAAGAGGGGGTGGTTTTGAAAGAGAGAGCTGGAATGTGTTGGGGAGGTCATCTACCGTGATGGGGGGACGACTAGACAACTGTTGCTCCAGGCGATGGGCCTGACCGCTTGACCTTGGCCAGGGAAACAGGAGTACAGGGGCTATTACGCTCTGTGCGCAAACAAGCCACACGTACCAGAGCACACAAGCGCCTCTTGAAGGAACCGCATCCTCACACAGACAAGGGAAAGCACCAACCCTGGTCCTGCCACCGAGGGGGAGCCCTTTCCCTCTCTCATGAGAGAAGGAAAACTGTGCCGCCCGCTCCGGTGTTCCTGCTGTCCTCAACTTGGGTCGTTTAGTTTTGTAGGTTTTCTAAAAGAGTCCTTTCTCAGGCTCTGGTTCACTGGCGAATAATTATCCGTTGCTGCATCAAACAATGATTTATCCAGGAAGATTATCCACCCCCAAGTCCAGAGAGAGCGTGTCCTTCCCATGCTCTTCTCGGGGACTGTCATCCAGCTTCCTGGGTCTCCCTCGCGTCTTGTTTATCCCCACAAGAGAGCTTTCAAGTGCCAGCCTCTCTCGCATTTCTCATTGAAATGGACAATCACAATACTTTTCATCTCGACATGAGAAGGTCACAGAGACACAGGGTTTGGTTAGGCATAAAGCTCTCGAACTAACGAATGCAGCAACACCAGACATGTCCTGCTCGCACGCGCATCTGCATGCACATCCACAAAATGCATTCATGGGCTGAGGTCTGTGCTCTCTGAGCACCATTTCTAGTTTCTGTATGCAGCAAGCATCTAAGCCAGTGAATTCGACTCCACTAATACATCTATAGGCTATACAATTACTCATACTGTGGAATTTTAATTAATACCAACACATCGTATATCATAGGCTTCCCGAGACCACCATGCACTCCTAGTCTAACTGAGGGTGATCTGAATAGGCGAAAATCCCTTCCATTGCAAACAAGCGCAGCATTGTCCGACGGGAAAAATGTATAATGTGTTCATGTACTAAACAAAATGTACTTGGCAGTGGGAAAATTTAATTGTGGAGAGCGCCCCCCGGTGGTGGGCTCTGGTACACTGTATGTGATGGACGCACACCAATGTAGGCCAATGTGGTACAGGGTTCAAAATTAATATGCATTTTTATATAAATCTAATCCCATTAAATGTCAATTTTTAGTTCTTACTGACATTGATTTCAGTCTTTTTATTATCTTTAATTTGTGAAAGATATAGGCTATGAAAGATTTATGAGAACGAATAGAAAGTGAGTATGACTACAGCAGCGTACTGAGGCCTAGGACTGGGAGCAGACGCTCAGTTACAGTCCTGGGTGTGTTTTCTGAGCTTTGTTGATAGGAAAGAGGCAGGTGGTGTGGAGGGGGATGTGTGTGTGTGTGTGGGGGGGGGGGGGGGTCTTGGAACGGCTAAACAACTGGGTTAGTGTCTCTTTGGCAATACGGACTGTGTGTGGTCTTGAGAGGGAGTGAGACTGTTCATGCTGGCGAGAGGGTGCATGGCTAGGGGCAGTATTGGATGTGTGTCTGTGCGGTTTTGTCCGTATCCAGTGCTGTGCATTATTCTTCATTAGAAACAGTTCACTGCCTCTGACTGGTTCAGGCCAATCAGAGAAACAGACTGGTCAAACCAGACAAGCCCAGCCACTCGGTCTCAGCCAATGAATATTCACTTTGCAGAAAATGTCACCCCATCGCCACGACATTATTCTGTATTCAAATGTTGTCATGGAATTTAGTAGTGTGCAGAAATGCATTCTTAATAGACTCCTTTGTAGTTTCATGTGAATATGCAGTCATTTAGTTAGATTTTTCACATTGAAAATTGTAAAGCAAATTATTTTGTTCATTTATATTCATTGTGGCATAAACATTGTGGCATTTTGTGTGCAGCATGGTAATTGCAACTAATTCCTCGCTCCATACTCTATCAATAGAGAAGAGAGAGCGAGAGAGAGAGAGAGAGAGAGAGAGAGAGAGAGAGAAAGAGAGAGACACTATTTTCCCCATAAGCCAATGTTTTAGCCTTACCCCCCCAGTATGACAATTTAATCCGTAGCCTCAGCAGGTGGGCCTAAATATGCAATTCACTGTCATCCATGGACGTTACTTTGAATCTACTCACAGAGGTGAGATAATCAGAATCTAAATAAACACATGAATATGAATTGCATTTTCAGACTGGGTAAGCACCAAACTCAAGGTTTTGGGTCAGACTTTTCCATCAGATATTGATGAAATCATACTCCTCATTTACTTTCATCTTCATTCGTGCTTTAGATGACTCCTGTGGTCATCATATAGATAGATAGATAGATAGATAGATAGATAGATAGATAGATAGATAGATAGATAGATAGATAGATAGATAGATAGATAGATAGATAGATAGATAGATAGATAGATAGATAGATAGATAGATAGATAGATAGATAGATAGATAGATAGATAGATAGATAGATAGATAGATAGATAGATAGATAGATAGATTAATGCAATGGATCTGAACAGGCGTACTAACTCAAAACATGTCAATTACAAAGAGCCAATAGAGATGACCATTTAAGCCAGCGAAATGTACAATATAAAATATTCTAACTCTCAAGAGTGTTAATAATCTTGTCAAGTCACATTCAATTGGCATATCAAATAAGCCTACAGTAGCCTACATATGATCCAAGACAACTAGGCTACTATCTATCCTCAATGAGTCAGTACGGAAAACAAGCAGCAGATGTCAGCATTGGCCTTCTATTCACATTGTCTACTCAGATGCTGAGCAGAGAGTAGTGAAGCTCCCAAGCATACAGTGCACAAAATACTGTACATTGCCAATAGTAACGTGCTAAATTAACCTAATGTGTACAAGTTCCGTTTTGAAAGTAACATACCCAACACTGTAGGCCTACATTGTAGCTTACAAGTAAATATAGGGCCTACGCCCGAGGGTTTGGTGTAAGAGAAAAGTAGCCTTCAATCTAGGCTATCTTTTCATGTTGTGGTTCACCATTACTGCCTCTAATATAAAACAGTAATTCATATGATCAAATATGCTAAATGTGGCCTGCCTGAAAAACTAAAATCAGTTAGTCTACTGCTTGTGCAGTGCTAAATTCTCCTGCTAAACCGCAGATTAATAGACTATTAGGTTTAAGGCTCTGACTCAAAAGCAGATGACAAAACAAGATTAGGCCTATATCCACAAATGTAAACCAAAGCCAGATAGCCAACACCAGTACATGCATCCAACTAGAAGGCACACATGCAGTCAATTCAACCACTTCATTGGGTCATCAGTCTGATAGTGGGATGTGTGTGTGTGTGTGTGTGTGTGTGTGTGTGGGGGGGGGGGGGGTTCAAGAGGGGCCTTCCTCCTCAGTCATGCTACTGGAGGAATGGTGTCCACGGCAACACCAACACCGGTTGACAACAACCACTTTGATAGGCTGCATATTGTTGTGACAGCACCCCAAAATCCTAAAACATTGTTTACACTCTGTTTAGTGCAGTGTCACATAATCTCAATAAAGGAATCCACATGTAGCCCACTTTCTAGAGAAAGAAGAGGGAAGGGGGAGAATCTGTGTGTAACGGTTGTAGGTGTTTGTTTAGAACAGTTCATATTTTTGGGTCAGACTTTTCCATCAGATATTGATGAAATCATACTCCTCATTTACTTTCATCTTCATTCGTGCTTTAGATGACTCCTGTGGTCATCATATAGATAGATATATATATATATATATATATAGATAGATGGATAGATAGATAGATAGATAGATAGATAGATAGATAGATAGATAGATAGATAGATAGATAGATAGATAGATAGATAGATAGATAGATAGATAGATAGATAGATAGATAGATAGATAGATAGATAGATGCAATGGATCTGAACAGGCGTACTAACTCAAAACATGTCAATTATATAATCTCAATAAAGGAATCCACATGTAGCCCACTTTCTAGAGAAAGAAGAGGGAAGGGGGAGAATCTGTGAGTAACGGTTGTAGGTATTTGTTTAGAACAGAGAGGAGACACCCTTCTGAACTCAGGGTGGGTGTGGAGCATTGAGCAGCATTTGAGACATCAATAGCCTACTTTTCATGGAGATATGGTTCAGTGTTTGATTCTACTTGCGGCATCTTCTTGGTAAGTTATTATATTAAGTCGTTCATATAATACAAGAAGCGGCGGGGACGGTGTAAAATGATCTTTCTTGATCGTTTGAATAGGGCTTCTATAATTAGTGGCAGGTTCATTTATTTAGTTTAATGGAATTTGTCTAAGACACTTTAGAAAACGAGTAGCCTGGCTAAATATGCTTATTCAAACATCTGTTTAAATGTTCTTACAGTCAAGCAATAGCAAAGTCTTAGTTGGGATATACTGACGATCCACAGGTGATTATGCGTCATCGCAAAATGTGTATTTTCGTTATGCCTACCACTGAATCGTAAACGGTTTTATGGAGCAAGTTATATATTTCACGAATGTATTTAGAATTCGTGTTCTGTGATGTTTAGGGTATAGCCTAACTAGCCTATAGGCTACTATTTAGTAATCTGTGATTGCATACTACAAAATTATTTGTAGGCCTATTGTAGGCTTTTGCTGTAAAAACAACAACACAGCCTAGAGAAAGACTATAACTATGGCATGAAAATAAGTGTAAACAAACACTAGTTGTGTAAACAAGCACTATCTATCAGCTCATGAATGTAGTTTGCAATTGAGAAGCTCCGAGGATTAATCCTGTTTTCTATAATTCGAGGTACTGTAGTTACAGTATTTGAGGGCTTTGTGTACAGTAGCATCCACAGCGAAGGGAGGCAGCCACAACTTCATTACCATGACAGGTACTGTTCACCAGCTCTGCTAAGAGCCTCTGACAATCCCCATACACACTTCTGGAGTGAGTCTTGAACATTGAATTGTTTTGCTATCTGATTTCGTGATTGAGAGAGGAATGGGATGCGGTACTGGGTTTAGTGTTAACATTCAGTACCAATAAACAGCTCTAAGTCTGGGGATACAAGTTCCATTAGAGAACAAGAAAATGTAAACCATTGCAATGGTGTGATTTTCATCATTTGAGCCAACATTCATTGGAAATGTGAGCATCTCAATTGGTAAAAGGGATCCCAATATTCAATGTTCCCGTGGAGAGGTATTCTCATCAGTCTGTGACTGGTCCACAGCAACAGACTAGTTCAATCCACCTTTATTAAATAGAGAGTGGATTTTAAAACTGATATTGATGGCATGTGTTCTCATATTGTGTTGTGCCATGAAAAGAACACAAACAACAACATATTTAAACTGGTCTATCAGGTTTTGAGCAATAATGTTACAGCAAACATTGTGCAGTCTGGGCCATAAGAGATGCTGCTAAATTGCTCAGTGGTCTCTTATTATTAATGGCAATGGGGTTAATTCAGTTTCAGTTCCGGACATCAAATAAAAATGTTAACATCCCAAGACCCTGATGCAAAGAAACTGCTTATTAGTCTTATAAAAAACATTTTAAATATATAAGTCTAATTTAAATGGAACTGACTTTTCTGACTGACAATATTATTGATGCACTTGTTTCTTCCTCTTGTAGGTGTTGGCTGGTTGCAATATTGACGCAGAATACCTCACACTTTCAAATACTCCTTTCATAATGTGAGGACAACTAGAGGCGACTCACTGCCATGATGGGGTCTGCATCTGACGTACCCACAGATAATCATTTCAACACTACTTGGGACAGCTGGGAGGGGGTGAATGTGACACTCTTGTCCAACTCCACCCTTTCCTCGCAGCACTTTAACACCGCCCTGTTAGGGGTGTCACTCGGCACGCTGTCTCTGCTGACAGTTGTTATGAACATCCTGGTCCTCTACGCCGTGAGGAAGGAGAAGACGTTACACACTGCGGGGAACCTCTATATTGTCAGCCTCTCTGTGGCGGACCTAATCGTAGGAGCCACTGTGATGCCCCTGAACCTGGTCTACCTGCTGGAAGATGAGTGGAGACTCGGCCGTATAGTCTGCCAGTTTTGGCTGATCATGGACTACGTTGCCAGCACAGCCTCCATTTTCAGCTTGTTCATCCTGTGCGTGGATCGATATCGCTCTGTCCTCCAGCCGCTGTCATACCTAAAGTATCGGACCAGAGGCAGGGCGAGCGTCATGATCGGCGGCGCCTGGCTCCTGTCCATGACTTGGATCATCCCTATTCTAGGATGGCGGTCGTTCTCTCACGTCCAACTGAAACCGGAGATGGAGAGCAAGTGTGACACCGACTTCCGGTTCGTCACTTGGTTTAAAGTGATCACGGCGGTGTTCAACTTTTATGTGCCCTCCATTTTGATGCTTTGGTTTTACACTCGCATTTACCTGGCCGTGAGGCAACACTTAAGAGACAGAGAGAGAATCATCAAACCCACAGACTCCTTTGGAGAGACTGGGGTGCCACAAAATGTCCTAACACTCGGAAACGATGACTTCTGTCTCCGGTCTCCTGTCAAAGATGACATGGCATCATCATCAAAGTATTCTAACAATGATTCCTTGCTGGATAAGTACATTTTAGAGCAGTCATATTATGCCAGGGTTACAAATGAGCGTCAAAATACTGATTTCCAAAGTGACAGAAACACAGGCTGTCATCAGAGCTCGTTGATCACAACAGGACAATTGAAAAATTCAGCCAACGGTAAAAAGAGGGATTCTTTGTCACCTGAGGAAGCGCAGACAGGCTCAGCTACCCCACTGTCAATGTTGCCATTCGTCTTTCAGCATTCAGAAGACAACAACGTGAAAAAGCTGTATAAGTCAGTGAGTGACTGCCAGGTAGCTGTGCCAAACTCAGTGGCTGGAGTATGTGAGATAATCCAACTGTCTGATGTGCAGAGATACACCACCATGTTGTATAGCAATAATGAATTCAACCAAACCCTGGCATCTCAGTGCCACGAGGAGGCCGATACCAAAATGGAAGCGGCCAATAGCCTGAGTGTGAAACAGACTTGGCAGAGGTTCCGCGAGCAGTCTCGCCAGCGCATCCACAGCCTGCAGGTCCACAAAGAGCACAAGGCTGCCAAGCAGCTGGGCTGTATCATTGCTGCATTCATGATGTGTTGGATACCCTACTTCATCGCTTTCATGGTCATGGCTTTTTGTCAGAATTGTGTCCATCATGACCTTCATATGTTGACCATATGGCTAGGGTACATTAACTCAACACTGAATCCTTTCATATATCCTCTTTGCAACGAGAATTTCAAAAGAGTTTTTAAAAGTATATTGCACATTCATTGAAAGGTCTCTTTTGAGTACCTATAGTGACTTTCCCTCAACTTGATATAGGCCTGTAGGCTACAGTATATGAACAATGTCAATGCATATAAGGGCTACTGTATTTATCATAACTTAGTAAATATTTTACTTAGGCTATTTATTGTCACAATCAGGCATTGCACAAGGGGTATCACATGTATTTATTTGATGTGTTGTTTGCGGTTTTGGGTGCCTTTAGCCTACTCAATAAATGTCTTAAATGATTTTTCTGATATCAGGGTTCATATACTTTTCCAGATATTAAAGACTTCTTGGAGGGAATTTAATTTACAGTTTAACATATTCTGCTATAGCCTATCATGTCAAACTTGTAAAGTCACCCTTCTTTGAATACTGTACAGGTCTCTACGCAGAGTAGGCCTAAACTTTCCTCTGCTTTTAGTTCTAAACAATTCAGAAAGTGACTTGTGTACTTTTTTCTCGTTGAAATCATTTTTTGAAGACAGGCTAAATTAAGCCATACATAGCTAGGCTTTTTCTTCTAACCCTTTGCGAGAATGCACAGAGTTTATCAGTCTGTGTTGTATAAATTCTCTCAAATGGTTAGAAATACATGTATTAGTCAATTGTTTGTTGGCCCTTGCTCTTACTCTATTTGCAATAGGTGCTATTATTCCTCACTATAAAGCTGTAGTTGGAGCTTCCAACAACTCTGAGAAGACCAGATTCTAAGGGACTGACTTCGGGTCTCTTCCAGGGCCGTGTCCGAAATGCATACTACCTGCTACTTGCTATATAGTAGGCACTATATAGTAGGCATACTAGGCAAGTTTATTTATATAGCACATTTCAGCCACAGGGCAATTCAAGGTGCTTTACATGAGACATTAAAAGCATTAAAACAAAAAGCAAGACATTATAGACATTTAAAACAAAAGGCAGGACAAATGAAAAGCATTAAAACAAAAAGCAAGTCATTATAGACATTTAAACAAAAAGCAGGACAAATAGAATACAGGAATAAAAGTTACAGTGCAGTATACTGATAAACATAGCTCCTCTTAGAAAGCAGTGGCAAAAAGAAAAGTCTTCAGGCTTGTTTTAAAAGAACCAAGAGTTGCAGCAGACCTGCAGTCTACATACTATATAGTAGCCTACCTACTATATAGTAGGCGAAATACAGTATGCACAGTTTTGATGTAGCATGCTGCATCTCGCCTACTATATAGCAAGTAGTATGCATTTCGGACACGGCCCAGGAGTCAGGATGCAGGTTTGATTGTGGAGCCTAAACGTTTGGGCTCTAATCTGAGTTGATTTCGACAAAGTATTTGGGCGGCTGGAATGTGAACCAACACGACAAGCGGGTCTCCTAGTTTTTAGTAGGCTACCTGTCCAGAACAGCCAGGGTAGTACAGCAGGGCTAAGAGAAGTCACGTTAGCTTAACCGTGTCTTGAAAAAGAAGAGATGAAAAGGGGGGCATACAGATTTTTGTCCGTTTTTTCCTGCTTTGTCGTTTGTGCTTTCTTGCTTTTATTTTGGATGTTCGTGTTCTACTCAATGATGGCTGCCCCGTGAACTGAATCGAACTGCCCCAAAGCTGCTCAAGTTAACTTGTATTAGCTTCGAGCTAACTAGCACTACAGTCACAGCCGGTGTCAAAGCTGGGTGTATTATTTATTCCAGCTAACCACTGTACATAATCTGGTTTTGTAACACAAAAATAGGGTCCGAGAAAGCTACCGTTAAGCACTGACGAAAGAACCTGGTGCTAAGCTAGGCTAAGCTAAGATAGCAGCTGCTTTGAATCGATCCCAGACTGCATTGCGAGTGTCGACGTCATACCCAGATGGTGGATCCCTCCTGATCATATGATCTGAAAAGGAAGCAGGAGGTTTTGTACATGGTTTTTGTGGGTAAGTGCAATTTGTGAATCAGTAGCTACTTGGCTGGCTAATACGATTGTAAAACTGCTCCATAGAAGTTTGTTTACGAGAAATGTAGAATGACAGACGTCCTCCTGTAGTGACATTAGCTTTGGTGGGAATATGAGCTAATATGCTATTAGCATGTGATGCACAGGTTCTTCAGTAGGAAAGTACAAAGTAAAGAGACCGATCTGACAGATCCTGTCATCCTGTTCACCTCACACACTCTTTACGTACGTAACACAACTTATATGCAAGATAGATAAGTAGATAGATACAGTAGATGGATGAATAGTGTACTGTACTTTAGATTGTGATTCTTGCACTTTGCCTTCAGCACTAGATTATGCTCTTAGTCACTTGTTTTAGAAAGAAGATGCACTTGTGAGTTCTGGCAAGTAGTAGTACATTGGCTCTTCCTACGTTAAATGCAATTATTGTTAGTCGCTTTGGATAAAAGCGTCTGCTAAATGACTGTAATGTAATGTAATGTAATGTAATAGTGCTACTTATTACAATCTCAAGCTGACAAAGTGTACAATCTCAAGCTAGTGTACATCTTGTGCAATACCGACAGTGTCGGTCAAATCAGAAGTATGCCATGTTAATGAATACTAATTGAACTGTGAGCTGCCCATTCCTGTCCAATACACATCTGGGCACCAAAACAAACTGTCGTAGCCTCCCACCAAGCTGGCTCAGGTCCATAGTGGGAAGCCAGTCAGGGCGTTGAACAGTCTGTCTCTCTCCTACTACTGTCACCGGGTCCAGACTGACCCCCAGTACAGACACTGCCCTCCTGATCAGCTTGTCTATCCCTGTGATATACTGACTTGTCCCTTTACAGTTACAAACAGCTGATCAGTTGAGGGATGACTTGTTATTCCCAGGTCGACCTCTGCTTCACGAGCATACTGAACGGAGCTCTATAGCTGAAGTACTACTAACACGATGTGCATAAATGACTAAATAGATGTCATTCTACCCAAGACAGGCCTAAGCTGTGCTTTGGCAACAGAGCTAGATGCCGTGCATTCCTTTCCCACGATGAGTAACGACTGTCCGATTGCTCTTCTCCCATAGATTGTAAGTTAGTCAAGAAGACCTGAAGTCTCAATGGCCTCTGAGTCGACTGAAACAGGCACAGCGGACCAGAAGCTGCAGTTTGCTCCTTTCTGCAGTGCTCTAGAAGCTGGCTTCTGGCACCAGCTCACGCAAAAGAAACTCAATGACTACAGACTCGACGAGAGCGCCAAAAACATCAAGGGTTACTACTACAATGGTGAGTTGATCATCTAGATTGTACAGCCCGACCCCGGTCTGTGGTAGGTTAGATTGTGCTATATGTGTGCTAGCTCTTCACCCTGTGAAGTGTTTTTCATCTCGTTCGAATGAGCTTTGTGTGGAATGCAGTGTGCCGATAAAAAGGCTGCTTTCTCTTACGTGTGTAACATTTTCTCTGATACAGGTGATCCAGTCGGCCTCCCCACTCGCCTGACTTTGGAGTTCAGTGCATTTGATGTGTAAGTACAAAAACCTAGGTTACATAATAATAATAATAATAAAAGATAGATAGATAGATAGATAGATGGAAGCCTTTATTTAGACAGGGAAGAACACAGGAGGTGTTCTGGTTGGGGAGTCAGGAGGTGTTCTGGTTGGGGGGTCAGGAGGTGTTCTGGTTGGGGGGTCAGGGGGTGTTCAGGTGGGGGGGGGGTCAGGCGGTGTTCTGCCTGGGGGGGTCAGGAGGTTGACGTCAGCAGATCGGAGGGTCCAGGAGGGAGTGTGCCAGTGGAGGAGACCAGAGAGAGAGGAGGAGGCTAGTGTGCCAGTGGAGGAGACCAGAGAGAGAGGAGGAGGCTAGTGTGCCAGTGGAGGAGACCAGAGAGAGAGGAGGAGGCTAGTGTGCCAGTGGAGGAGACCAGAGAGAGAGGAGGAGGCTAGTGTGCCAGTGGAGGAGACCAGAGAGAGAGGAGGAGGCTAGGTTGTGATGAAGGGCTTCTCAGGTGGGTTTAAATTGTATCCGTCGTTTGATCGGAAGCCAGTGGAGTTTTTAGAGGACGGGGGTGACGTGATCTCTGGTGCGGATATGAGTGAGCAGACGGGCAGCAGAGTTCTGGATGAGTTTGAAGTCAGTTGAGAACTTTGGTGGGCGTGCCGTAGAGGACGCTATTGCAGCGGTCAGTCTTGAAGGGATGAAGTTGTGGATGAGGGCCTCAGCAGCCGTGAGAAGAACAGGGATGGGCGGAGGCGGGTGATGTTTTCAAGGTGGAAAAAGGCGGTTTTTACTGTGTGCTTGGGGCTGATGATATTATGAAATTATGCTAATTATAATAACAATTATATCAGATTTGTCACAGGTACATACAGCAGTACTGTCCTCCCATCTATGTTGGCTGCAAAACCGGTGTGGGAGATGTCGGAACAAAATATTTCACTGATGTGACATCTCTCCCCACTCGTGTGCAGGGATGCTCCTACCCCCGCCCGCTGCTGCCCGGCAGGAGGCACCCTGTACAACACCAACACGCTGGAGGCGTTCAAATCCTCCGATAAGAAAGCTCTGTTGGAGAAGGAGGCCAAGGAGGTACAGTAGGGACACTACTGTACATGAGTCTCCCCCTGGATACCTGACACACAGCAAGACTGCAAGCATTAGATGTTCACACAAAATGATTATCAGTTGAGCACATCCAATGACTTTTTTTTGGGGGGACTTACAAATAATGGCCGTGTTTCCTGAAGAAGAACCTTCTTAAGGACTGAAGAAAGGTCCAAAGAGGAGGTCAGCTAAGACGGAGACTTAAGAAAAGAGTGTTTCCCGTACGCGTTCTTGGAGGCCTTCTTAGTGCCCTACTTAGTGCCCTACTTAGTGCCCTTCTTAGTGCCCTACTTAGCACCGCGCTAAAGAAGCTTCTTTACAGGAGCTGTCCACCACCACCTCGGTACTGAAAACAAATCAATCGATGCCAGGCTAATCGATTGTTTCACATAATTGCATGCTCCCAAATTAAATTTTGATGTAACAAGTGGCATCCCCCCAGACCCTTCTTACAAAACCTTCTTAACGAAAGATCGTCTTGGGCTAAAAAGCATTTCGGGGAAATGCGTTTGCTTCTTTCGGGATCCTTAAGAAGACTCAAAGAAGCCTCTTGGCTCTAAGAAGATTTCGGGAAACGCGGCCAATATCATTGATTTATATTAATTAAATAGCTTTCATTTTCACATATTGTTTGTTTCAACGCAGTTTTGTGTGCACTTGATTGATTGATTGATTTATTGGGTAAAAGTACAAAGAAACAGTACATTCCAGAGGATAGCATTACATTACATTACAGTCATTTAGCAGACGCTTTTATCCAAAGCGACTAACAATAATTGCATTTAACGTAGGAAGAGCCAATGTACTACTACTTGCCATAACTCACAAGTGCATCTTCTTTCTAAAACAAGTGACTAAGAGCATAATCTAGTGCTGAAGGCAAAGTGCAAGAATCACAATCTAAAGTACAGTGCAATATAATATAATAAGTGCTTAGGTGGGAGGATTGTTGTAGTACTTCTTGAAGAGATGAGTTTTGAGCCTGCGACGAAAGATGGGCAGCAACTCTGCTGTCCTGACATCAGTGGGCAGCTCATTCCACCACTGCGGGGCCAGGACAGAGAAGAGCCGTGACCGTGTCCATCGACCGCAGGGGCCTCGGAGTGGAGGGGCAACCAGTTGCCCTGAGGTAGCAGAGCGTAGTGGTCGGGAGGGGATGTAGGGTTTGACCATGGCCTGGAGGTAGGAGGGGGCTGTTCCTTTCATTGCCCTGTAGGTTAGCGCCAGAGTTTTAAACTGGATGCGAGCCGCTACAGGGAGCCAGTGTAGGGAACGGAGGAGGGAAGTTGTGTGGGAGAATTAATAGCATGATAAAAGCATACTTAGACACTTGTTTCCAACATGGTCCTCGATCACTGAATCTCTTAGTTAATCAAGCCTGTGCTTTTCATTCACAGATATGGGATTCAATACAGTCAGGAGCTGCCTTAAAGGACCCATCTCTCCTCTGCAAATTCATTTTGCTGACCTTTGCTGTGTGTAAACAACTTCTCATAGTTCATCTATTCAGAATTCCTCTCCTAGTAGTTCTGTTTTGCTGCAGCGCACTGACTCGTGTTTTATTTGACAGGATTTGAAGAAATACCACTTCTACTACTGGTTCTGCTTCCCTGCGCTCTGTTTCTCAGAGGGAATCAAGCTCCTCCAGCAGCCGGTGACACTAGAGAAGACCTTCTCTCCTGAGCAGGTACAGTATCCGATCGTACTACAGTGACTTTAAACCCTGAAAATAAAGTGACGACATTTCGAATATTAATTGGATTTTCCCTATAATACTAGAAAGCGCAATTTCTCAGCTTTCAGCAAGTGTCGGAGTGAGGATTTTTTTTGATTTGTTAGATATTTTTTTTAATATTATTAAATATTTGTTAGATATTTTTTTAAATGTTGCCTGTGACGTGGTCGTATTAAAAGGGTTAACAGAGACCGCCAGGCTGCACTGTGTTTTTAACGACGTGTCCGTTGAAGAGCATTCTCTGGTTGGCATCTGTCACTTCATCTACACCTTTCTCTGCGGTTAAGACCTGGTGAGTGTCAGGTTCACGGCGGTGCTCATAAACAGATTATAAACCCTGTGTTAGAAAGAAAGACTGAGGTGAAGTGGAGGTTAAGGCCCCCGATTCATTTTCTGTCCGTTAATTTGATTGACCGCACCCACTGTTTCTGTTTTGAAAGTTTGAATCACGGTGAGTAATCACGGTTTGTCACATTAGTAATTATAATGTCATTATGTGTTTTAATACTTTGCCGTAACATCAGAGTAATTACAATATTACCCTGGAATTAATGACCGAACATAAATGAATAGCACTCTGAAGCAATATCTCTTTTGTATCTCTTTTTCTGTATCCCGCATGTCTGATCCTCGCAGATCACGGCCTTGCAAGGGGCCTATGACGGTCTCTGCAGTGGAGGTGGGACCACGGCGGTTCCATATTTCCTGATCAAGTACACAGACCAAACCGTTCAAGTGGCCACGATGGCCGACTGGGACTCGTTCTTCACAGATCAGAAGAAGGTACAGCGTTGATTTGATGAAATCCCGGCCGTCACTGTGACTCACGGAACTCTGTGGTCTTTCTGCCGTTGAACTCGGTGGGAAGTTGAGAGCGTTTTTTTTACTCGCTTAAAGTGTCTCTTATCACCAGGATGTAAACAGTGGTGTGTTTTGGTTCCCAAGGTAACCGTGGGCGTGTACGATCCGTGTTCTCTCTCTCAACATCCCGGTTGGCCTCTGAGGAATCTGCTGATTCTCATTGCAAGTCGATGGTAAATCCTAAACATCGTAATTTCCGTAAACTAAGACTCCAGCTTCCCCTAAACTAAGACAAAGACAGATCACCTGGCACCACTCACCTGTGAGCAAGTTGGAAAATATTAGTGTTAAGTTCATCTAATGTTTATTTTGTAAGCCTCCCACATTCTGATTGTGAGTGCTCATTTACTGTAATATGCTGTATATGTAACCTGTGTGTGTGTGTGTGTGTGTGTGTGTGTGTGTGTGTGTGTGTGTGTGTGTGTGTGTGTGTGTGTGTGTGTGTGTGTGTGTGTGTGTGTGTGTGTGTGTGTGTGTATCAGGGGTGGGCAGGTGGATGTGGTGGAGGTTCTCTGCTACAGGGACAGAACTCTTCAGGGCACTCGGGCCGTTCAGCACAGCCTCCTCTTCCAAGTCAAGCTCCCGGAGCTGTCCCTCAACACAGGTAGCTCCTCCTCAGCTGTCCCTCAACGCAGGTAGCTGTCCCTCAACGCAGGTAGCTGTCCCTCAACACAGGTAGCTGTCCCTCAACACAGGTAGCTCCTCCTCAGCTGTCCCTCAACGCAGGTAGATGTCCCTCAACGCAGGTAGCTCCTCCTCAGCTGTCCCTCAACACAGGTAGCTGTCCCTCAACACAGGTAGCTCCTCCTCAGCTGTCCCTCAACGCAGGTAGATGTCCCTCAACGCAGGTAGCTGTCCCTCAACACAGGTAGCTGTCCCTCAACACAGGTAGCTCCTCCTCAGCTGTCCCTCAACGCAGGTAGATGTCCCTCAACGCAGGTAGCTCCTCCTCAGCTGTCCCTCAACACAGGTAGATGTCCCTCAACGCAGGTAGATGTCCCTCAACGCAGGTAGATGTCCCTCAACGCAGGTAGATGTCCCTCAACGCAACAGAACGTTGTTATTAATCATAGACGCCGTGTCCTGCTTCGTTTGACCTTCCTTGATGTCTCATTAAACCATAGTTAAGACATAATTCTCAAAACAGGCTAAGTGCCTCAGGCTATGCACGACTGAATCGCAAAAACGTGCGTGGAAGATGAAGACGGCAGGTCCATATTGCTAGTGTGTAAAGCTGGTGTGATCACAGGTCTGTGTTGTGATGACTGTTGTTGTTGATGTTGACTGTTGTGTACTCAGGATGTCCGAAGACTGTGGGTTGGGAGAAGAACCCAAAGGGTGCCATGGGCCCTCGGATGGTGAACCTTAGTGAATGTATGGACCCGAAAAGGTACAGCGCCGCGGTCTACATGCCCAACAACAAACAAACAAACAACCCTTCCAACAGAGACTCTTTAGTAAATACTTTTAACCCTGAAAGTACAGTGACAACATTTTGAATATTAATTGGATTTTCCCTATAATACTAGAAAGCGCAGTTTCTCAGCTTTCAGCAAGTGTTGAAGTGAGGAATTTTTTAGATTTGTTAGATTTTTTTTAAAATATTATTAAATATTTGTTAGATATTTTTAAAATGTTGCCGGTGACGTGGTCGTATCGAAAGGGTTAAAAGACTCCACATCTATTATTAGGCTGTAATAGGTCAGGGAAACCTGAAATATCAACAGACTGGAAATTCAAATCCTTTTTGAGGAAGTCTGTTGATATTGGCTTGTCTCTAGTCTGACTCAATGGATGTAGGTTTTGGGGATAAACCTTGTCATTCGTTTATTATTGCCCAATCAATGGCGGCGATTCATGTGGTTGGCCAGTTATTTACAAAGTGCCGAAGACGATTGTAAATAATAATAAATAATACATTTTATTTGAGGACGCCTGGCTTCATCAGACCCAGTTCGCAAAAATACGAAGAGTCTGGAAACTCACAGTTGCTTTCCGATTCCCAAGGGGTGTTACAGTACCAACGGGCGTCGATCCAAATGCCTCTGGACGCAATTGGACAGACCTACAACCAATCAGCGAAAATGCCTCTACGGCGCTCCTCTGTTCCGTCATCTTATTAAACCCGCCCCATATTAGATCAACGGCTGTGATTGGCACAAACAAATTTCTGTATGGAGGAGTTATGAGGACTTCGTGTTTTATGGCGAAATGTCAAACTTTGGCGGGGCGCCACGGCAAGGGTGTTTGGTGAAAACTCAATTTTTTTGATAACTTTTGATCACAAAGGTCTTAAGATGAAGCTGACCCGATATGAAGTTGATCGGATTAAATCTGTAGGAGGAGTTCGTCGAAGTACGAGGCATGGAAATGGTCAAAACACGGACAAAATGGCACATTAAGAGCAAAATGGCGGACTTCCTGTTGCATGTTGGGTATAGCTCCAAGAGACATTTAAGTGTGGCTCGATGAAATACATATGCCCACCGAATTTCGTTCGCCTACATCAAACTGGAAGGTGGGGCTCGCCATTTTAAATTTTCCAGGGGGCGCTCTTGAGCCGTTTTGCCACACCCATTTCCGTCACCCATGAATTATCAAATTTTTCACCGGGACTGACGTATCTGCAAAGTTTCATTCGTTTTCATCGATGTTTAGGCCGCCAAAAAGGCATTTGTTTGGGGAGAAGAAGAAGAAGGAGAAGGTAGAATAATAATCCTTCGAAATACAATAGGGCCTCGCACCGCCAGTGCTCGGGCCCTAATTAACCTCTTAAACAGTCAATTGTGATTGGTTTAAAGAAATACAGCGTTTCCCCCCCCCCCCTATCCCTGGATAGGAATGAGTCCAGCCAGACCGTTCTCCAGCGTGGCGCGGCGTAAACGAAGTGTGGAGACGGGTCTATCCGCGACTAGCTTGTCGCTAATACGGTGGTTATGTGCTGAATCACTGAAAAAGAGTAAATGTGCGCACATCCCATCGTGTTTCAGGCCAGGTTCAATAGCCCTGGATCAATATGTCGAAGTTTTGAAGGTTGAAATGGTTGAAGGTTGAAAGTCTTCATCAGGCAACTTTACTTTATTGGTTGTATGTGGTAAAGTTGCCTGATGAAGACCTGAGCGGTTGAAACGTTGCGTTTGTAGCCAGTAAAAGAGCGCCGGGAGCATTAATCCTCTGTGCTGAATCAGACTCGCCGAGTCGTCCGTGGACCTGAACCTGAAGCTGATGCGCTGGAGGCTGGTGCCGTCTCTGGACCTGGACAAGGTCGTGTCCACCAAGTGTCTTCTGCTGGGGGCCGGGACGCTGGGCTGCAACGTCGCCAGGACCCTGATGGTGAGCAGCGCTTGGCGGGGGGGAGGGCGGGGGCATGTCCCAGACTTCAAATGAAGCGTGGTTCTAGACTGGGGGGGGTTACAGGCTGTGCCCCGGAAAGTAGCCTTCAGAGTTTTCTAAGAAGAACCTCCGGGCGGCATGTACTTAACACAAACCATGTTTCCATCCACTTGTCAATCGAATTGTGTGAGGATCGCTAAAAATATGAATGCGAATAAAGCCGGTGAACGTGCGTTTCCATCTAGAGCTTTAAATCGGATAAAGGATTTATCACAAAAGACTTTTATCGAACAAGAGAAAATCCGATGAGATCGACAGTACAAACTTTTTGTTGATTTTCATGATTTTTAATCGAATTTTACTGTTTCCATAAGGCATTTTTAATTCGATACAACTTAATTCACATAAAACGTGTGGATGGAAACATGGCTACAGACTATGCTAACTCACACTGACATTAACCCACACCATTAAGCGGAAGGAAAGCCTAACGCGTCTCCCTCGTCCCTGTCCATGTCCCAGGGCTGGGGGGTGAGACACATCACGTTCGTGGACAACGCCAAGATCTCGTACTCCAACCCGGTGCGCCAGCCCCTGTACGAGTTCGAGGACTGCCTGGGCGGGGGGAAGTCCAAGGCCATGGCGGCGGTGGACAGACTGGGGAAGATCTTCCCCGGAGTGGTGAGCACCGATTAACCAACCCAGGTCCAACGCGTCCGGGTCGAAGCGATGGCTCTTTTTTCGGCGGTCGAGTCACATGGCAGTCACGGTCGTGGGTCATTTGAAAATCAGCCTGTACCTCTAGGCAGACTCAAAGCGGGAGAGTTTGTGTTTGGCGCTAGTCCTGTTATTGCATCAAGTGGCTTTTCAATTATCTGGTGCCAAAAATAATTGGAAACTCACTTTTTACCAGCAGCTCTCATGCCAGTCTTATTACTCTTTCTCTTGAACAACTATCAATCAATCAATCAATCAATCAATCAAAGCTTTATTTGTATAGCGCATTTCATACCCAGAGGCAACACAATGCGCTTTACAACACCCCTACATATTCCAGAGGGAGGCAAAAAAACAGTAATCACCCGGGGGCCAGATAAGTGAGCTGTAAAATTCTTCCCTGACCCCTCTCAACAAGGCGATGGAGCAAGCTCCAGGAGTATGTTTGTCTACCGGCTAAGAACATTTATAAAGCAATAAATTACATTAAAGAGAAGCTAAAAACATCATAGGAGAGACATGGCAAACACTGGTGTGTGTTTGCTATGGCCCAGACCTAAAGCCGGAAGTGGGCTGGTGTATGTCTGTGTGTACGTGTGTGTGTGTGTGTTAATTAAATGCTACGACATCCACAGCAGACACAGGGGTATCTATCGGACTCAGGGTGGTCTGCGGGCAACAGTGGGGCATCCACTGGACCTAGTTAGAAGATAGGAGGGATAGGAAATCACATTTGAAGTCTTATCATTTTGATTATGGTTTCATAGTATTAAATTATAAACCTTCCGAGTTGCTCTACCATAGGTAAACCATGCAGAAAAGCTTTTCACATTAACACCCCGTTGTCATCAAGTTAATAATCCCAGGGGAGATATCTCAGTTGACCAACCAGGAAACCAACACTCGAGGTGTTAGTTCTGAAAACCCCCGCCTCCCACTGTTGACCTCTTTCTTTGAGTAAACACCGGAATCTTGTCCAGTGACTCAGCGAGGGTTCGGCCCCCGGGCCGTGAACGCAGGTGGCGAGCGTGGGAGCGCGGCGCGTGAAGGTACCCGAGAGGTTCGGACCGCCTGCGCGTCTTCCCACAACAGGCCGGAAGAGGCAAAACAGAATCTCACAGGTTTTGTAATCAGGGTTTCATAACACCGGTCTTTCCGGAACCTTCCAAGCACTTCCTTTCACTTCCGTTCGCTTCTCACTTCTCTCCTTTTTTTCCTATGAGGAGAGGACTCGCAAATAAACGCAAGCGCGCGGACTATAAACCACTCGTTCTCGGTGACGTCGATAGAGTAAAGTCTTGCGGAGGAACGGGAAAGAAGAACTGCTATCTGAACACGACCTGGAGTGATTTACAGTGATTGGCTTCCTCCTCCACACTCCACCCGGCCAATCACGTCACTCGCCCACCAACTGTCACGTACTCCGACCGTGACAGGAAATGAGAGCGGGCGGAAAAACGTCACATGGTTCCCATGCACTTGAGGGAGATAAGGGGCGACGTTTATAATTTATAATACGTGTGTCCGGACGTTATTTACTCCTATTGATCCGATGTTTCTTATCTGTGGCCTCAGCCGTCCTGCAGTACCTGAGTCGACCACAGGGCCACTCGGGGCGACTAGTCCCTTGAGCTTTCACAGACGAGCAATTACCGCTGCCCCCAGACAGATGAATCACATGACCGCATACCGGGCCGCGTCTCAATACTCCAAGAAGGGCTTCCTCCCCCGGTCCCCCCTTCCTCCTGACGGATAGGATCTGTGTTTTCGTCGACGCCTCCGTCGTCTCAGATGACGGGCGCCGTCGTAACTCCGCCCGCCGTGTGTGTGTGTGTGTGTTTCCTGCAGAACGCGGAGGGCTTCAACATGAGCATCCCGATGCCGGGTCACCCGGTGAACTTCTCGGAGGTCACGTTGGCGCAGGCCCAGAAGGAGGTGGAGCAGCTGGAGACGCTGATCTCGGCGCACGACGTGGTCTTCCTGCTCATGGACACCAGGGAGAGCCGCTGGCTGCCCACCGTCATCGCCGCCAGCAAGAGGAAGGTGAGGAGAGCAGGCGGTCACACACACACACACACACACACACACACACACAAGAGGAAGGTGAGGAGAGCAGGCGGTCACAC
>NC_140266.1:2726638-2741638 GCF_949987555.1 Borostomias antarcticus | reverse complement strand
CACAAATGCACATTAGGTAAGTGATCTCCGCGCACGCCAGCTGTAGCAGACTGACCGCTGCTTCAGGAGGACAGACTGTCCTGTAGCAGACTGACCGCTGCTTCAGGAGGAGGACAGACTGACCGCTGCTTCAGGAGGAGGACAGACTGTCCTGTAGCAGACTGACCGCTGCTTCAGGAGTAGGAGAGACTGACCGCTGCTTCAGGAGAAGGACAGACTGTCCTGGACCAGACTGACCGCTGCTTCAGGAGAAGGACAGACTGTCCTGGAGCAAACTGACCGCTGCTTCAGGAGTAGGAGAGACTGTACTAGAGCAGACTGACCGCTGCTTCAGGAGAAGGACAGACTGTACTAGAGCAGACTGACCGCTGCTTCAGGAGAAGGACAGTCTGTTCTGGAGCAGCACACAGAGAGGAGTCGCTGAATCAGCGTTTTTTTTCAAGGCGATACTGTTGAAGACACGCTGTCATTCTGCACCTCCAACTAAAGGCTTTAATTGACGGCCGCTCTAACGACCCCTCTCCCAGTTTGCACAGATGTTTCTGTGAAAAAGCCCGTTAAATAAACTGCTGTTGTCGTTTTTTTATAATTATTGTTGATGATCATAATATCGATGATGATGATGATGATGATGTCGTCGTCGTCGTCTTGTCAGTCCACCAGGGACCGGACCCTGGACCAGCAGTGCACCGTGAGCCGGCCGGGCCTGGCCATGATCGCCGGAGCGCTGGCCGTGGAGATGATGGTGTCCATCTTGCAGCACAGCGAGGGGTGAGCCGGGGGCCGCCGTTGGAGACGGGGGGGTTGGGGGGCAAGGGGGGGCGTGGGGGGAGGGGGGTGACTTCGCAGCTTCGCCGCGTCCAGGGGGAAGCGGAGCGACCTACGGAGCGTCCGAACATCGAGGGGCCCGAGCGGCCGGCCGTAGAACCAGAGGAGTCGTGAGTCACTCACAGCAGAGAGAGAGGGACACCCCGAGAGACACGGGGGTACGGGGGGGCCGCGGGTACGAGATGTTCCTCTCCCTAATTGTGCTCTCCAGCCGCCTTTCAAACACCCCCGTTGCGCTGGTTCCTATGGTAACGGTGTGAAGCGCGCACGCGTGCGAGCTCTAGGGGGTCCGAGGGCGATCGGCGGGGAGCGCAGCTGAGGCTAATTGAGCGCGCGGGGCGTCGGGCCGCTGTAGATCGAGAGAAGGCGTCGCTGGATCCCACGTCTCGTCCGGAGAGCGGGGGCTTTCTGGGGGTTTTCCACAGAGGCTCTGTTTGGGGATTAGAAGGCAGGAGCTAGCGGAGCGCCCCCCCCCCCCGATGAGATCGAGGAGGGGGGCGGGGTTAATTCGATCCCTGTACAGTACGTGAGTGCGTGTTCAGCTCCCTCCTGGCTTGTATGTGACACTGGCGAGGTGACAACAGGACGGCGTCGGAAAGTCGAAGTGCGTTGGTCTGTTAGAGCTGGATCTTCTCCCTGTGTTTGCACTGTTCTGACCAGACGTGTGTGTGTGTGTGTGTGTGTGTTCTCTCCTGGACAGAGGATACGCAGTGGCGAGCAGCAGTGATGACAGGATGAATGAGCCTCCCACATCTCTAGGTCTGGTCCCACATCAGGTCAGTCAGCCTCCTTCACAACCACACACACACACACACACACACAGCACACACACACACACCAAGCCTGCATATGGTCAGTCAGCCTCCCTCACACCACACAGCACACACACACACACACACACACACAGCACACACACACACACACACACACACACACACCAGGCCTGCATATGTTCAGTCAGCCTCCCTCACACCACACAGCACACACACACACACACACACACACACACACACACACACCAAGCCTGCGTATAAACATACACTGTTTCTTTTCACTGAAGTCTGATTAGTGCCAAAAGGTTCCTAATCCTAACCTTAACCTAATCCTAACCCGTTCTCCAGTCGACCCTGTTCACCCTCTGCTCATCGATGCCCATGGATGAGGTTGCTATAGAAATAAACACAGTTTGTTCTCAGGATGACTCAGGTGTGCCTAGGAGCTACATCCTGTGTACGGGATGAGGAAATACCACACACACACACACACACACACACACACACACACACAGGCAGCAAGGCTACGTTTGTCTGTTTACACCTCATCTTCAGACCAGGAAAGGAAAGGACACACACACACACACACACACACCCACACAAACACATACCAAGCCTGCGTCTGGTCAGCCTCCGTCACAACCACACACACACACACACACACACCTCCGCCTCCCCAGAACCCGCCGCTCTCAGTAGCGCCCCTCTGTCAGGCCACGCCCTCTACGGACGGAACCAGCGCCCCACTGTCGCTCCTCCGTCCCAGAAGCCTCAGCGGCAGGTCGCTCTCAAATACGTCGGGGTCGTCGGTACGTTCCCGCGCCGCTCGTCGTCATTCGCCGGGGAATCCGCGTCTCCGCTCCGCACGCCCCCGGACGTGTTAGGGGGCGGGACTCCGGAGAGGAGGGTGGCGTGCTACCCCGGCTAGCGCGAGCGCTCAGCCGCCCTCCTCCTCTCGGCCCGTGAACGGGGGAGGAGGGGCCGCAGAGAGGGGAGGGGAGCTCTGTGGCGCTAGAGGTCGGGCACGGCGTGAGACCACAGCGCCCTCCTGTGGCCCATTTCCTCAGCTCCACTCCGGCAGCCTCTCAGACTCACCATGGACTCGTTGACCCCCACCGAGGATCTGAGCCCGTTATCTAATACTGGGAGGGTCTGAAGGGGGGGGGGGGGGGGGTTAAATGTACCGCTCGTTCTAGTCGCGATGTCTCCCTCAGAAGACCGTCCTCCCTGTTGGTTCCTGCTGGCGAGCGTCCAGCTGCGTTTTTGCGCCCCAAGTACGTTTTTAGGGGCCCCTGGTCAGGTCACGGGCGTCGGTGAGAGGGTGTGTGTACCGCGAGATGACTGACATCTTGACGGTTCACACACACACACACACACACACGCTGATCCTCTAACCCTTTAAAAGCCACGCTCTCTCTTGTTGACCCCCAACGTACCGTCCTCACATCTCGCTGGGTGGGATTTTAATTGAAACTGTCGTCGGGCAGAACAGAAGAGAACGAGGACTTGGCCCAGATAGATTCTGAGTAGGACTCTGCCGCCGCACCACAAAATAATTAAAGTCAGGAAGCTCTTTCATTCGCCTGCCCATATTTGCGTCATGGGAACGCACCGAGGGCTGTTTTTATTGGAGTACAGGAAAACGTGGGAGGGAGGAGGAGAAGGAGGAGGAGAGGACAAAATGGTGCCGCAGCTATATACTGATCTGAGGTCAGCTATTCGTTTTCCCCCAACTAAGAGCAGAGTGAGACTTCAGGGAGGGTTGGCTGACCCTAGATCCGATCGGGGGATCGCAAAACGGATCCAGCAGAGCAGCTGAGACCGTGACGTCTCTCGAACACCAGAGGGCGCCGTCGCTCGGCTTTTCGCCGTCGGGAAAACTGCTCTTCCAGAGCTCTGAAAAGTCGTTTGTTTTTCTCTTCGCAGATCAGAGGGTTCTTGTCGAGGTTTGACAACGTACTCCCCGCCAGCCTGGCGTTTGACAAGTGCACCGCCTGCTCGCAGATCGTAAGTGATCCTCAAACGCCGAACTCAGATACGAAGACAACAGGAGCATTTGGGACGGTGTTTTTGTCTTATTTCTTGTCCCCCAACGTTGTCCACAGTTGACCTCCCTGAGCACTAACAAAGGGACTGTCTGTATGACATCAAGGCCTAACGCTGTGTGTGGGGGTCCCACGACGCCGCTAACACGTTCTACGTGTAGGAGAATGTCCCTTCCCTGTGGAGCAGTAAAGACTGGGGACACACACACAGACACACACAGACACACGCACACACATAATAGGAGGGAGGCGGATTTGAGGGTAAATGATACAGCAGAGTCAATGTGACCATATGTTCTCAATCAGGCTGCAGTTGCTTGTTGATGTCACTGGCTGTTTGTGTGTGTGTGTGTGTGTGTGTGTGTGTGTTCACTGGGTGTTTGTCTGTGAGTGATGAACCCCCAGATGAAAGTGTCCCCCCCCCCCGGGTGGAACCTGGGGGTGTTAGAGGGTTCACCTCTCGTAAATCAGCCTCTAACCCCACCCCCCCCACTGCCCCCTCCCTCTATCTCTGTCCCATGCGCCGCCATTGGTCGAAATCCAACGCGACCGGTCCATCGCGTCTCCGCCGGGCACCGCGGTCGTCGTCGCAGCGGGCTCCGATTGGCCGGTTTGCGGCGCGCCGTGAGCCAGACTAGTCCCCACACATCAACCTACCTCCCTCCCTCCCTCTATCTCTCTACCTCTCTCTCTACCTCCCTCCCTCTATCTCTCTACCTCCCTCCCTCTATCTCTCTACCTCTCTCTCTACCTCCCTCCCTCTACCTCCCTCCCTCTCTCTCTCTACCTCTCTCTCTACCTCCCTCCCTCTACCTCCCTCCCTCTATCTCTCTACCTCCCTCCCTCTACCTCCCTCCCTCTATCTCTCTACCTCCCTCCCTCTACCTCCCTCCCTCTATCTCTCTACCTCTCTCTCTACCTCCCTCCCTCTACCTCCCTCCCTCTACCTCCCTCCCTCTATCTCTCTACCTCTCTCTCTACCTCCCTCCCTCTATCTCTCTACCTCTCTCTCTACCTCTCTCCCTCCCTCTACCTCCCTCCCTCTACCTCCCTCCCTCTATCTCTCTACCGCTCTCTACCTCCCTCCCTCTATCTCTCTACCTCTCTCTCTACCTCCCTCCCTCTATCTCTACCTCTCTCTCTACCTCCCTCCCTCCCTCTATCTCTCTACCTCCCTCCCTCCCTCTATCTCTCTACCTCCCTCCCTCCCTCTACCTCCCTCCCTCTATCTCTCTACCTCTCTCTCTACCTCCCTCCCTCTACCTCCCTCCCTCTCTCTCTACCTCTCTCTCTACCTCCCTCCCTCCCTCCCTCTATCTCTCTACCTCCCTCCCTCCCTCTATCTCTCTACCTCCCTCCCTCCCTCTATCTCTCTCTACCTCCCTCCCTCTATCTCTCTACCTCTCTCTCTGTCTCACTCTGCCTCTCTGTCTCTCTCTTCTGCTCACTGTCTCTCCCTCTCTCCTCTCTCACTCCCTCTTTCCTCTCTCACTCCCTCTCTCTCGCTCCTCTCTTTCTCTCTCTCTCCTCTCTCCCTCCTCAATCTCTCTCAATCTGTATCTCTCTCACTCTCTCCTCTCTCCCTCCTCAATCTGTATCTCTCTCACTCTCTCCTCTCTTTCTCTCTCTCCTCTCTCCCTCCTCAATCTCTCTGAATCTGTATCTCTCTCACTCTCTCCTCTCTTTCTCTCTCTCCTCTCTCCCTCCTCAATCTCTCTCAATCTTTCTCTCTCTCACTCTCTCCTCTCTTTCTCTCCTCTCTCCCTCCTCAATCTCTCTCAATCTGTATCTCTCTCTCCTCTCTCTCCCTCTCCTCTCTCTCCTCTCTATCTCTCTCTTTCTCTCCCTCTCTCTCTATCTCTTGCTATTTTTCTCCTTCCCCCCCTTCCGTTGCTCTCAATGCCCTCTTTGTAACCATCAAGGGGTCATAAAGTCTGTCAGATCTCACACTTCCCCGCGAGGAGGAGTGGGGAGGAAGGGGTCTCCGTGGTAACAAAGTTAATCACATGAAACTAAGCCGCCTTTAAAACTGCGTCTCTAGTTTCCCCTCACAAAACGGCTTCATGTCCCTTGAGCTACGTGTGAGTCCGGCGAACACACACACACACACACACACACACACACACACACCGCCGCAGAGGCCAATTGTGAGGTCCCGATTGCGCGTACCAACTGTGTCGCTACCCACCGTGAGCATATTAACAGGCAGTTGCAGGCCGCCCGACGACAGCCCAGGACCCCCTCATCGGTCCGGCTCTGCGTAGCGGCCGTGAGGCCTGAGGGCGTCCAGCGCAGCGGCCTTCCATGAGAACCTCGCGGCGTTCCCCTCCCTTATCTGGCACGGCCGACCCAACATCCTCTTAATCGTAGCTGCTCCAGCCGCAGTCAGCTGAGAGGGGCCAGGACGCCATGGAAACACAATAACAGAGCTGTGTGGGCTGGACGCGGACGGAGATTTAAGGCCCATGTTTTTCCTGCCAGGCTTTCTCCTTTCTCTCTCCGGTCCGCGGCGCCGAACGCCAGAGGGACGCCAAGTTCTCCACGGCAAACTGCAGCTGGTGACATGGCGTTGCCTCAGAACGTGCCACAGCCTGGACTACTACTGTACTACTACTACTGTACTACTACTACTACTACTACTGTACTACTACTACTACTACCACTACTACTACTACTACTACTACTACTACTACTACTACTACCACTACTACTACTACTGTACTACTACTGTACTACTACTACTACTACTACTGTACTACTACTACTACTACTACTACTACTACTACTACTACTACTGTACTACTACTACTACTACTACTACTACTACTACTACTGTACTACTACTACTACTGTACTACTACTACGACTACTACTACTACTACTGTACTACTACTACTACTACTACTACTACTACTACTGTACTACTACGACTACTACTACTACTTCTACTACTACTACTGTACTACTACTACTGTACTACTACTACTACTACTACTACTATTACTACTACTACTACTACTGTACTACTACTACTACTACTACTACTACTACTACTACTGTACTACTACTACTACTACTACTACTACTGTACTACTACTACTACTTCTACTACTACTACTACTACTGTACTACTACTGTACTACTACTACTACTACTACTACTACTACTACTGTACTACTACTACTACTACTACTACTACTACTACTGTACTACTACTACTACTACTACTACTACTACTACTACTACTGTACTACTACTACTACTACTACTACTACTACTGTACTACTACTACTACTACTGTACTACTACTACTACTACTACTACTACTGTACTACTACTACTACTGTACTACTACTACTACTACTGTACTACTACTACTACTACTACTACTGTACTACTACTACTACTACTACTACTACTACTGTACTACTACTACTACTACTACTACTGTACTACTACTACTACTACTACTACTACTACTAGTACTACTACTACTACTACTACTACTACTACTGTACTACTACTACTACTGTACTACTACTACTACTACTACTACTACCACTACTACTACTACTGTACTACTACTACTACTACTGTACTACTACTACTACTACTACTACTACTACTACTACTACTACTGTACTACTACTACTACTACTACTACTACTACTACTACTGTACTACTACTACTACTACTACTACTACTGTACTACTACTACTACTACTACTGTACTACTACTACTGTACTACTACTACTGTACTACTACTACTACTACTGTACTACTACTACTACTACTACTACTACTACTACTGTACTACTACTACTACTGTACTACTACTACTACTCTACTACTACTACTACTGTACTACTACTACTACTACTACTGTACTACTACTACTACTGTACTACTACTACTACTACTACTACTACTACTACTACTACTGTACTACTACTACTACTACTACTGTACTACTACTACTACTACTACTACTACTACTACTGTACTACTACTACTACTACTACTACTGTACTACTCCTACTACTGTACTACTACTACTACTACTACTACTGTACTACTACTACTACTACTACTACTGTACTACTACTACTACTACTACTACTACTACTACTGTACTACTACTACTACTACTACTACTGTACTACTACTCTACTACTACTACTACTGTACTACTACTACTACTACTACTGTACTACTACTACTACTGTACTACTACTACTACTACTACTACTACTACTACTACTACTGTACTACTACTACTACTACTACTGTACTACTACTACTACTACTACTACTACTACTACTGTACTACTACTACTACTACTACTACTGTACTACTCCTACTACTGTACTACTACTACTACTACTACTACTGTACTACTACTACTACTACTACTACTGTACTACTACTACTACTACTACTACTACTACTACTACTACTACTACTACTACTACTACTACTACTGTACTACTACTACTACTACTACTACTGTACTAGTACTCCTACCCCCTAACCCTCCTGCTCAGGGTCTCAGGAAGGGGACAAGTCAGGCCCAGACGGTTGGCTGTGTAGAACGATTGTAGATGAACGCAGCTAGATACTGGAAAAGTGACGTCATACGCTCTTTTATCTCAGGGAACCGAGGAGTTTTAATGGTCGGGGGGGGGGAGTTTGGGGGAAAGTGTGGGCGTAGCCCCGCGCAACCCTCGAGGGGTTCATACGAACCAGATGCTCATCAAGACGCTGTCACATCACGGCTCCCAGAGTTTAATGGGCCGCTTCGCTCTGAAAGCGCCGAGTCGATACAACGAATACGCGTCTGGAAAGCATAAGGCCGCTCTTGTAAAGTTTCACTCGCTCCCGTTTTCTGGGTTGCTAGAATGGGGAGCTTTTTTATCACCAGGGTTCTCTCGCGCCCGACACTTTGGGGCGATTCTCTCGACGGCGGCGGCGGCGCCCTGTGTGAAATGGATACCGTTTTCGGCGGGGGGGGACACAAAAGCGAGCCGAACACGCGTAAAAAGAGGCGACCCGTCAGCGCCCCGTTCCGCCCGGCGCGTCCGCGGGACGCCACCTCAGTCCTCGGTGTCGGCGCGGCGACATATTCACCGGTGGGCGGCGCCGGTAACCCGACCCGCTCGGAGCGGAGCCTGTGAATGGCATGAAAGCCTTGGGTGGGGCTGGAGGAGGAGGAGGAGGTGGGGGGAGTCAGAGGCTCAGTGGTAGGGAAGGAGGGGGGTTCACTGGTCACACACACACACACACACACACACCACAGACAGGGCTGAGTGGTCCCACGGTGGAGCCAGCCGTCTGCCCAGGCCTGTCTGCTGCTCATTGTGTCGGAGAGGAGAACCGAGTCCCCCCCCCCTCCTCCTCCCTCCTCCTCTCCATCCTGTTAGCCCTCAGCCCAACGCCATCCTGTTAGCCCTCAGCCCAACACCGTCCTGTTAGCTCTCAGCCCAACACCATCCTGTTAGCATTCAGCCCAACACCATCCTGTTAGCATTCAGCCCAACACCATCCTGTTAGCATTCAGCCCAACACCATCCTGTTAGCTCTCAGCCCAACACCATCCTGTTAGCCCTCAGCCCAACACCGTCCTGTTAGCCCTCAGCCCAACACCGTCCTGTTAGCCCTCAGCCCAACACCGTCCTGTTAGCTCTCAGCCCAACACCATCCTGTTAGCCCTCAGCCCAACACCGTCCTGTTAGCCCTCAGCCCAACGCCATCCTGTTAGCCCTCAGCCCAACGCCATCGGCCCAACACTCCCTCGGCGCTCAGCAGCCGACTCCAGGATCACCTGGCGCTCTTTGTCCTGGTGTCTCACCGGGCTGGTCTCCGCCCCGGACCCCCGATCCAGCCCAGCTCCTCCCGGACTCTTGTGTGGACTCTGAACGTCCTTTTTAGGTCTAGGAGTGGACGTACCTGTAACCTAATCTGTGTAGAATATAGCGTTCCTTTTACAGCATAGCTAGTCGTGCTTAACGGCGCACGCGTTAGTCCAGCCAGGCGTGGATTGGTCAGGTGACGTGTGCGTCGGTCTGCCCACAGGTCCTGGATCACTACGAGAGGGAGGGCTTCCCCTTCCTGGCCAACGTGTTTAACTCCTCCCACTCCTTCCTGGAGGACCTGACGGGCCTGACGCTGCTGCACCAGGAGACCCAGGCTGCAGAGGTGAGGCCCACACACACACACACACACACATGGGCGCCCTCACACACACACACACACACACACATGGGCGCCCTCACACACACACACACACACACACACACACACACACACACGCATGGGCGCCCTCACACACACACACGGGCGCCCGCACACACACACAGGCGCCCCCACACATACCCACACACACACACACACATGGGCGCCCTCACACACACACACACACATGGGCGCCCTCACACACACACACACGGGCGCCCCTACACATACCCACACATACCCACACACACACACACACACACACATGTACGCACACACACGGGCGCCCGCACACATACAGTACACACACACTTACATGCACACACACGGGCACCTGCACACACACACATATACACACACGTGCGCACACACACATGCGCCTGCACACATACACACACACACACACACACACCTCTTGCCCGGCACGGTGGAGCCAATTAAACAAACTCCCCCAAAAAGTCTGCCGCTCCACACAATTAATATTCCATCGTCGCCATGAGAATATGAAGACTCAGACTCTTCACTTGAAGCCAGATTCATCATCTTCATCTTCATCAGTCTCCCCGGAATTTCACTAAGTCACCCTTAGAGAGAGAGAGAGAGAGAGAGAGAGAGAGAGAGAGAGAGAGAGACAGAGAGAGAGAGAGAGAGCAGCCTCAGTAGCCGGTCCAACCCCCCCGCCCCCCCCCCTCGCTGTGTAGGCTTTGGTCTGGCCCACACACTTTTGGTATCTTTGGAATATCGAACGGAATATTTCATTACAACAGATCAGGGGGGGGATGGGGTTGGTTTTCCGCAAGCCTCTCTACTCCACTGACTTATATACAGTAGTTGAGGGGTGGGGGGGGTGGCTTGGCTCGGCTCTCTGGGAAAATCCCATGTTGCTTGTCAGCCCCTCCCCCCCCCTGCCCCCCGGGGGGGTGGGGGTGGGGTGGATATCCTGAGGCCTAGCCAAGCCCCAGCCCCCCCCCCCCCCCCCCCGATGATGAAGTGGAGGCTGGAATAGTGTTTCACCTCAACGCAGAGGCGGGACGTTGAACGTTCCAGTGAATTCGGGACTCGACTCGTGCCAGGAGGAACCGCCCTGTAGATTCCCCCGGCGTTCGGTTCTACGTACAGAACGTCGTCTCGTCTAGCGCGGGCGGCAGCTCGTTCTCCAGAGCGGGGTTAGCGTAGGAACAGTCCACCCTCAGGTCAAACGTTCCTGAGGAACATCGAAAGAGCAGTAGAATATGAATTACACGTCAATAACGTCAAGAGAATTCCAACTGACATTATTTACATACAGCCAATCGGAGCTCTTTATACAGCTTCTCTCCCAGACCCCTCTATTGACTATATTATGAGCCTCTCGACTGTGTGCAGCCACCCTGGGCTATAATCTACGCCAGCAGAGTTCGCTCTAATATGTATTTAGGCTTATTTTAGGCGAGTTGGTAATCGGAGAAGTGGTTTTTATGTGGTGGCGTGGGGTTTGGGGGGGGAGATGAGCTTTTGTAAACGGGACCCGGAGGTCTCTACTGAGCATGCTCGGTAGACCGGCCGGCTCCCTGGATGAAAGGGTTCTTTGTGAGGTCAGCTCGGACGGAGGGAGGGGTTTCGGCTTCAGGTGGGGGGCCGAGCAGGGGGTTCTGGGAAGGGGGGGGATGGTCGGGGGGGTCTAGTGAGGCTTTCTCATGACCATGATAGGTAAGCCCTGAGTCAGGGGGAGGGACACACGCTACAGTGGTGATGTGTTTCCTAACCTTTGAGCGGAACTTGGCGGGCGGAACGCACGACGCGCCGGCGTGTTCTGGAACGAGGCTCGGCGGTGTCGGAGCTGGCGGTGGAAGTGACCGGTGGAGCGTCAGAGTCCGACCTCCGAACCCTGCCTCCCATTCAGCCTCGGGGAGACCTGCCCTGCTCTCTCTCTCTCTCTCTCTCTCTCTCTCTCTCTCTGTCTCTCTCTCTCTCTCTCTCTCTCTCTGTCTCTCTCTCTTTCTCTCTCTCTCTCTGTCTCTCTCTGTCTCTCTCTCTCTCTCTCTCTCTGTCTCTCTCTCTCTCTGTCTCTCTCTCTCTGTCTCTCTCTCTCTCTCTCTCTGTCTCTCTCTCTCTCTCTCTCTCTCTCTGTCTCTCTCTCTCTCTCTCTCTCTCTGTCTCTCTCTCTCTCTCTCTCACACACAAACACACACAGTCAGGAAATGAGTGTCTGAACAGGATGCTGCTCCTAACCTCTATACTACCTCCCACCCTGCTACTCCCTAAATGAAGGAGCGGTTTTATCTGCGTCTCTTCTGGGGGGACCGTGGCGTAGAGTGGACACCGCGGGACGAGAGACCTCAGGCCGGCGTCCAGTCCCCCGGACGGCAGCGACCGACCTCTCTTTTCTCTCTCGCTCCCTCCTTCCTCTCCCTCTCTCTCTCCCTCCATTCTCTCTCTCTCCCTGCTTCCTCTCCTCTCTCTCTCTCTCTCTCTCTCTCTCCCTGCTTCCTCTCCCTCTCTCTCTCCCTTCATTCTCTCTCTCTCTCCCTGCTTCCTCTCCCTCTCTCTCTCCCTCCATTCTCTCCCTCTCTCTCTCTCCCTACTCCCTCTCCCTCTCTCCCTTCCTCCCCTTGCTCCTCTCCCTCCTTCCTCTCCCTCTCTCTCTCTCTCTCTCTCTCTCTCTCTCTCTCTCCCTACATCCTCTCCCTCTCTCTCCCTCCTTCCTCTCTCTCTCTCTCTCTCCCTCTCTCTCCGTCCTTCCTCTCTCTCTCTCTCTCTCTCTCTCTCCCTCTCTCTCCCTCCTTCCTCTCCCTCTCTGTGTGGGTACAGTGAACGACGGCGCTCCGTCCCCCCCCCCCCCCGTCCCCCCGACGGATCTCCGAGCTCGGACACGAAGGGCCCCCGCGTCGACGCCGCCCGGTTGACACGTCACATGACACGTCGCGGCGTCCTGGCCTGAGCACGCCACGCTCATCGCGTTCCGCTGCCCTTTACGAGTCGCCCGAGCGTACCCCCGTCTCAAACGTTACGCCGACCGACGGAACCGCTCGGGCTCTCTCCTCTCCCGCCACGCACAGGTGTGACACAACAGCGTGCGCCGTAGCCCCTCCCCCTCCCCCCCTCCGGGACAACTAACCATCACCCCGAGTCACCGTGCGCCCTCTTCCACACCGCGGGGAGCCCCCCCCCCCCCCCCCCCCGAGTTATCCGAGCCGCCGCCGCCGGCGCACGCACGCGTACGTACGTCAGAACGGGGGGGGCGGCGCCGGCTTCGTCACCCCCGGACCGCGCACGGGGGGGGGGGGGGGGCCACCGCCGCGGCAGCAGCAGCGCCAGGCCGGTCTCTAACGAGCGCGGGCGGCGCTCGCTGGCCCCGCCCTCGGCCCCGCTCGCTCCAAAACAGCGCCCGGTTGCTACACTGCTCCAATTATTACCAGATGTGTCCGAGCCGTGGAAAAAACTGGCTGTTTTTTCATCCCGGGGACTCTAATGTTGAGCAGGCGGCGTCCCCCTATGTACGGATGTATGTGGGATATATATATATATATGTACCGTAAGCTGTGCCAGCTCCTCGTAATCACAGGCTGCTCCGCTGGTCGGGAGATCTGTGTCAGCTCCGTTCCCGCAGCGTTAATAGATTTTCTTCTCTAAACATAGTTGGTTCGAATCGCTGCGAAATCTCCCCCGGGTCCTAATTCGAGCGGCCTTTTGTCAGTTGGTGGGTTGACTGACGACCGTGGTGATATGTTCTCGTTGTCTGAAGGTGTGTGTGTGTGCGTGTGCGTGTGTGTGTGTGTGTGACCGCCCACACACACACGTGCTTTGCTGGAGTAGTCGAGGTTTGTTGTAGTAGAAGGTAAACATCCAAGGCTTTGCCTACGAGGAGCTCGTATCGGGGGATGTTGTAGTAGGAGGTCTAAACACGTCAAACGTTCGGCCTACAGACCTTCATCTCGACTAGCGCGGGCTGCAGGCCAAGGCCTCCTTTTCCACCTCTGTAGACATTCTAGAAGGTTCCGGCGGGATTGTGAGAGGGCCGTGGTTATGAAGGAGTGAAGGGCTGCTACTATTTCCGGATCGGCTCTAGTTGCTACTCAGTCACGTGTGCCACCCTGTCTGTCTCTCTGCCTGCCACCCTGTCTGTCTGTCTGTCTCTCTGCCTGCCTGCCTGTCTGTCTCTCTGTCTGCCTGCCTGTCTGTCTCTCTGCCTGCCTGCCTGCCTGTCTGTCTCTCTGCCTGCCACCCTGCCTGTCTGTCTCTCTGCCTGCCACCCTGTCTGTCTACCTGTCTGCCTGCCTGCCACCCTGCCTGTCTGTCTCTTTGTCTGTCTGTCTGTCTGTCTGTCTCTCTGTCTGCTTGTCTCTGCTACCTTGCCTGTCAAAGTTGCTCCTTCGTCTGTCTGCCTGTCTGTCTACTCTAGGTCTGCCTGTTAGTCCGTCTGTCTCTCTGCCCTCTCTCTCTCTGTCTGTCTGCCTGTCTGCTTGCCTGTCTGCCTGTCTGGTCTTGTGCTATAGTGAGGGTCCCTCTGTCTTGTACACTGTCTGTCAAAGTTGCTCCTTCGTCTGTCTGTCTGTCTGTCTGTCTGTCTGTCTGTCTGTCTGTCTGCCTGTCTGTCTGTCTGCCTGTCTGCCTGCCTGCCTGTCTCTGTCTGTCTGCCTGCCTGCCTGCCTGTCTGCCTGTCTGCCTGCCTGTCTCTGTCTGCCTGTCTGCCTGCCTGTCTCTGTCTGCCTGCCTGCCTGTCTGTCTGCCTGTCTGTCTGTCTGTCTGCCTGCCTGTCTGCCTGTCTGTCTGTCTGTCTGTCTGTCTGTCTGTCTGTCTGTCTGTCCGCCTGCCTGTGTCTGCCTGCCTGTCTGTCTGTCTGCCTGTCTGTCTCTGCCTGTCTGTCTGTCCGCCTGCCTGTGTCTGCCTGCCTGTCTGTCTGTCTGCCTGTCTGTCTGTCTGTCTGTCTGCCTGTCTGTCTGCCTGTCTGTCTGCCTGCCTGTCTGCCTGTCTGATCATGTCAGTGCTTTAGTGAGGATCACGCCTGGGCGTCAGAGCAGACGGACCTCCTCTCGGCCAGCTGAGGGACGGTATAGGTGGGGGTCACGTTGCAGCCAGTCCAGGGGAACGTCCGCCATTCCACCATCAACGGGTATTCCTGTATCACTGGACGAGTAAAC
>NC_140266.1:2706638-2721638 GCF_949987555.1 Borostomias antarcticus | reverse complement strand
AGGCTGGTGAGTTAGTGTGCTGCGGAGGGACGTTGCTAGAACAGTTTGTTTGTAGTGTTGGTGGCTCATCTGATGACTTGTTAGGGACTGTGAGTTCAAAGTGACGAAAAGCCGCGAGCTGCCAGTAAGTGTGTATATGTGCGTGCGTGCGTGCGCACGTGCACTAATTGCAGGGGAAACCCCCCCTGGTGCGTCTGCGAGACCCTTCCCCCCCTCCTCCCGGGCCCGTGAGCCTGTGGTTCCCGGGCCAGACCCTGGGCCCTTTGTTTGAATAGCCCGGCCCGCCGAGTTAGGAAAATAAAACCGGGGACGTGACCCCAGCTGGGATCCTCGGACCTACCTCGTTCCCACTGAGCCCCCCCCCCCCACACACACACACACACACACACACACACACACACACACACACACACACACACACACCTCGGGGGGCCCCCAGCCTATCAGCCACCACTCTTCCTGTCCTCGCCCCGGCGTCCGGATCCCGTTGCTCCCTCCCGAGATGGAGCGAATGTGCGGAACCCAGAGACGATAGGGGGAACCCAGGGAGGACAGGGGGAACCCAGGGAGGACGGGGAGGACAGGGGGAACCCAGGGACGACAGGGGGAACCCAGGGAGAACAGGGAGGACAGGGGGAACCCAGGGACGACAGGGGGAACCCAGGGACGACAGGGGGAACCCAGGGAGAACAGGGGGAACCCAGGGAGAACAGGGGGAACCCAGGGAGGACAGGGGGAACCCAGGGAGGACAGGGGGAACCCAGGGAGGACAGGGGGAACCCAGGGAGGACAGGGGGAACCCAGGGGGGACAGGGGGAACCCAGGGAGGACAGGGGGAACCCAGGGGGGACAGGGGGAACCCAGGGAGAACAGGGGGAACCCAGGGAGGACAGGGGGAACCCAGGGAGGACAGGGGGAACCCAGGGAGGACAGGGGGAACCCAGGGGGGACAGGGGGAACCCAGGGAGGACAGGGGGAACAAGGGAGGACAGGGAGGACAGGGGGAACCCAGGGAGGACGGGGAACCCAGGGAGAACAGGAAGCACAGGGGGAACCCAGGGGGGACAGGGGGAACCCAGGGGGGACAGGGGGAACCCAGGGAGGACAGGGGGAACCCAGGGAGGACAGGGGGAACCCAGGGGGGACAGGGGGAACCGTTGCCCGTACTAAGCCCAGCTGCTCCCTACGGGCCGGGCCAGAATAGACCAGGCAACGCCGGACCTAGAGGCTGCCAGGACCCCGCCCTCATCCCTCGGGCTCCCACCTCCAGGCCCAGGCCCCCCAGGGGAGGGTTAGCAGGCAGGCCTCATTCAGGCTCCCAGGCCCAGGCCCCCCCAGGGTAGGTTAGCAGGCAGCCCCCCCCCCCCCCCCCAGGGGAGGGTTAGCAGGCAGGCCTCATTCAGGCTCCAGCAGCTTGGCTGCAGACTCCAGCGTGATTCAGTGGGGAAAGCCTGGCGCCTACGGGCGCCTGGGGTTCGAGAGTCCCCCCCCCCCCCCTGGCCCTTTTCTGCGTCTGATGATATCGGCCAGGGAGCGCATTGTGCAGAGAGCGCTAATGGCCGTGGCGTTCTGCGCCTCCATGGGCCGGGAGATAACGAGGCCGCATTCATCTCCATCTCCCAGCAGGAGCAAGTATGGTCGTCGCCGTCAGCTGTGCGCCGGCACTGAAGACACGGCGTGTCCGCCTGAAAGAGATGACTCCAGTTTAGCAGCCCTGGATGTGAGGAACAGTCTGATTCACTGGGTGACGCAGGTGCCTCTGAAACAGACAGGAGACGCTCAAAGGTTGTAGCACTTTTATAATGACCTCTTTTTGCCAATCGGGCAAAAGTTCAAAATTCCTAGAAGGCCGACATGGAATGGAATGCTCTGAATGGAATTTGCCACATATTCAACTACTTTGAATCCCAGGAGACATTCCTGGGTGTGTGTGTGTGTGTGTGTGTGTGTGTGTGTGTGTGTGTGTGTGTGTGTGTGTGTGTGTGTGTGTGTGTGTGTGTGTGTGTGTGTGTGTGTGTGTGTGTGTGTGTGTGTGTGTGTGTGTGTGAGAGTGTGTGTGTGTGTGTGTGTGTGAGTGTGTGAGTGTTTGCCACATATTCAACTGCTTTGAATCCCAGGAGACATTCCTGTGTGTGTGTGTGTGTGTGTGTGTGTGTGTGTGTGTGTGTGTGTGTGTGTGTGTGAGTGTGTGAGTGTGTGTGTGAGTGTGTGAGTGTGTGAGTGTGTGAGTGAGTGAGTGAGTGAGTGAGTGTGTGAGTGAGTGAGTGAGTGAGCGAGTGAGTGAGCGAGCGAGCGAGCGAGTGAGTGAGTGAGTGAGTGAGTGAGTGAGTGAGTGAGTGAGTGAGTGAGTGAGTGTGCGCGTGCAGTTAGCGTGTACTAGATAAGCAGTAGTCATCATGCCGGAGAGCCCAGTGTCAGATCTGTCCCATCATGGCGCTCTGACCTGCCTGGTAGCACCTGTCTTGTCCCTGTCCTGTCCTCCCAGAAGCCATATTGACATCGTCTGACAGCTTCCTACAGGGGGCGGTTTCCCAGACATGTTAAGACAATATTTACCCTAACAGAAAGTCACCACACAAGACCTTTTCTACTTTCCAGTCTGGAGGAGTTCCAGACTAGCGTAGTTCCAGGGTAGTCTTGATATGTGTCCGGGAAGTTGGCCCCAAAGACTGTTATCTACGTCTCGTAGCCGTGCACGCCTTATCTCCTCCTGGGGACTTTCAACTTCATCACTTCCCATCGTACTTCAAAGGACACACATTTTGCAGTCGTTTGCAGAGGTGGATCGTGTTTGTAATCAAATCCTGTAACGCGACGCCACATCTTTATTAATTCATATCAACCTGCCAAAAATAACCATACAATTTCACCGTGTGTGTGTGTGTGTGTGTGTGGCTGGGATGATTAAAAAAAAATGGCAGGTTGGCAGACAAACGACAGGCTAGTGATTAACACACCTGTATATTGTATCATATTAGTAAGGGGGTTCTCCTATATTCCATAACACAGCTGTAGCGTACAGGTCCTGTAATCTTTGTCTCTGTTGTTTCTCGTCTCGGTGTGTTATTTTTCCACGGCTCTGGTTAACCACAAGTCTCTGTTTACACTCGGGCCTGGGTTGGGCCTGGCTGGGCACCAGGTGAACTCATTAGTCTGTTATCCTTCTTCTCCCCTCTCCTGTCTCCTCTCCTTTCTCCTCTCCTCTCTCCTCTTTTCTCCTCTCCTGTCTCCTCTCCTTTCTCCTCTCCTCTTTTCTCCTCTCCTGTCTCCTCTCTCCTCTTCTCTCCTCTCCTGTCTCCTCTCCTTTCTCCTCTCCTCTTTTCTCCTCTCCTGTCTCCTCTCCTTTCTCCTCTCCTCTCTCCTCTTTTCTCCTCTCCTGTCTCCTCTCCTTTCTCCTCTCCTCTTTTCTCCTCTCCTGTCTCCTCTCTCCTCTTCTCTCCTCTCCTGTCTCCTCTCCTTTCTCCTCTCCTCTTTTCTCCTCTCCTGTCTCCTCTCCTTTCTCCTCTCCTCTCTCCTCTTTTCTCCTCTCCTGTCTCCTCTCCCCTTTATCCTCTCCTCTCTTCTTTTCTCCCCTCCTGTTTCCTCCCCTCTCCTTTCTTCTCTTCTGTCTCCTCTCCTCCTCTCCTCTCTCCTTTTTCCTTTCTCCTCCTGTCTCCTTTCTCCTCTCCTGTCTCCTCTCATTTTTCCTTTCTCCTCCTGTCTCCTCTCCTTTCTCCTCTCCTGTCTCCTCTCCTTTCTCCTCTCCTGTCTCCTCTCCTTTCTCCTCTCCTGTCTCCACCTCTCCTAAAGTCCCGAGTCAGCAGCCGTGCTAACAGTATGTCGGCGCAGTAGGTGGTTCAGCGCGCTCGTAGTCCCACACACCAGCGCACCACAGCGAACAGTAAAGACGCCGTCGCACGCTGTGAAACCAGCACTCGCTGGGTGGTCCTTCGTTTGCTAATACTTTTAGCCAATCTAACTGATTAAAAAGGGCGGCTTGGTTCGTGCCACGGTTTCAACCCTGATATGCGGAGCACATGTTTGTTTTTTTAAAGCCCGGCGTCGGTGGTGCTGTGTGGTAGCTGGTGGTGCTGTGGTAGCTGGTGGTGTGGTAGCTGGTGGTGCTGTGTGGTAGCTGGTGGTGCTGTGTGGTAGCTGGTGGGCTGTGTGGTAGCTGGTGGTGCTGTGTAGTAGCTGGTGGTGCTGTGTGGTAGCTGGTGGGCTGTGTGGTAGCTGGTGGGCTGTGTGGTAGCTGGTGGTGCTGTGTGGTAGCTGGTGGGCTGTGTGGTAGCTGGTGGTGCTGTGTAGTAGCTGGTGGTGCTGTGTGGTAGCTGGTGGGCTGTGTGGTAGCTGGTGGTGCTGTGTAGTAGCTGGTGGTGCTGTGTGGTAGCTGGTGGGCTGTGTGGTAGCTGGTGGTGCTGTGTGGTAGCTGGTGGTGCTGTGTGGTAGCTGGTGGTTCTGTGTAGTAGCTGGTGGTGCTGTGTGGTAGCTGGTGGTGCTGTGTAGTAGCTGGTGGTGCTGTGTGGTAGCTGGTGGTGCTGTGTAGTAGCTGGTGGTGCTGTGTGGTAGCTGGTGGTGCTGTGTAGTAGCTGGTGGTGCTGTGTGGTAGCTGGTGGTGTGGTAGCTGGTGGTGCTGTGTGGTAGTTGGTGGTGCTGTGTGGTAGCGTGTGGTGCTGTGTTGTAGTGTGGTAGCCGGTGGGCAGTGCTAGACAGCAGACAAGCCCTGTATCAGGCCAGCGATGGACCAGGGCCTGATTGCAGCAGATGGTCGAGAACCGCAGGCGGGCTCTTAAAACGGCGAACATCAGAGGGATCTGGGAGTGGCCGCAGCTCTAAGTGTTGAGATGAATGACCTCATTGTTGGAGTGACTAGCAGTACCGCGTCTACAGTGGTGAAAATGTACTTTTTGGCTCACGGTGAGTCACCTGCCAAGGGGACTGTAGATGAAAAAATCTACCAGCCAAGTATATATTTTTTTCAGATAGCCTTCCGAAATCTAGTCGCCAATGGGACATTTTACCTGCATTTGGCCGGTGGCAGGTGTTCATTTTCAGCCCTGCGCATCTACTAGTTCTGGCTAAGCCGGCAGAGTTAGCGCCCCATCTCTCTGCTATGTATCCCCTTCAAGATCCTCCAGCGTCTCATCTACGCCCGCGTCGAACCGATCATCGACCCGCTGCTCCCACAGGAGCAGGCCGGGTTCCGACGTGGGAGATCAACCATAGATCATCAACCATAGATCTTTGATGACATCGAGGACAGCTTTTCGGCCAAAAAGAAGGCCAGTGCCGTCTTTATAGACCTGACGGCTGCCTACGACACCGTATGGCACGGCGGCCTCACCTGCAAGCGGCTCCGCCTGCTGCCGGACAGGCACATGGTCAGCATGATCATGGAGCTCATCGGAAACCACAGCTTCACCCTCACCACCGGTAGCGGACAGACATTGGTTTTGTCCGCTTGTCCTGTGGAGGTTGCGTTTTGTCCGCTTTACCTGTGGAGGTTGCGTTTTGTCCGCTTTACCTATGGAGGTTGCGTTTTCTCCCTTTCCGTTGGCCGATGTGTATTTCCACGCCAGGGAGAGCGGGAGATGTCCCAGAGGCCCCTCAAGCTCGGGCTTGTGTTTGATGAGGAGCTGAACCCCGGAGTTGGCAGTGCTTTCTTTGGCCCACGGCAGAAATCATTCCTATCAGATCTTGGTCTTGTTTGCACAGCCACGCTTGTAATTTGCTCATATTTTTCTGAGCCCAGTAGATTACCCAGGGCTTAGTGTGAATGCAACACTGAACATTCAACTTCCCCCGAAGGTCCAGAAAAGATGAAGTGCACAAATAAGCTATCATATGAAGGATAAATATCTCAAGCACAGTTAGGACCCATGTAGTTATGAGATAAATGGATAGATTGTGACTTTATTGATCCCCAGGGGGGGATTGTTGTTACAGCAGTGCAACAAAAAGGCACAATCAGGCGCAAGTACACAAAATATACCAAAAAGAGTGTACAATGTATGCAAAAATCCAAATATACAAGCATATACAGTAAACACGCGTATACCTGTAGTGAAAACACATGCCTAAGATATCAGTCAATTATCAAGGCAAGTGAAGTATATTGATGAATAAATGACAAATTAAGTGGCCAAAGAGCCTTAGCGCCCTCTTAGCTGGCTCAGGTCCGTAGTGTCCAGCCGGTCAGGAGGTGCGTTGAGCAGTCTGATGGCAGCTGGTGGGAGGGACCTCTGGAAGCGCTCCATGGGGCACCGTGGAAGGGTCCAGTCCGGTGCTCCTCTAGCTGACCACAGTGTTGTGGACGGGGGGGGGGGGAGGGGGACATTGTCCATGGCGGCCTGCAGTTTGACCTGCATTCATCTCTCCACCACCAAATGTCACCGAGTCCAAACTGACCCCCGGGACATAACGGAGATGTTTATAACACTTGAGAGAGAGTATGTTGTAATCAGGAGATGATTCACCTCAGAGTGTGGCCACGGGCTCATACTGTAAAGGATTGTTATTTCATGTTTACATTGTGAACGTTATACGGGGATAGAAGTCTGTCGTCCTGATGAAGAGGAATCTTCTCACGCTGCGTCAACCGAAGTTAAGCAGAAATTCCAACAAGTCACTGAATGGGTTTTAGTAGTAAAGTTTTTTGGCTTCAGTCAGAACTATTCGGGTTATGTAAGTCATCCCCCTCAACCTCTCTTTCCTTCAATTCAAAAGGATCACACACACACACACACACACACACACACACACACGCGCTCTCCCTTTCCACCCCCCCCTCTCCTCCCTCTCTCTCTCTCTCTTCATGGAGAGGCTCCAGAGAGGGGCTCCTCGCTCACCACCGTTGATTCAAAGCTTTCCCACTCGCTCTGTCCTTTTTGAAGTTGAAAGAGCGTCCGGAGAGGGACCAGTGAATGGCCAGCAGCTCTGTGTCCCCGTTTCCCTCTCTGGGGTGGCAGGGCTCGCCTCTGACCGCCTCGACCGTCCCCGCACAGCCCGCTCCAGGACTCGTTCAGGGCAACACACGAGGATGAACCTGTGTTTCTATGAGAATGCTACTCAATCAATCAATCAAAGCTTTATTTGTATAGCGCATTTCATACCCAGAGGCAACACAATGCGCTTTACAGAGAACAAGGGAGGTGGGCATACGACCCACTCTCTACATATTCCAGAGGGAAGCAAAAAAACAGTAATCACCCGGGGGCCAGATAAGTGAGCTGTAAAAATTCTTCCCTGACCCCTCTCAACAAGACGATCAAGCAAGCTCCAGGAGTATGTTTGTCTACCGGCTAAGAACATTTATAAAGCAATACATTACATTAAATTACATTTTCAGAGTAAGAGAGGCTAAAAAAGCATCATAGGAGAGAGAGCATCCTACGGACATGCTACGACATCCACAGCAGACACGGGGGTATCTATCGGACTCCCGGAGGTCTGCTGGTGACAGTGGGGCATCCACTGGACCTGGTTATGCTATCTACAGTAAACGGCGAGATGAAACCACTTCTATCAGGCAACTTGAGCAACGGGGGCTAATGTGTAAACCAACGCGGACGCGTGAGGTTTCCATACAGAGACGGGATGGAAATAACATTTATCGTGTCCAATTAGTAACGTGAGCCCATCGGTCGAGTTCATTTTGCCTCTGCGCGGTTTCGCGAAGTCGTTTAGAACACCTCTCACTGGGCTGCAATTAAAATAATGATGTGCGTAATTATAGACTCTCTCTCTCTCGATAAACAAGGCAGGACCGTCGTGCCAAAACCGCAGAGGGGATGAAAAGCCTTTTCAGCGGCAGAGTAGCTCTCGGACCCGGCGCTCCCCCGCGGCGTCCCGGCCGCAGGCTCCGCCTCTCGGCGCCGCTGCTCTGGGTGTGTTTTGGCCCCGGGTTCGATCCCTGCCAGACGCATCGTCTTATGTCTATAATTTTACATGAATTTGCTCTCAGAGTCCCCGTCGTGTAAACATAATTCAGATCTCGCTTCGACTTGGAAGGCCGGACATATCCAAGTATGTGACGTGAAGGCGCTAAATGAGTGTGTGCGCGCGTGTGTGTGTGTGTGCGTGCGTGTGAGATAGAGTGACATTCCATACTCTGTTCTTAGGTATGTGAACTGCCCCTGCTGGGAGCGGGAACGCGAGGAATTCACGAGCGTCAGAATGAGAGTTGTTTACTGACACGGCCTTGCGGGGGGAGGCTCCTGTTCGGAGCATGTGCGTGTGCTTAGAGAAAGGTGTGGATTTAGCGAAGTAGCAGGCCCCCGTTACTTCCTGGCGTAGGGTCATGAACCCGGTCCTGATTGGTGCTCTGTCTTCTAAATTCCAGAGCAGCCCATTGGCCCCTATATAGCTCCATATGCACCCCTGTTGACCTCAAAGCCATAGGATCAGTTTAATTAAGGCGATAATCACGTTTGGTCCCCCGATAGGCTGAGGGATCCCGTCTCCACATCGCTTAGTTTCAGCCTCTCAGTTGTGGATGTGTAGCGTTGGGAGGGGGGAGGAGTTAAGACGGAGGGAGGAGGAGTTAAGATGGCCTTTGGAATCCAGCACCAGGGTGTGATGCCCTTAGACATGGGCTGCTCTTTGGAGTGAAAACAAGCGCTCTTTCAAAGCCCCTCACACACACACACACACACACATACCCCCACCCCCGACCCCACACACACATAATACACAAACACACTGAAGTGAGGGACATTTTAAATCAAATATCTTCCATTGCTAGTGAGCAACATACCGTATGTTGATATTCTCTCTTCTGCTACTCATGTTATACTGTACACAGCCCTGTTGACACCTGTAACCGTACCCCGAGAGTATTAATACCTGGAAGACTACAGGGCAACTGTTACGGTTCTAAAAATGGGATTTGAAGTCATTCCTGTCCGTTTGATGTTCTTGTTTCTAGATCTGGGACATGAGTGACGACGAAAGCATCTGAGCGTGTGGAATCGTGTGGACAGAGACGCGTCCAGACAGAGGTTCTACCGGCCCGGCTTCAAACCACCTTTAACCTCTGACCTCGATACACGTGACTCCGAGTCGGTCGTAGCCGTCAGATCCTGGGCCACACGAGCATGTAGGACGTTCGTTTTCTTTTCTTTTCTGGAGTGTCGGGTCCTTGTGTTCTGTACCAATCCCCACTCTACCCAGCTCTGTCCTCACCGTGATGGGAGTCCCGCCAGGACAATGTCTCTGGGCGTCTCTGGACAATGTCCTGAGCTCTGCTCTGTTCGTTAGGAACAAATCATTCTGAATCCGGTTGAATGGGTTTGAAGGTCCTACTGACGTGATGTAACATCTCATCATCTCCCCTCTGAGAGAAGTTCTTTTTCTATTCATGTATAAATGTATTCACATTCACGTTGCTCTCGTGTAAAAAATATATATTCTTGTGTAAAAGAGCGATTTAACATGTTCTGAAGGGTGATGTACCGTCTGCTAACCTCAACTCGCCAGCTTGGGTCTTTGTGGAGATGCGTTTCCCAGTCTGTGTTTTCTCCGTCATCACTTCAGGCTTTACTTGTGAGTTGAGAACTAAGAGACGTCAAGACATTTTCTACTCCGAATTCATTGTCCTTTAAAAACATTGCGTAGCTGCACAGTATATAAACCCCTGAACTTGGAATGTCCCACTACCACTGTCCACCCCGCCACTGTCCACCCCACTATTGTCCACCCCGCTATTGTCCACCCCATCACTTTCCACCCCACTATTGTCCACCCCACTACTGTCCACCCCGCTACTGTCCATCCCCCTGTCCACCCCATCACTGTCCACCCCGCTACTGTCCACCCCACTACTGTCCACCCCATCACTGCTTGTATAGGGTCTTATTTCTCATGTAACACTTGTTCAGTGCTGGGCTACTATAAGTGGCTTGATGTACTCAGAAATGGTCTCACTGTATGAACTGTATCTACATGTTTCTCCTGGTACCGGCTCTGTCTGTATAACCCAGGGGGACACCATGCTTGTGTGTGCTCCTTACATTTCAATCTTTTCATGTTTGCCTCTTTGACTCAAGTTTTGTCCAGTAAAAACTCCAATATCCAATATACTCTATTCTCACATTGGATGAATGTAAACCAATGACCTGAGTAAATGTTTTCATCCCGTTTCAGCAGTGTTGTGTTCTTTTCATTATAATGAATGGTTACTAGAGACAGATGGTGGTTTAAGAGCACTTTATTGTTCATTGAGGCTACTTTTAAGTACAAAAAAGGTGGCCTGCCAAAACCTTTTTAGTAGAAGGAGACACAGCCACAGATTGAGGGTTTAATACAGATCTACAAACAGTTTGGGGGTACAACGTTGATGCAGCTTCCAAGTGAAGGAACTTGAGAGTTTGTGTCTCCATTTTTTTTTTGGGAAGCACAGCCAGTCTTCCTGGGTTCTAGTTAAATAAACATTGATACAGTAGCATTTCAACCTCAACAGGTGATGGTGAGGTCATCATATGCTTTGAAGCACAGCAGGGAATGTTCCATTGAGTAATAGGGGACTGCATAGGGATGCATGAATGAATGGGCGTGGATGAACAGCCATTCCACTGCCTGGCCTGTTTGTGTCTATAACATACCCATGCTATAATGTACCCATGCATGATTTAAGGGTGAGGTGTGGCCATTACTGAATGGAACGTACCCTGGGGTCATCTTTCATCCATCGGCCAACAACAGATCTCAGATCACCTTTGTGCAACAAAATTTAAGCGACTCCCACTCGTCTGAGACGGGCAAATCCATATCGCTGGATCGGGGGGTGATCGATCAATATTGATTTGACGCATCTCGGACAGGTGAGTCACAAGCTGAGCACTATTTGTTCAATCGTCTCGAGAGGAAACAGTTGAGTTGACCGTTGGTGTTTCCAACTGCCGAGTCGGCATTAATACACAAGTGGCCGTTAACGCAGTTTTCCTGTTTTCCATACAATGTGTTCCTGCACTTTAACCTTTTAACAGACAAAACTACAAACGAAAAAGATCAACTTTTTTCACAAAAAGGAAAATGCATGATTACAATAAAAGGACAGGGAAAAAAAATTAAATAGCTACATATCATTAACAAATTAATTGTTCCTCAAAAAATACCTACGATTTTTTTTTCTCTGTACATTCGTTACGCACAGCGTAATGATGGTCTATATAAAAAAGGATTTTTAAGTGATTCTCCTACAGCTTGTAGGGATAGTGTGCTGAAGCAGAAAGTGAGCCTTCTACCTAGTGATGGTAGTGAAATGTGTAGAATAACGACATTGGGACACAAAACCCCATTTCCTCTGTGTTCATGCACATTAAAATGAATATCTTATGATGGCCTAATATCATAGTCATAACTTTTCTCGTGTCCGATACATTTACAGAAAACACGTCATAAAAACCGGTCATCTGTGGAGTACTACTCATTAGATGCATACGTTTCTTCTTTTTTTTAAAAATCTAAATGTTTACTCAACATTTTGCAAATATTCAGCAGCTGGATTGTGATTCCCAGAAAAATGGTTCTGTCATTGTCCAAAGGTATGAACTGGCATGATGGAATGTATGGACACCAGACCTGTAGAAAAGACACTGTTATCATTGCCTTTGCTTGCTAGTAGCTACGTGTGTTGATATGGAGAGAAAAGGCGACGCCTGTACTGAGTTCCCTATAGGAGGAATGTATGATACCTTGGTACAGGCTGATCAAGAGTTCAAAGGTCAGTTTCCCAAGCTGCTGCGGCCTACTGCCGCACGGTGTTCACAGAAGAAGAGGGAGTAACGACACGGAAATACAAAATACATCTCCACATATCCTCTCAGGCTCTGACCAGACTCCCGCTGTTCATGCTCTTGTTCAGTCATGCAAAACGCTCTAGCATCCTGTACCACGGATTAACACCATAGAAATCACACTGATTCATATATAGAGTCAGGCCTATCCGGAGGCTGTCCTTGTGTAGCTGGCTGTTACCATAATGAATATTGAATACAAAAATCATAATATTGAGTACAACTGTACCAGCAGTGAGTCTTATCTAGGACTGTTACTGACAAAAAAATAAACCTACATCTGAAGAAAGGCTAGTAGTAGTAAGATTGAAATGTCTAAACATCATAGATACCAGCTATTTAAAACATGCATTTGTAAAGCACTATTTTTTTTTTTTTAACCCTTCAAACCTTTTCTAAAATCTACCAATCCACAGTGCTTAGGGAAGGAGGGGGGCGGGACTTTTAATTAAAAGTAATTCCAATGCCCATGTTCGGAGAGTGACACAGACAGTCCAGTTGAGTAACAACCATACGAAGACCTGTTTGAAGAAGGAGGTGGAAGTGGGCATTTTCTCTCCTCGAGCCGGCAGGTTCCGACCACGCTGTGGGATGCACCATCACCTTTAACCCGTCGTCAGCAGTTTGCCCTCCAGACATATCAAAGTACGCGATTCAGCAATAAGCATGTGTATCCAACATGAGGTCGACATGCAACCTTAATCCCTCAACAATAGTGCAAATCAGACCAGGCCTCGTTTTCAAGTATACACATACAACTCTGGGGGGAGGAGAGAGAGAGGGGGAGAGAGAGAAAGGAGAGCGAGAGAGAGGGCAAACGATACAGTGTGTGTTGCTAGAGACAACAGGGAGGAGATGATGGGGTGGGGGGGAAGTGACAGAATGGCTTTTCGTTTGATCTTCTCAAGGGGCGATAAGATTTGCATCCGAGGTTTCTTTGGTAACAAAGGCAGGTGGTTGGGTGTGGATGCGTTCTGGAGTCGTCGAGTGAAGAGTTCCTCGCTGGCGTTCCTTTCAAATGTTGGACATCGGACAATGCGAACACAAAGCTGTACACAAACCTACTTTAAAAAGAAATAAAAAGTTAAAAACAAAAACGGACAAGGAAAACGCCGCCCTTCCTCCATCATCATCATCATCATTATGTACACGGCTATACATTAGCGCTGCTCCAAGCTGGCTTGGCTAACTCATGCAGGGTCGTTGTAGGGCGAGCTGATGCGCTCGGCATTATGGGGTTGGTTTGGGGGGGGAGGGGGCTGGCGAGCTGATGTCTAGGCTTTCAGGAGACCACGGAGGGGGAGTGGTTGTGGTTGACCATGTGGTTGGAGGGGGAGGAGTCAGGGCTGCTGGCGGAGCTGCCTTTGGCCTTGATCTGGAGCCAGGTCTCCCCCAGGGCCTTGGCGAAGTGGTCGTCCACCGAGCCCGTGATGGACACCGAGTTGGTCACTGGCTCCGGCTCCTTGTAGTTCTTCCCCAGGCTGCGGCGGAAGTGCTCCTCGATCACCGGGTCACACGCCGTGTTGGCTGCGGGGAACCAGGGACAAGAGGGGCGGGGTCAGTCGGCGACGACACACAGCGGGTAACCTGCCTCTACGATAAACGCCGTGGCGTCGGACGCGTCGACTGCGACGGCGGGGAAACTGAAAGCCTGGTAGCAATTTAACCGAGCGGATATCCTCCGCAGACTCCAAGAGGAGTCACCGATTGGATAAAAGTCTCTTCGGCGGAGTGAGAATGTGATGGTCTGTCGACGCCAGAGAGCGAGGCGCGTCAGACGATGAAACGTGCTGATCTATGTGGCTGGAGCTCACATCAAAACGGCAGAGAACCAATAAATTTCGGCGCTTTGTAAAGCATGCTGACAGGAAGCTGTTTTTTCTTTCTTTTATTTTTTTTACACAGGTTACATAACCCAATATGGTTCCTATTACTGCGCTTTCCCGCCAAGAAGAGAAGAAGTCCCTGCGGGAAAATGAGCTCTCTGTTCCCGTGACCCCCTGCTGACCTTAGAGTAGCCCCCCCATGACTGACCGGCCGTCCAACTCACTGTCCCGTCCTACCGGTGGACGGGGGGACGGGGGGGGGGACACAGCTACTGTCCGGCGGTCTAGGAGCCCAGATCTAGAGGGCTGTGTTACTGATGGAGCGGCCGGTCAAGCGTAGCTTTCGACCGTTTCAAACGGACGCTTAGGCTCGTCTTTCCTCGCAGAGCGGACGGTGTCCGCGCGGATTTTTCCGGACCGCGTGGAGAGCGGAGTCTTTCTAAAAATGTGGCGTTTCTGATCGTGACGCCTGAGGCGCTCCTGACTAGGGCTGGGCTGCTTGCCGCTGCCGGGGGGCACGGTGTGGTGTGGTGTGGTGTGGTGTAGTGGTGTGGTGTGGTGCGGTGCGGTGCGGTGCGGTGCGGTGTGGTGTGGTGTGGTCTGGTCTGGTGTGGTGTGGTGTAGTGTGGAGTGGTGTGGTGTAGTGTGGTGTGGTGTGGTGCAGTGTGGTGTGGTGTGGTCTGGTGTAGTCTGGTGTAGTGTAGTGTGGAGTGGAGTGGTGTAGTGTGGTGTAGTGTGGTGTAGTGTGGTGTAGTCTGGTGTAGTCTGGTGTGGTGTAGTGTAGTGTAGTGTAGTGTAGTGTGGTGTGGTGTGGTGTGGTGCAGTGTGGTGTGGTGTGGTGTGGTGCGGTGCGGTGTGGTGTGGTGTGGTGTAGTCTGGTCTTGTGCGGTGTGGTCTTGTGCGGTGGGAGGCTGGACTCACTGTTGGTCGAGGGTCTTCTGTAGCTGGGCGGCAGGCTGGAGGTGCAGCCGTTGTGGGACCCGGGGCAGTGGGACAGGTTGCAGTTGCGGTTGTTGGCGGGGGCGCACGTGATCACAGAGGGACGATTCTGCGTGACACAGGAGGGGAGGAACAGGAGGGGGGGAGGGGTTACGCCTCGCCGGTTAACGTCAGGACAACGCGCCGCGCTGCGGTCGTTCGAGGGTCCGAGGGTCGGAGGAGAGACTGACCTGCTGACGCTCCACGGGGCTGATGGCGGGCGAGATGGCGGCGGCGCGGCCGGTTTGGGATTGGCTGTTCTTGGTCAGCGCCAGCGGCTGGTCCATGGCCAGGCTGGGCATGTGGGCGTAGAGGTGGTTGCCGTGGAAACCCACGGAGGGGGCCACGGCGCGTTCGATGGGGCTCCGGCTGCGCTCGCGGGGGTCCTTGCGGTAGTCCCCGTTGACGGGCTTGCCTCTGAG
>NC_140266.1:2702090-2706438 GCF_949987555.1 Borostomias antarcticus | reverse complement strand
CCCAGCGCTCGACAGAGAAGAAATCAGACCGTTTTCTCTCTCTCTCCACCTCTCTCTCTCTCCCCTTCTCTCTCTCTCTCCCCTCTCTCTCTCTCTCTCTCCTCTCTCTCTCTCCCTCCCCCCCCCTCCCCTCTCTCCCCCCCTCTCTCTCTCTCTCCCTCTCTCCCCCCCCTCTCTCTCTCTCCCTCTCTCTCCCCCCCTCTCTCTCTCTCTCCCTCTCCCTCCCCCCCCTCCCTCTCTCCCCCCTCTCTCTCTCTCCCTCTCTCTCTCCCCCCTCTCTCTCTCTCTCTCCCTCCCCCCCCCTCTCTCTCTCTCTCTCTCCCCCCCTCTCTCTCTCTCTCTCTCTCTCCCCCACCCCCCCCCCCCCCCCCCCCTCTCTCTCTCTCTCTCTCTCTTCCCTCTCTCTCAGAGGAGAGTGTGAGGAGCTCCTGAACAAGCAGCCCATTTTCCTGACTGGCATGTTTCTGCTCGTCAGACCGCGCGCCATGGCAACCGGGATGACATCATTGTTTTTGGCAGGACAGCGGGTGGGTAATAAAGAGGAGGACTGTGGGCAGCCTCTCAGGCAGTGCACTCGGCCGGCAATCGGAGCCCGGGGAACATAATAGCTTATCAGAGGTTCAGGAGTGAAGTGCTCAACAAGGGGGTTGGGTCAGACGACGCGGGGAGGGCCGACGAATAATCCATCTACCCCGAGTCAACTGGCTCACTGCGAAGACACTTCACAGTCATGCCAGAGAAAATGAGTCTTGTGTTTTGCAACGGTAGGCCTCTAAATGGGGGGAAAAGGTAGCATGCAGCATTTACAAGAGAAATAACTATATCAACAGTGCAACGACGACAAAAAACGCATCTCTCGAAAAATCAAACGGTGGACTCTCTTGAGAAACCTCTTCAGTTGATGTCGCCAGTACCAAAGAGCTTCTTCTGTGGCCCCTCGAGAAAAAAATAACATCTAAATCACCCACAGTGGCTCAGACACACAAACAAGTCGTACAGCCAGAACTAAACATAGACGCCATGCCTTCAGACTATTCTAGAGAGCACAGTGGGGCTTCCTGTGTACCTAGCAGGGGGCGGAGAAGCATATTTCTGTCCGCTGAATTTGACTGCTGGTCTACAAAGTTTGGGCATTTCACAGTCTTGCTGTTGGTCGAAAATAGCTGGAGAGAGAGAAAGAGGGAGAAAGATTGAAGAAATCCTGACAGGAGTTTCACCCTTATCTCCCTCTCCCCCCCCCCCCCAACCCCCCCCGGTACAGTAACCTTTGCTAGGAACAATCTCGGAGCCATAAAGATCTCTATCGGTGTCGAGAGCAGCTCTCTGCGTGTCTCTCATGAAAGGCCGTCATCAGGTGCAGAATGATCAAAGGCAAGCCTCTCTGAGGACTTCAAACATGAAGTTAGGAGGAGATCATATTACAGAGGTGAACCCCCCCCCCCCCCCATGCCCCTCCCCCCCCCCATGCCCCTCCTTCTTCACCTTGTAGGCTAAGGCTTTAAAAAGCTGAAACTAAGCATGGCGCTCTCTCTCCCCCTCTCTCTCTCTCTCCCTCTGTCTCTCCCCCCCCCTCTCTCTCTTCCCCTCTCTCCCCCCTCTCTCTCTCCCCCCCTCTCTCTCTCCCCCCCCCTTGCTCTCTCTCTCCCCCCCCCTTGCTCTCTCTCTCCCCCTCCCCCCCTCTCTCTCTCCCCCCCCTCTCTCTCTCCCTCTCCCCCCCCTCTCTCTCTCTCTCCCCCCTCTCTCTCTCCCCCCCCCCCCTTGCTCTCTCTCTTTCTCTCCCCCTCCCCCCCTCTCTCTCTCCTCACTCCCCCCCCCCCCCCCCTCTCTCTCTCTGCAAAATTATATTTTTGGCCGGCAATCTCTGTAACCTGAGTCGGGCCCGAGGGAAACCTTTATTTTTAAAATGCATGAAAGGGCCTCAGGACAAGATAGAAAAGACACACAAAACATCTAAAGAGGACCTGGTCCTTTTCCCCTCTGTGCTGGAACATCAGCCTGCATGTCTGACTGCATCACTGATATCTACGCCACTATTGATTTTATTCAGGCAGAATCCCTCCGCCTCTCATCGGGTCCTATCAACATCAGAGGTGGAGCCAAATCAAGGCGATGGGATGACAAAAGCACATGGCTTTGAGGGGGTGGAACTGTTCCGCGCTGTGCAGCTTTACTTTGCGCCTGTTCAGCAGGAAAAGTGACAGTCAGCATTCCTCTGTGTTTGCTGGCTCCGTTGGGTAGAGTTTAAACTGGGCCAGTGTGGAGGGAGGCCACCCCGCAGGAGCCAGAGGCACACGGGTCTCAAACCACGACTTCCACGTCAAATACTCGGGTTGCACTTCAGTCAGCTCGCCCGCCTAATAAATTGCGACCCCCCCTCCCCCGACATTGTGGGTGGGCAAGCTAACTTTCACCTCCATGATGGGGGGGGGAAATGAACAACCCTGTATGCCTGCTGCTGGTCGTACAGCATAAACGTGTGTGTGATGTCAGAGGGGCCGCCGGCGGGGGAGGAGGTACGTTTCCCACACTCGGATCCCTGAAGCCAAACTCCTGACCGGGTCTTAGGAACCGGAGGATCTCATGTTTCACGGCCCTTTTGTTGCGGCCAAACAAACCTTCGTTCGGGACGGTCAACGTTTAAAAAAACGACTCATCCGTTCCCAAAACCCAAGATTAGACAGATAAGTCACTTTCACCAACGTGAAAACGCCTCGCTCTACGTACCCCGGGAAGTAGGCGAGTAGATTTAGACGCGCGCCAATGCGTCGATTCAGAATAGCGGAGACGCCTGGCGTGCTGCAGACGGCGGACATGGCTGCTGTGATTGTGTATTTCCATCCTCCTGTCACCGGGTCATGTGACTGGCCGGGCTACCGGGGAGGAAGGCATTCCGGCGCCGGGTCAGGTCTGACGTTAGCTACGGGGGACGCTGAATAATGGGCCCCGATGACCAGCAATAATAGACCTTCGGAACAGAAGCTGGGCTGGAGGGCCCTCGCCGGGCCCCCGACGTCAATCACTCACACGCTATAGGCTCCGCGGCCAGACCGGTCTGTCCATTGATTGGCCGTTTTTATCTTCGCCTTATCAGGAAGCGGCTGAGCACAGTCGAGAGGACAACAACTAAAGTGGGTTGTGTTCCTGTGGGCCTAATCAGTGCGAAGGCTCCTAATAATGCCCAGTCTATTTCCCTCGACGGAAAAGGACAAAGATGAGAGAAGGGCACGGCGTGTAATCACGGCCTTCGCCCCCTCGCCCCGGCTGAGGGGGGGGGGGAGAGAGACCCGTTCTCTGAAATGGGCTGAGCTGACAACAGTTGATAATGGAACTGACAACAGTTGATAATGGGAGCCAAATCTCTCCCCCACCAAAAAATCTCATAATCATTCGAAAACAACTTATCACACGAAATAGGCTTTGAACGGCTTCACACCTCTCCCGACGGATTTATCCTACAACATAATAGGCCGTCCCTTTTCGCCGAGTAAATCCTCAGAACATTTGCGCTTGTTCCATCTATATATTCCATCAAATTATTTCTCCCATGTTCTTTTTTGTATCTCACATTAATAGGAAGCTGATACTTAGGGCCTTACTGTGTTGTTACACACAGCAGTCTAAAATGGCCCGGCTAATATTGGTAGCAGCCAGCGACGGGGCCCACTGCTGCCTACACTAGCACCGCCAGGGCCATAATCAGTCACAGTACACTATATTCTACCATGCTTCCGAGGGGATATTTCCATGGAACAGCCAGAGACCACAGGAAGGGGATTCATGTGTCCTGCGTTGCTCAACGGGACGGACCCTGATACTGGCACTGGGAGATCCATTTCTGCCGGGATCACAGAGTCAAATGTATGACCGGGAGTCGGCCTGCATTCCGCTCTCCACATCGCTGTGGAACATGCATTTTAGGCCCCAGACGCAGCCTGGATCACATTTCTGCCCTTGACAAGTGAAGGCTGACAACAGGAGGCTGGTAGGGCTTAGGGAAGAGGGGAGAAGACATAACCACCAACAAACAGACCTGGGTCAGACAGGACTGACACACAAACTGCATAATCCTACAGACATGCTGAGACTAGGGTCTGCCTACACCATTCACCTCAGTACCCAAGAATAGGATTAATCAGCCAAGTGTAAAGATACAGTATGTTACCTGGTAGCTTGTAACTTGTAGTGTAAAACAACTTGGGACTGTGAAAGTGATCAACATATTGTGTGTGTGTGTGTGTGTGTGTGTGTGTGTGTTACAGTATGTTACCTGGTAGCTTGTAACTTGTAGTGTAAAACAACTTGGGACTGTGAAAGTGATCAACATATTGTGTGTGTGTGTGTGTGTGTG
>NC_140266.1:2672090-2699590 GCF_949987555.1 Borostomias antarcticus | reverse complement strand
TTTAAAATGTCAAAATGACATAACAGCAGAGAATCAATCAATCAAAATGACATAACAGCAGAGAATCAATCAAACAATCAATTGATTGATTGAATGTGCCTAGTAATAATTCTATCAGAAAGGTACAGTTTAAAATGACATAACAGCAGAGAACGGCTTTATCCAGTTCTCCACAACAACCCCTTAAGTAAAATGTCTGTCCTTCACCTCTAAGTCAACACAGGTGTATAAATATTAACAGAACGCCTGAGGATCAGTAGCTTTTTCCTCTCTGATTAAAATAACCAGTGTGAAGGATCAGTTAAGAAGGCAAAAGCCAAACGTGCCAGGCTGGTACGAGAGCCCGTGCATAGGGCCACGTTGCCATGGTGGCGAGGCCCCAATCAGAAGCCTCCATGCGTTGGCTGGGGTTCTGCCCCCTGATTGGCCTGGCGAACACACACTGAACTGAGGGGCCGCCGTCACCCAGTGTTTGTATCAGTACTTTTTTTTTATCAAGTAAAATAAATGTTTACGTAGCATGTGCAACTGTGCCAAGTTCATTTATCTCACAAGCTTGTGAGGCTTTTGGTCCTATCAAATGTTATGAATGTTCAAGAAAAACATCTTTTCCTTTTAATTCCAAAGAAAAAAATCGACTAAAACCTGCCACGAAATATTGCCTTTGGCAACCGTGCTGAAACAGCAACGAGGAAGGAGAGAGAGATTTAAACTGCTGTGGTACAACTCAGCAGCTTTACACCCTGTTACCTTTAACCCTTCTCAGCCACCAGACAGTGCAGCAAAAGGATCATTCAGGCCTGATGCCATGGTTTTCAACTGATCTCTCTCACCAGCGAGATTACAGATCCTCCTTCTAACTTCCCTCTCGATTGTAAATGGGATTAGAGGCTTCTATTCACACCGAGGACTTCACCCCTCTCCCTCACAACACACCCCTCCCCTCTTCCTCCCCCCACCCCCCCTCCCTCCCTCCCTCCTCTCAGAACCAAAGAAAATGGTTCTCATTGGTTTTTGAAGAGCCATTGTCTCATATTTCACACACTCAGAAGAACGATCCACGCCAAGCTAGAACAGTGTCCCCATTCAGACAGCTGCTGGTTAATCCATTGTCTTCCATGGTGGGTAGTTTCAGGGCACGGCGACGGCCCACAAACAGGATAATTGGACTGGCTCAGTCAACACAATGTGACTGGACCAGCAACTGGACCATCAACTGGTTTGAGTTGAATCAATGTGCAAAAAGATGCACTAGTAGAATAACCTGTTAGTACAAGGTGACAAGCATAAGCCCCTACAGCATGTGAATAGATGATTATTAAATAATATTCATTATTCACATCTATTCCCATGTTGTGTCTTCAGAACAGAAACAGAGTTTAATCGAGTAATTACGTTATTGAACCCTGATATCAAACAATTTGATAATATAATAATTGTCATTTGTTGATGTCACATTGCAGTGATACTGGAAATCAAATGCAAAACTTGTACAACACTAATACTGCCAAGCACAGTCTAAGGTGGAAGAACTAATAAGGGTGTCCCTCTGTCCAGACCTGTGTTCGAGGGTTAGAGAGCCACACATGACATCCCCACAGTGGCTCTGCTCTGACATGCACAACTGAGTTAGGCAGTTGAATGATAATACACAATTCACCCACAGTGGAATACAGGCGTTAAAGGGTCACTTTGTTCACAGTAAAAACCTGCTCTTGAGTTGAGCAACCACGCTAAGGTGATTAATTATTATGCAACACATCTGTAAAATTCCACTTTTCTACTGAGGGACATGTTTTTACAAAGAACACAGCCAACAAGCCAACAAGTCTATAAAAGCAGTTTTACAACCTTCCTCAATGACAAGCGGTGAGTAATAGTGATGAAGGACAGAATCAGAAAAAAAAACTGCATTATTACGACAGTCCCGGTGTTTTCGTCTGCGCTGTTATGTGTTGTTCTTTCGTGTAATTTTGTGTTTTTCCGATAAAACCGGCAGTTTCTTCACCAGAGAGGAACTTATGAACATAACAGAGTCAACCCCTGCAGACTTAATACCCAATTTTCTACCATGGAAATCTTGGACATTTGGGTCAAAGGCGCTCTGTGGACGTCAGCTCTGCTTCCTCCTCCATCCTCCCGCTCACTCTGGAGGGCGTGCTCTCCCCTCTCCCAGCTGCGCGTGCCCCACCCAACCTGCAGGTGGATCAGAGACTTCCTGTCTGACAGGAAGCAGCACGTGAAACTGCGCAAGCGCATCTCTGACTCCAGGACCATCAGCACAGGCTCCGCCCACTGCGTTCTTTCCCCTCTACTCCATCTCCACCATCGAGTTCATCCTCATTCCTCGCCTCCTCCATCACCATGTGGTTCTCAGCCGCAACAGACAAAGACAAAGGCGGACTGCAGCGCATCATCCGCTCTGCTGAGAGGATGATTGGCTGTAGACTGTCATCCCTACAGGACCTGCACGCCTCCAGGACCCTGAAACGGGCCAGAGAGATCGTGACTGACCCCTCTCATCCTGGTCACGGTCTCTTTGACCCACTCCCCTCTGGCAGGAGACTGCGCTCCATCAGGACAGGGACCACGCGCCACAAAAACAGCTTCTTCCCCCACGGCCATCACTCATCAACACGGCTTGTCCCCAAGATGACCCCCCCCCCCCCCCTGACTCTATACCCCCTCACCACTTGCACACGACCTCTGATTGATCCACATACCACAACGGCACACACACTGCACTGTATACATATAACATCGCTCATCTATCACACTACACACACACTGTACATACACTCACAACACTGCATTTTGTATATAGAACATAGATTGCATTTGTGCCTCCTTTTTTGTGCCTTTTTTTTTTTTTTTTTTTACAGTATATCGTCATTTGTTTGCACCGTATTTTTTTTGCGCCACTTTTGTATTCTGCATTTTGCATTTGCACCGTCTTTTGTACTGTTTTGAACTGTCATGTCTTTGCACGGTCCGGTCCGGTCCGGTCCTGCACGTTGTCCTGTCGTCTGCAACAGCGTATGTCTTATCCCTAGTCAAACTCCTAGTATGTGTGAACCCTATACATGGCTAATAAACAGATCTTGAATCTTGAATTATCTACAACTGCACCCTGCAGTACCTCAAAGGACCCCTAGGGGTCCGGTTGAAGATCTCTGCCTTAGTAATATTAGACAGACAATGGACATTGTATTATTGTTGTAAATTGCTTATGTTTTGTTGATGTTTGTGTTTGCTTGTGAGCTCGTCGGCACTGGAAATGAGGGAAACCTCAATTGCCCCACGAGTTTAAATAAAGGTTTGAAATGAAAAGACAGAAACAGCGTAGCTCCCTGTTAGGAGTAGAGTCCTACTTCCTGTTGAACAGGCTGAGACGCCTCTCGGGAGAAGGTGTGTCTGAACAACAACAAGGGCGACTGACTTCAACGCCCGGCTTTTTAATAAAGCTACAGAGCGCGCGGTGACAGTGACAGCAGTGGGGCACGCCAGGCCTCCTCCTCAGGGACACTCTCCAGCCACACGTACCCAGGACAGGCATTCACACAGGGGTCACACAATCCACCAGGAGGTCACGCTGCTCCTGGCGAGGTCAAGATCTCGGATCTCTCTAGAGCAATATCATATCATACGCACTCGCGGCGAAGGTTAGAAGATCGCCGAATGTATTTGTAAAAGCCAGCTCACTCTTTCACCCCTGAAAAAAAGGTTCTGTGAAATATTTACATTGCGATTCCTGCTACGTCGGCTCTGGCGCCGAATTGAATCGTTACGCAAGTGCTATGGGATACCGGCAAGCAGAGGATGTGTATGGCAATCCCTGCTAGGAAAGGTTACTCCCTCACACACACATGCATACACACTCACGCACACACACGCACGTACACACACACACAAAGGTCCCACAAAGGTATGAAACTACAATACAGCTCTGCTTCCACAGTCAGGATCACATGTTGTTTTCATTGTTTTGGAAAAGTAACCCGATATTTCCTACTTGGGGGGTGGAGGAGGGGTGTGTGTGTGTGTGTGTGTGTGTGTGTGATGAGCACACACCAGTAGTAGTGGAGAGGAACATTTCAGCACTACGGTAGAGAAACAACCTTCAACGAGCCCTTTAAACTTTAGATTCTACATTAGAATATGAATATATGACTATATTAGTGCTAACAACACGAAGCCCTCCGTCTACTGTACGGTCTCTCATGGTTTACGCTGAATCAGCAGAGCCCCGTCTCGCACAGACGACCCGACCCGACCCGAACGGTGCGAGTCCTGCATTCCAGCGCTGCTCCTCGTCTCTGTGACACGGTGAGCCGGGTGCACGACGCCCCGCCTGACCCCTCGTCCTCAGGGGTCAACGCGCGGGGTCAGGCTGAGCCAGCCGTCCTCAGACCCGCTCGCAGCCCGTCTCTGACCCCGGGGGAGGGGAGGGGGAACTGGGCCACGGCAAACCCAGATGACCCCTGAAATCAAGAATTTCTGTGCAGTTCAATCCACATTTCCCCTGAAATCCTTGAAACCAGTAAAGGCAAAAACGTATCGAGAACACAGGAAGAGATCCTCGCGATTCTCTCCGCTACAGCTCGGATAAACGTGCGTTATTACAGGTACGGTGCGCAGGCCGCTGCAGCTGACATGCAAATCGGTGTCATTTGTCGAGCAGAAAACCATGCCACGGTTAGGAATGCTTCCTGCTTAGTAACTGCTGCGTTCTAAAGGTCACTGCACCAGGAAAACTTGCTCGACAGAATAAAGGGAGTGTAGAGCTACTTTTAGATCCGACATTTATAAGCTCAGGAACGGCCCTACGATAACTCCGTCCTACGGGGAGCACCGGAGTGTGGCTCGGAGGCCCTGCGGTCTATCGTCTTGGACGTGCTGGTGTCCTTCGAGGGGGCAGACAGAACTGTGCCAGGCCTCCAGGGATGCTGGGTGGCCAGTTAGGATCTCGCAGTCAAACCCCAGAGGCCCTGTGGGCGCGTGTTCCAGACCCCGAAAATATCGGCCAGCAATTGTTAGACAGGATGGAAACGGAGAGAAGAGAAAGAGAAAGAGGACGAGGAGAGCGACCTATATCATGGATCCTTGTCCATTTATGTACTTTCTGCATAACGGCCAGGGTAAGGCAGGTATCCGGGGGGCGGGGCGGGGGGGGTGTTACCCACAGTGCAACAGTAGCCATGATTCCAGATCTCTTTATTGTTAGGTCCCTTCAGTTGAGTGAAACGCTCAGCTTCTGGCCGTGGTCCTGCGCACCGTCGGTCTCACCCTTCCAGTCGTGACAACCAGCGTCTGGAGGCGGTCCTGGCCCCGGTCCGATGACATCGACGCCGCTTTATCACAAATGCCAGCGCTGCTCCACTCACAGAGGGCGTGACCCCACTATCTATCACACCGTTACACCACAAACAAAACAGAAAACGTCGGACACGTCAGCAGACGTGCTACCGTGCAGAATGTCTCATTATCACCCGGGTTATTCCAATTCCAGTAGTGCTTTGACTCGGGGCTTCTTCGCCTCAGCGGCAGCTATGCCGATGTCTATCAAAGAACAACAACAAATGAACGGCATCCACAGGCGGCATACCTCTGAGGGAGGATATCTCAAAAGCACAGGCTGGCATGTGTCACGACGGGACCTCGCTGACAAAAAAAACGTGGGCCGAAATCCTCACGTACGCTATTGTGAGAGAGTTACAGCTGTAGCTATGGTAAACATGGAGGGAGAGATGAAATGCCTGAGCTTCTTTGCATTCACTAACGCGAGCGAGCCCATTAGCCTGGTAGCAGGCTCTGAAGTGTGTGAGTGATGAGAAACAGACTGGAGTAAAAAAAAATATTTAAAAAAATAATGAAAAACAATAACAGTTTGTTTTTTTTAAACACCCTAGCTGATTGTTTCTTCCGTAAAAGGCACCCCGACCCGGCAACCCTTGACCTGTGAACCTACGGCCAGGATTGACCCACGTTTGTCTGTGCTCTTAATTACCGACCGCCGGCCCTTTCCAAGGCCCGACCCCGGGAGCCGAGAGGGGGAGGGGAGGTCGGCTGGGTGTTTGGTTGTTAGGCTGCTCAACCGAGGTTTCATTTAGTCACTTCACCCCGACGGAAAGTTCTCCTTCGTTCTAAAACATCCAACGGTACGTGAACCGTGACGTGTGAATGCCGTGTGTGCGTGGGCCTACCGCCGTACATGCGTTTGTCTACACAACGATCACCTTCTGGAATGTTCTCATGCTTAAAGATCCTATGAAACACTTCCTATGACAACCTGGTGTTTGTGAAAACACTGGACATGTGAGCCTCATGACATAAGTACAAAAAGGGAGCAGTTACACAACCCTGCTCGAACCCGTGGCTACACAGCCCTGATTTGTTCTGGATCTAGGATCAGCACGCTCCCAAAAAACACTCTTAAACCCCTTGAAGAGAAGCCGCAAACTGACCTGAGACCAGCGTGGCAGGGAGATGTAACCCTACGAGGCCACCTGAGCCCGGCGCCGCTGTAACGCAATCTGTGCTGTAGTGACAAAGAGCTGCCGAGGCACGGAGACAGGACACTCCCACGCCAGAGTGAACCTACGACCCCCCCCACGCCAAACCCCCCCGCCCCCCCCTCAGGCACTGGGCTCACACCTCTGCCCCTCCCCGAACGTCTCACCCAAACCACAGGGAAAAGCGAGACTGACCCAAATACAGGCTCCTCTGGAGACGGATAGCGTCACCCTGGGCCCGCACGAACACGGCCGCTCCCGCGCAGCGTCACCCTGGGCCCGCACGAACACGGCCGCTCCCGCGCAGCGTCACCCTGGGCCCGCACGAACACGGCCGCTCCCGCGCGGCGCCGGGGAAAACCGTGTGTTTGGACATGCCATGGAAACGACAACAAAAGAGAGGAGAGGAAAGGAAAGGTCGGTCTGACGGAAGAGGGCAAAAGAAAAGAAAATTCCCCCCACTCGCCTCAAAAGGTCAGCTTCCTGTTTGGTCTGCCGTGCAGGTGCTCAGGAGCAGCGGGGGAGGGGGGGGGGGGAGGGGTACTGTTCGGCACACGCAAGTACTGTTCGACACAAACACACCGGACGCAGGCTGCCCGCCTGGATCGGGGACAGAGAGCGCCGGCCGCGGCGGTTTCGTTCGTTTTGGGGGCGGTTCCTGTTGAAAACCAACGCCGCCGATACTCCGCTCACACCGGATACATCAGCCTGTTTTTATGAATGTGTAACGGGCTGGGAATTATCATCTTATCTTGTCCTGTCCTGGTTCGAACCACGTGCATATTCTAGCTGAGAAACAAGGTGTTACCCAAACACACGACTGAACTGGGCCTGGGAAAACAGTATTGCAGAAAAAGCGTTTGCAGATTTTGCAACATGTGCCCATCTATCTTTAGTTTTGACCCCAGGAAGATTAGCTGTCGTTCTGCGACCACTAATTGGGATCCAAAACAAACATATTAGTCAACTCAACTATTCACGGGAGTCCTTATGTGTGAAACGGGACAGTGACAGGTGGAATCTACAGGGGTATTCTAGGGCATAAGGGTAGAAAACCAGCTCCTGGTTACATTCCTAGGGGTAGCTCTGAGTCAGTGTTTTCCTTTTGGGCCAATGGGCCAGGTTTCCTAGGCCAGGAGCCGTGGACTGTTCCAAGAGCCTCTCCCTGTAGAGTGTTCTAGCAAGTGTGAGCTCCAAAGGTTTGTCATAAATGCAGACGAGCAGGCGGAGCTTCTGGGGCCGGCTGGTTCTGGCCAACTATTGTGGAAACAGGTTAGGGTGTATTGTGTTTGGACAAAGAGGGCATGCATGACCCAAAACAAAAAGTGACATCAGCCCTGAAGAAACAAAAACCCAGCAGGGGACTGGAGAGCGGGGGAGGGGGGGGGGGGGGGGTTGGGGTGTATCCATGCCGTTCCAGAAGCATGTAGGTAGGCAAGAGGAATACCATGGCCTTCTTGTGAGAAACAGCCACCGTTAGAAGTAAGTCTTTACATGAATACACACACACACAAACAAACATGCGCGCACAAGTTCCAAGAAAAGTTCTCTTACACGTTTCAGAACACAGCACCTAAACATCTCTCCCAGAGTGTGTGCTGCTCTTCTCAGTCTAACAGGGGCCGCACTCACAAGTGCCTCGGGACGCCGACTACAGAGGTCAAAGGTCAAACAGCTAAAAATGCCCCTCGCCAGAAGAAAGCAAGTGAATACAAAGTTACGAGGACAAACTCTTCCTGCTGTGGTGCATTAATCCACAAATAAAACAAACCTGAACTCGGCAGCTCGATTATCGCAGATCTTTGAACACAGAAGTGATTCCTCCTCGGCAGTGATAGAGAAACAGATTTCACTCCGACTCGGTCGCCTGCTGGGTGGGACTGGCCTCGTTTTTTTCCCCCTCCTTAATCTAGGAAGGAATTTTCCTTCAGCCAGAAATCAGGCGTGATTATGTGTTGAGGCAGACATGAGGGAGTGACTGCAGGGGTTAGCCCATAAACACAAGACCATTTCCACTAACAACTAGCACCTTCCTTTAGCTACTATAGTGGAGATCTGAAAAGGGATTGGACAGGGTACTTCCACTGTGCTTGATATGTATGCATTCAAACAGTTCAGGTCAGCTGAAGGTGTTTAGGGTAGGTGCCAGGGGTGGTTTGTGGACCCGGTGTTTCATCTGAAGCGAGTAGTCGGACAAGGCGGCCAGACCTGGAGTCCTTCCAGCCCGTTTCATCCTGCTACTGACTTGAGAGGAATGGAACCGCTGCAGCCAACAGAGATTACATCAGCCCGTGTTTAATAGGCCCACATAGTGCACAGTATGCTCGTTATCTGTTGCCCTCATGTGCCAAATCACCACTTTGACATATTTTCAATGCTTGTGAACTTTTGAGTATTCAAATAGGGAAATGGCAGTTGGTGGTGGTTATCCTCATTTGCCTCTCCTTGCTACAGTACATTTCCATGACGGCAGTCTACCCTAAAAACAGATTATCTGATGACAAAGATGGGAGAAGAGCAGAGGACAAACGTCTTGATCCAGGTGGACTTATTGTGTACTAAGTATTCAGAAGGGTATTACAGGACTAGCCTATGCCCATCTCTGACTATCCACCTGGATTAACAAGAACACCTTGCACGTTCAGAGAGCATAAACACAGAGGACTATAGGCATTAGGGGGGGAAACAGGTCTTCTCAGAAGCAAACTTACGTTTCTCATCATCCGCATGCACTAACGACGCTGCTCTTGACAAGACATCCAAAGGCGTCTCCATTCTTGACAACCTGAGTGGGGAAGACACTTTGTTTTACAACTGTAAACTTTGTATACATTCAACATTTTCTTACAAGTCGGAGGCCCACACGTGTAGACTATTGTGACTAAGCTGAGCAACTAAAGCTTAAAATATGAGGTCTACTTAACCCCAGTCTGCCAAGTGGACAATGTTGTGTTGATCACTAATGATACTTTGCAGAATAGGCTCTGTGCACCAGCTTCACTACTTCCTAAAAGTCACTTGGCATTTTTATTTCCTGTCCTATATGATTGGATTAAGTGATTAATCAGGTGTGCGCTGGGTCTGCCGCACACCTGATTAATCACTTAATCCAATCATATAGGACAGGAAATAAAGATGCCAAGTGACTTTTAGGAAGTAGTGAAGCTGGTGCACAGAGCCTATTCTGCAAAGTACCATTAGTGATCAACACAACATTGTCCACTTGGCAGACTGGGGTTAAGTAGACCTCCTATTTGAGCTTTAGTTGCACAGAGCCTTATAGGCTAACGTCGCCTCGCGGACTTCATGAATGGATAAAATCACCCTCGCGCACTCCGTGGCTGTCTCGCGCTTCCCACACTCAACATTCCAAAGATACCTTTCTCGCATTTTTTCAAAATAACGACATTTTATTAACACTTTACATAAAGAATGATTTTGATTTTGCATGTTTATTGACTAGTTTATTTAATTGTATCCCTGAAATAAAATACTAGTTTTCAAGTAGCCCAGGCACGTCGTTTAGTGAAGTTCTCAGTCGGTCACTAAAATAAAACGGTTGGACACTCGGCTTAATATGACGCGTGCTTTACAAAATTGACAAACGGCTACTTCTGATCTCAAAACTTTATTTACACCAATACAGAAATGGTAACAAACAATGTTGCAACAGCTTTCACCATCATAGCCTCGACTTACCACCTTCAAGCGCCACTTTGGTATCTTCGGTATATTCGCTCTGATGGGATTGAAGAGTAAACCAACCTCGGACGTAAATCCAAATAAAAATGCCAAAAAGAAACGTCCCTTTCCACCTGAACAACAATAATGTTCGCCGTGGAAGAAACTTCGCAGCCTCGTAAACGAGGAAGAGGGAAGAATGTTAGGAATGATGGAATTCTCTTCCTAGCAGGTGGTGAAAGTGAAGGACTCCCATTGGTCGAGGCTCAAAGCAATGATATCAGCATAAATTATGCTAATGAGACTGCATAGTTTATGCTAATGAGACTGCATACATTATGCTAATGAGACTGCATCACATCCCTCGAGGCGACTGAGATGGAGTGGAGGCACGTGCAGAGCCAGCGTTTCTTTATTACATACATATAAATTAAACAACTAATAGGCACTAACAGTGCGTGATCTGAGCGTGTAGCTTTATATACAGACCCAGTCAGTGCTTTAGAATGGCCTCTTGGTTGTCCACAAGCCTCAAATGACTCAATTGTAATCATCACCATTCCATAAATTTAGCCCTATCAAACAGGAAGGATCTCTGTGAGGAACAGGTGCCTGGTGAGAGGCTATTAAACGAATGAGTAGGAGCACGCATCACCAAAGTCTCATAAATCAATGGGAACATGACACAAATAAATGACAGATCCCACTTGACCACACACATGCAGTATAAGCTACCACACCCTCACGAACAGGCACAGTGACAAGCTTTCTTAAAAGGGACGAGCTTTCTTCAAAGGTGAGGGGAGCCATACAGTCAACAACGCATTCCACAAAGTACTGTATGGTACTGATACAAATCGGGCAGATGTTTGGTGGGTTTTGTGCGGCGGTCCGTCAAACGTTGAGGGTCAAAGGGTCAGACAAGGACCGAGGATCAAGACGCCTTCCTCCTCCAGCCCTTCCACATTTTATGAAGCTTCTTGGAGCTGTACGACACCGTTTTCAGAAGCCCTGTGGACGGCCCGAGAAGATTTGTGTCAGAAAACAAAGCATGTCTAACTAATCATATTCAAAACACAGAGCTCACAATCAGTCTGGAGAAACATCCAGTTTTGCGCCGCACATCGTAACTGCATGCTGTACTTTCCCAGTAGGTAAACCTCACCAGCGGTGGCTATGCCTTTGATGCTTTGCGTTATGCTGGAGGACTTCACTATCGACCATAAAGCTGGGGAAGGGAAACAAAAAAAGAAACATGAATGTGTGGAATGAAAGACCCTGTTTACACCTGGCATTAAAATGCGTTTTTGGTGATCGGATTGCAATCTGATTGTGCTAAACCACATGAAAATACAGGTGTGAATGCGCCCAAAACGTTTTGAGGACGGATTGCGATCCGATCGGCCAAACCACCTCCGGAGGTGGTCAGGGACGCATTTCGACCACATTGAATAGAAGTGTAAATGGAAATGCGTTTTTAATCCACATATCAACAACGTGGGCGGAAAGATGTAGCCGTTGGAACGCGCCGGTTCCAGACCAGCAAGGAGCAGGCTTCCATGGCAGCTAGCAAGAAAGCATTAAAATGGATCCTGGTCAAGGTTGGAGTTCAGACGAGACAAAAGAGTCTACTCTCAATTTAGTCAGACGAAAATATGTAATAATATATAGAACAAACAGGATGTGACGTTCGATTGTCAGCCGGACAGAGTCGATCGGATCTCAAACGGATCGGGTTGAAGGTAATCGAAACGCGTATTAATGCCAGGTGTAAATGTAATCAGGCTAAATCATTATCTAGATACGATCTCGATAGGAGACACATTTTAAATGCGAGGTGTAAACGGGGTCAGAGAGAGAACGTGGAGAAGGAACGGAGGAACCGTCAGCGCTGTACCTTGTTGTACTACGGAGCCACAGTCCGGGTCCTGGGCCACCTGTAGGAGGATCTCCTCCACGTCGCGGTTCTTCCCTGGGGGGTCCACCAGCCGCGTGATCCTCTGCTGCAGGGTCCGGGGCAGAGCCATCAGCTGGACAAACTGACCTTCTGGGCTCTTATCAACCTGGGAGAGAGATACCAGCACACAAGTAATACATGTCTTCTTTTTTTTATATATGAAATGAGCGAGAACAGGGTAATTCATGTCCTGGGCAATAGGCTCTGTGCACCAGCTTCACTACTTCCTGAAAGTCACTTGGCATCTTTATTTCCTGTCCTATATGATTGGATTAAGTGATTAATCAGGTGTGTGGCAGACCCAGCGCACACCTGATTAATCACTTAATCCAATCATATTGGACAGGAAATAAAGAAGCCAATTGACTTTCAGGAAGTAGTGAATCTGGTGCACAGAGCCTATTGGTCATCTTGACAGAAAGTTCTCACAGTTATGACTTTATAAAATCGGTAACACTTTATTTGAAGGAGTGTGCATAAGGCTGACATTAGCGCTACGGTACATGACATGTTCAGTGTGTAGGAGTAGCTAGCCTAACATGGTGGTTGATTGGTCACACTTTCTAGTTCGTTCTGTAGTTTTGGAAGAAGTAGGAGTGTTAAAAGTATCGTCCTATTTTCAAGCGGTTGAGAACACGCGAGGATAACTACTCCCATATCATTTCAGCTAGCCAGCTAGTTTGCTTTCATAAGGACATTGTGCTTTTAGATTAACTTGGCTAGCTAGCAAGAAAAAAATATTATTGGATAATACCAATTAGTGTAGTCTGCCTATATCATGCTTATTCACTAGGGCTACATCTATCATGCCTGCCCTATTTTGAAACTACCTTGTCATGTTCAGACTGGGCCCATTTGTGTCCACAGTGGAGGAGAGCAGAGAGGAGAGACCACCGAGAGGAGAGAGCACGGAGAGGAGAGACCACAGAGAGGACGAGATGTGAGGAAAGAGTAGGGGAGCAAGGAGAGAAGCCAGATGTAGAGACAGGAGACGAGAGCAGACAGGAGCCTCGAAAAAGCGAGTTTAAATGTCTATGAACATCTGATAGTGATTTGAAGGGTAACCCTAACGGGTCTGTAGTCTCAGCTGTGTCACAGTGGGAGGAGAACCTGCGTTTTCTCTGAAACTTACTGACCCCATTTTCCATTATACTCCACAAATTGAAAATAATAACATAATGGCAAGGATATTTATTTGCCGTAATGTACAAGCTGCAGTTGTCATGTATAATGAAATGCTCAGTGATGATCAGTGAGCAATTTTTCTATTCTCATATGCAGCCTTCCACCCCCACAGGCTGGTCCCAACGGATCAATCCAGGGCTGAATTTCTTTCCCTGCGCACCCCTGCTGCCCGTCATGTTTTTTGCTCTCCACTCCCTCCCTCCCTCCCTCCTTCCCTCCCTCCCTCCCTCCCTCCCTCCCTCCTTCCCTCCCTCCCTCCCTCCCTCCCTCCTTCCCTCCTTCCCTCCCTCCCTCACACCCTCCCTCCCTCCTTCCCTTCTTCCCTCCCTCCCTCCCTCACACCCTCCCTCCCTCCCTCCCTCCTTCCCTTCTTCCCTCACTCCCCCCCTCCCTCCCTCCCTCCTTCCCTCCTTCCCTCCCTCCCTCCCTCCTTCACTCCCCCCCCCCCACCCCCCCTCCACACACACACACACACACACACCCAAATGTTCTTACCTCAAGCCTTCCCTGTTGAGGCTTGTACACCACATGTGGGCACTCCTGCAGAATAGTGCTGTAGAGGATCCTGAAGTGCGGCAGGCTGTCCTTGACTATGTTTGCAACCTTGGCCTTGTCTTCTCCGATCACCATCCTGAAATCCCCTTGAAGGGGGAGAGAGACAGCTGCTTCACCACTGAACTCAGCTGAAATGAACTGGGCGAATTTCAAATACTCAAGTGTTTGTGTGGGGGTAATGGTGCATTCGTTTGTGGTCGGAGGTGGCAAGTCGCAAGTGGCAAAATACCTACCTCCGACCTGTGTGCATTCGAGCTATAGCGAATGATATGATGATGATATGATATGATATTGACGTCAGCCGGCAACTGGGGGCTGAGAAACATATCCGAATTTGCGACGAGGAAGTGCGAGTTCATGCGGTGTTTTATTTAATCATTCCTAGTAGCAAGTCGCAATTTGCCACCTCCCAGTTATAAACGAACGCACCATAAGTATGTAAGTGGGAGAGTAAGTTGAAAGGGGTACTAAGGGACAGGAGAGTGAAGTCACAGACACAGTCGTCTGTGTGTGTGTGTGTGTGTGTGTGTGTGTGTGTGTGTGCGCGTCCTAGTCACCAGAGTAGGAGAGACCAGCAATCTGGAGGAAGAGCTCCTCCTCAGAGAAGCTCTCCGGCAGCATGAGGAAGGAGGCGCTGACTGCACTCTTCAGGTTCCCCACCAGGGCGGCGCGCAGCTTCCCGTTCTCCCCCTGCACTACGATCTTCACCTGCATGGAAACAACAACAACAACAACACACAGGGGTCAACACACAGGGGTCAACACACAGGGGTCAACACACTCGTACCGTTTCACAGCTACAGATGGGTCTCCCATCTCCTATCATGAGTAGACAAACACAGACTCACTGGTTTATGCAGCCTGCCAGCGATGTACAGCGTCTTCCAGTGAAGCAGGTCGTCAGTCAGCGACTCTGTGCTTATAACCCCATACTTGATAGTCTGTTAGGACGACAGGTCAAATGATTAAATAAGGGCGGCTGTAGCTCAGTTGGTAGAGCGGGTCGTTCAATGATCGAAGGGTCAGTGGTTCGAATCCCAGCTGTACACATGTCGAAGTGTCCTTGAGCAAGACACCTAACCCCAAATTGCTCCCACTGAGCAGGTTAGCACCTTGCATAGCAGCTACCGCCATTGGTGTGTGAATGTATGGGTGAATGAGAGGCCATTGTAAAGCGCTTTGAGTGCGGAGTAAGGTGGAAAAGCGCTATATAAGTGCAGTCCATTTACCATTTACCGTTTAGAAATTTGTGATGGGTCACTTGTTGATCAACCTAAGTCAGATTTACTTGTCATAAAGGTGTCATACACATACACATCATACAAGTATTACTTGTGCAGTGAAATGTAATTGCTAGCTTTTAAGTGTGCTTAGTAGTAGATGTATCAGTGGCTGTGCCTCACCCTTCCATCCACGGGCACCAAGGTGTTGTAGTAGACTGCAGCTCCATAGTCATTCTGGATGTTGCTGATCTTCTTTGGTCCCAGGAGCTTCAGGACGGAGTAGTGTTTCCTGTTCTGCATCAGGTTCATTGTGTGCCAGGTGACCGGGTCATCCACAGCGAACACAAAGTCCAGCATGTTCTTCTAAAACAGTGACAAAGTCAGTCCATGAACATTATTAAATCAATTCATAGATCAGGCCTTGTTCTTGTAAAACTGACCAAAACAATGTTCCAAAAATAACCCAAATATATTATTATATGTCTTTCCATTTGAGCAATATGTGGTTTCATGTTAGGCAAGGCAAGGCAAGTTTATTTATATAGCACATTTCAGCCACAGGGCAATTCAAGGTGCTTTACATGAGACATTAAAAGCATTAAAACAAAAAGCAAGACATTATAGACATTTAAAACAAAAGGCAGGACAAATTAAAAGCATTAAAACAAAAAGCAAGTCATTATAGACATTTAAACAAAAAGCAGGACAAATAGAATACAGGAATAAAAGTTACAGTGCAGTATACTGATAAACATAGCTCCTCTTAGAAAATGTTAGCCAATTGGCTGAGGTCACAACACAGCAGGGTTGCAAGAGGTGACAATGCCAATAATGTCGCTCATTGACTAGATACACTTATTTCAGACTGAACTAATCAATGCCAAATGACTTACCCCCATTTGACCTTGGTTGGTTCCAGATTGTTTGAACACGCCTGATCCATAAGCGAATGCTAGACTAATGTCCTGGGGAAACAGTGAGAGGATCCTTCGGTAGAACACACTTGTGTTCTGCAAAGCTGGAAGAGACATGTTGGGCGTGTTGACAGCGACCAAAAACACGAGTTAGAGAAAGGACCTATGCATAAATACTGAGAAAGACATTTCGTGTTATATGCACGTCTAGTTCTCTTATTCTATAATACTGTACATCAGTTAGCTCAACGCTACTTCACAGCTAGCAAGCTACTCGTTCTATGCTCGGTTTGAACAGAGGACTCTAGTCGAGTTACTGCCACCCTGTGGTTCGGAGGAATAATTACGCACACTCGCCACAGTGAGCCATGATATTTGATGTAAAATGTTTATTCTAAAGGGCTTCAATTATAGGTTCAGGTCTTTTTATCATATACATAACTAAAAAGGTCTTAACGATATTATTTTGTATTTTGACCACTTTGTATTTGGTACACATGTTCGTTTTTGCCGTGTTTCCAGCACAAATTAGCAACTTTTACAAGAACCGTCATTAAATAATAAAATACCAGACCAAGCTCAAATCTTTCTAATCATCATACATATTTTTTTAAATGAAAAATACAAATTATAATAATCATGTTTGTGATTGTGTCCCCGAAATTACTTTCCACCTTGTTAGTTTGTAGGCTAGTTTTTCTCCTATAACCAGGCCAGGTCCAGCCTGGCTTATGTGTGTGGCTGGCTTGTTTGTGTTCAGGGCTGGTTAACAAGATTGACCAATTTACCACTGAAATATCCTTTCTGTGTGTGCTCTTGGAAAACGTTGACGTAGTGACATCTGGCCACTATGCCAAGTGAAGATACAGCAATTTAGTTGGCAGGGAATCAGTCTTAATGGTAATATCATACGCATGGGGATATGAGACAACTGCTAATTAAGATTAACGAGACGCAAGACCTTCGCCACTCTTTCACATTCCATTATTTAACCCTCAGCAAAGTTGCTTTCTGTGGTAACATTTTCTCTAATAGCTCTTATACTGCCACTGTGGCTTGCTGGTCCTGTCCTGTTGATGGGGCACTTGACAACATGCTGGCGCTCTGATTGCCTTGAGGATTCTCAGCAAAAGGCATTTCACATCCTCGCAGGGGTGCTGGTAGATGACATTTGGAGCAGTAGGTGACTGCTTAGTGTGTGATGTGCTAGAATGGACCAATCACAATGCCTTCCAGCTTTGCATTAGGCTGTACTGTAGTCCACTGAATCACAGCATCTCAGAGTATAACCTCTCCCAATGGCACCAATATTTAACACCCATAGGTCATGATGACATAGGTCATGAAATGAGCCCGTGGCAGAGAAAGGTACATTTCTAGAGCAATATTTAACATTCTCATTGAGAGAAAACGGCAGATTAACTGCACATAATGGAGTTAATCAGATCTCTTATTGCGCTTTGAACACTTGAGAGGAATTAATCTGAAAATAAATGATTTTCGTGCTGTAGTTCCAAGCCAGAGAACTTTTCATGTTTAATAGATAGAGGCCTTGTCTATATCATAGGGAAGGACTAGTGAGCTCAAATAAAATGTAACACTGTAAATATATTTCATGATCAGTGATGGAGTCATGAATTCATGAATTGATAATTATTCACATACAGTAGTTAATTAATAATACTGAATGAGGTTATAGTAATTTCTGCATTGCATTATACAAGTGTCAATAATTATGCAAATATTATTGCTTAGTAATTAGGCCATTCTTTTATGCAAATTACAATTGATAAGGTCAATGAATCAAGTGGAAAATTATGAGCAAATCGTTTACAGAAAGAGGTGATGTTTCAGCATAGAGTAGGCTGGTTTAGTTCCATGAGGAGAACATACCTGTACAAGCTTTCTACAGTAGCTTCCCAAGAAATATCTATTATGAATTTATCAATGTCATCCACACAAAAATTATACAATAAATTGGTGTATGGGTTCACAAATGTCATATTTTGAATATTCTTTATTATGTTTTTCAAGCAGATGTATTAGTTGACCTGCAGGGTCAAGGGACGAGGTGTATGGGGTGTGGTCACCACGTTACTGTGGCCTTCCCCTCACCCTAACCCGGGTCCGTATCCTTTTCCTACCCCGATCCTACCCCCTGACCCTGCCTCTATCTGGGCCCAGGCACATTTATGCACACACAGACATACACCAATGTTTGCCATGTCTCTCCTATGATGTTATTAGCCTCTCTTACTCTGAAAATGTAATTTAATGTTATTTATTGCTCTATAAATGTTCTTAGCCGGTAGACAAACATACTCCAGGAGCTCGCTCGATCGCCTTGTTGAGAGGGGTCAGGGAAGAATTTTTACAGCTCACTTATCTGGCCCCCGGGTGATTACTGTTTTTTTGCTTCCCTCTGGAATATGTAGGGGTGGGATGTCTGCCCACCTCCCTTGTTCTCTGTAAAGTGCATTGTGTTGCCTCTGGGTATGAAATGCGCTATATAAATAAAGCTTTGATTGATTGATTGATCAGTTTATGGATGTCGGAAAAGGTCCTCCATGGCTGAGATTGAAGGCCCTTCTCAGAGAGCATTTACCTCGGAGACTCTGAGAGCACACTACGTGCTCTTCAGATGCAGAGGACACTGCTAGCTGAGCACACTATGTGCTCTTCAGATGCAGAGGACACTGCTAGCTGAGCACACTATGTGCTCTTCAGATGCTGAGGACACTGCTAGCTGAGCACACTATGTGCTCTTCAGATGCAGAGGACACTGCTAGCTGAGCACACTATGTGCTCTTCAGACTGCTAGCTCTGCATAAAGATTTCATGATTTTCGCTGCCTTCAAAACAACTGCATAACAGCCATGATGGGGATGGATGCCGGTTAGAGAGCTGAAGTAACATAATACGCTTTAAGCCTCGGAAGATTAATACTCTTCCTGGGAAGATTAATACTCTTCCTAATGCTATAGTGCACAATACCTGAGAGGTCCATGTCAGTGCTTCACACGCCTGTTTCCATGGCAATGCAGCAGCTGCCCATACTTACAGAGGGAACATCAAAAGCAAACGTGTCATTAAACCGCTGCCGATGTTCCCTGCATTCAAAAGCAATCTTGGTGTTCTGAATTCATAATATCAGAGAATATGCTATACAAACCACACACAAGTGTGAGCATGTTTGATAATTCACAGATACAGTAGTACTAGTTCTGATACCCGTAGAAGCACACAATCACACATTTTCGATTGGCCATCTTTAGCATCTTTTCATTTCCTTTTTTCACCCAGTTCGCCACACACCTACAGATAACACACCTACAGATAACACACCTAGAGATAACACACCTAAACAACACAATAACACACCTACAGATAACACACCTAATCAACACAATAACACACCTACAGATAACACACCTACAGATAACACACCTACAGATAACACACCTAATCAACACAATAACACACCTACAGATAACACACCTCAACAATCAAAGCACTTCACTGACACTGCACAGTCACTCTCCCCCCTACCCCATCTCACCTCCACTCCACCCCAGACTGACCCAAGACCAGACCACACCACACCAGACAAGACCAGACCAGACCACACCACACCAGACCAGACCAGACCAGACCAGACCAGACCAGACCAGACCAGACCACACCACACCAGACCAGACCAGACCAGACCAGACCAGACCAGACCAGACCACACCAGACCAGACCAGACCCAGACCCAGACCAGACCAGACCAGACCAGACCAGACCAGACCAGACCAGACCAGACCACACCAGACCAGACCAGACCAGACCAGACCAGACCAGACCCAGACCAGACCCAGACCAGGCCTACACAATGGCCTCTTGTTTTCAATTAGTCTGCCGATCAAACCAATTCCTACATGGCTGAAGATTTTTACGCAAATCATCACTGTAATGCATTCATAACTGTGCAGTTCCTCTGCTCTTGTGAAGTACCTATAATGGTCTGATACCCATAATCAAATCAAATAAACATTTTTTTATATAGCACCTTTCGTACACAAAAGCAATTCAAAGTGCTTTGACAATATAAATAAATAAAAAATAAAATAAAATAAAATAAAAATAAAAATAAAAATAAAAATAAAAATAAAAATAAAAATAAAATAAAATAAAATAAAATAAAATAAAATAAAATAAAATAAAATAAAATAAAAATAAAAATAAAAATAAAAATAAAAATAAAATAAAATAAAATAAAATAAAATAAAATAAAATAAAATAAAATAAAATAAAATAAAATAAAATAAATAAATAAATAAATAAACAAACAAGGTACAATATAAAAATGAACACAATAATACAACAATACTACAAAAAAAGAAAAGAGTAATGAATAAAATATGAAGGGGACAGAGTTTACTGGAATGCAAGGTGTTGACTTTCGTTGTCTTTTATCATTGTCCTTATTAAGCTCTGCGTTGTGTTTTGATGATAATAAAAGATGGCCCCCAATCTCACACAATACCACACAGTCCAGTATCTCCTTGTTCTGATGTATCCCAAATGAATCTCTCCAACACAGGATTTGAGCGACAGCAAAAGCTGTTTATTCCAGAAGGTTTTACATAACAAAGACGATGGCATATAGTCTAATGTACAGTTGACCTCTCTGTATGCTGTCTGGACTCAAATCAAAGCATTGCTCTCGTTGCAACGTTCTTATGGTTCGGGTGTCCCCCACCCCTGTCTCTTCTCTGATAAGACTCTTTCTGGTCTCTTCTGTGGCCTTGTTTGGTCACGATAAGCTACGCCGCCTCGGCGCTAACCACAACAACTGCTGTTTGGCACAGAGTGTACCAACCATGGAATGTCATCTTTATCTCAAGTCTATGGAAGAGGGACACCACTTCTTACAGAAAGCTCCAGCTCCAGCCATACTCAGAGGTCAATCATAATAATTAGGAACAGCTAACAGGATCAGATTAAACCAACATTTCTCAGAAAATCAACCAAATTCATCAATATTCATCAAAGGCTAAAAAGTTACGTCTTCAGTTTACTTTTAAAAGTCCGTACAGTCGTTGTGCCCTCAAACCCTCTGGCAGGCTGTTCTAGAGGCGAGGGCCATGGACACTAAATGCCACCTCCTCGTACTTCTCTGTCATCACCTGAGGGACAACCAGGAGGCCAGTGACAGAGGATCTGAGGGGTCTAGGGGGATTATATGACACTAGCATGTCTGAAAGATATTCAGGTGCTAGGCCATTCAGTGATTTAACATTTTAAAATCTATTGTCTGAATTTTCCAGGTAGCCAGTTTAAGGACCTCAGGACAGGTGAGATGCGCTCTTTCTTCCTTGTTTTCGTTAAAAGACGCGCAGCAGCATTCTGAATGATCTGAAGTCTGTTGACAGATGTATTAGGAAGGCCAGAGAAGAGGGCATTACAATAGTCAAGTCTTTTGGAAATAAAAGCATGCATGTTTCTCTGTGTTTGCCTGGGGGAAAAATGGTCGCCTTTGCAATATTTCTGAGGTGATAGAAGGCGGTTTTAGTAATACTGTTGATGTGAGAGTTAAAATTCAAATCAGCATCTAAAAGCACGCCAATATTTTTTAATAATGAAGTGATGGTGAAATACTTATTAGGATGCATGAGCTGTGTGACCAATAAAGGCTTTCCTAGCTGGTAAGCGGTCTCTATTCTCGAATCGATCTAGTCTCTAATCTATCTATTGATTAAATGATCATAGTCCACAAAATGAAGGTAGTCTATTTTGAAGGTCCTTTTTTGAGCCACTTGGATGCGGTCGAAACACATGATATATTAATTTGGTGCATGTCTTCTGGGTCCGTCGGGTGTGACCGTTATTGGCTGTGTAAAACCTCGGTGCGTCCGTCCTCTGCCTGCACATAAACGACAAATACATTTCAAAGGGTCCTTTTGAACATTTATGAAGATGACTTTTGAATTCAACACAGGATTTCAAAGGGAGAAAACAGATGAAAAATATTCATGATGTCCACAAACCGCCATGTAGCTAATTTATAAAAGCAATTTTATTGAATTTATATAAAGCAAACAAGCATGAAAAGGGCTTTCCACACCAATAGGCCCTTCTCACTGAAGCTCATAATGTGTGAGCTATGGATCGACTCAGTTACCTGTGTTGATCGCTGAATAACAGGCAGATGAAAGGGAAGCCTTGGAAGCATTCAGCATGGCGGGCGAGAGGGTGTCAGTGTGGGGGTGGGTGGAGGAGGGCGGGGGGGGGGGTCAGTGTGGGGGTGGGAGGAGCAGGGCGGGGGGGGGGGGGGGGGGGTGTCAGTGTGGGGGTGGGAGGAGTAGGGGGGGGGGGCGTCAGTGTCGGTGTGGGGGTGGGCGGAGCTTGTCAGGTGGGGGCGGGAGCTGCTCCTGTCATCCTGGCATGTTTGTTTATCCTTGCCGCTCCACCAACATGGCTGCACGATGCAAAGCGGGTGTCAGCCCAAAATTAATTTACATGAAGGCCTACAAGAAAAACATGTAAAATTGAAAAATTAATAAAAAGCCCCACACCCACAATAGTAAGAAATATGTTTTCATGTCAACGTAATGTGATGTCGCAAGTGCTGTCCCATTCCTTTTTATACCAATTCGAGCCCTTGCAGCCTCTCACACTCAATCACTTTACCAGGTGACGTCAATAAGTCTGTGAGGGCTCAGGGCTTGAGGGTTTAGGGGGGACATTGGGACTGGGCCTTAGTCTTTGACACACACACACACACGCACACACACACACACACACACACGCACCTACCCACATACACACACGCGCACACACACACGCGCACACACACACTCACTCACTCTCCTCCGCAATCATTACTGCATAATTGAAATGATATTTCTCTAGACACACATACAGACTACAGTATCTGTCTCTCTATTTGTCTGTCTGTCTGTCTGTCTGTCTGTCTGTCTGTCTGTCTGTCTGTCTGTCTGTCTGTCTGTCTGTCTGTCTCTCTCTCTCTCACACACACACACACACACACACACACACACTCACACATGCTGTGCATGCATCCTGCCACACAGCGGCACACACGCTGACACACAGAAACAAACACACTCACGCACACACACAGACAAAATTATGCAAAGCCTTTGAGCACATTAGTAAATATACCCCGAGTGTGTAAGATTTGCAAAAACGATTCCTCGTGCATGTTTACATACGAGTGTATTCAAAGCCAGACAAACGCTTGATTCAGGCCCAGAATGCCCCACAGTAATGTTTATGTGCATGAATTATTGCGCACGTCACCCCGTCATGTACTCATCTAACCGCGGACAGCGCACTGTCTATTTTTACATTGTCATGAAAAATGTAGGGCATCATGAGCTTAGCATGTGAGCACGGCCGCTGTGCAGCAGTGACTCACAGACTACAGACTCCCCGTCTCCTCGTCTGATTGGCTGCTCTCCCTCTCCCCTCCCCTCGTCCCGCCTCCCCTGATGCTTGTCTGAGTATCCTGCGTATTATAAAGCTCTAGAGGAAGGTGAGAGTTTCATACACATCTATTTTCTTTGACCTTTTCCGGTGAAGCCATTTATGTAAGTGCATGTGATCGCCGGCACTGCAGAATGAAATCAAAAGGCAATATTTTCATCAAATTCAGAGCAGCACCTCACCAAATCCCATTTGATGCACTAGCTACCCAGGGACATAAATCTTAGTTGAGTCCCCCATCTTGCATCAGATGTCAGTCTGTTGTGACCGACGATGACAAATGTTCTGCGTTTTTCCTTCGGTTTGCTGCCGACTGTTAGCTAGCGCAGATATGCTCTTAATACACTGTGGGCCATCTGCTCCGAGCTCCTGGAGGTTTGGTGAATGCGATAAGAGGAGTGAACAGCAGGGAGACAGTCTCCTCCCAGAGCTGTTTGGGAGGTCGCCTCAGAGGTCAGACCGGGCTACATTAACGTTGCGGTCTGTGATGGCGGCCGGGAGAAGAGGAGAACGGACGGATCAAATCCACATTGCCTTTTGGATTACCTTAAAGTCGCACTGAGATGAAAAAAAGCATTCTGTCCCATTTTGGTTCACATAATTGGTCATAGTGTTCACCTATTCAACGATGTATGCCAAAAAAAATACAAAATTCTACTTTTGTTGTAATCTTATATCAAAGAATAGAATTTCTTACTTCCTGGAAAACAGTAGGTCACGTGCAATGACGACAACAGGTACCTTAGATTTTAGGCCAATAATCTCACAACATCCACCCATCAATCAACGCTATCCTTCTATCGAATCTGTCTGTTCTTAAAACCCGTCCACTTGTCAATGTACCAATCAAATTCCTCTAAACATTATGTCCCACCCTCATAGCTTGTTTGCGTCGGAAATACGCCAAACTACGGAAGTCAGATGATCTCAAACGTCCGTTTCAGTGCGACTTTAAGGTGAAGGTCCACTTTAGAGATAATCAATAACATACTCATACGCTGTCTACGTCTAGCCTGCTAGGTTTGGCTCTAAGCATGAAGAATACTCTACTCAGACTCGCCCATGATCACATCCTCTATGATTCGCCACAACCAGCAGTACAATAACTCAAGTAGTAAAAGACAAGCCGGCGTCGATGAGCAACCTGTTCCAACGGAGGTACAATCAGCTAAGAGGCTCCGGTTCACAACGAGAGTGAGGAGCCAATCAATGGAGTGTCTGTCTGCAGGATAGATAGTGCTATCCTAGCCCCCCGAGGAGGAGGAGCCTATAGCTTAGCTGAGCTCCACAAGAGTGCTATCCTAGCCCCACGAGGGGGAGGAGCCTATAGCTGAGCTCCACAAGAGTGCTATCCTAGCCCCCCAAGGAGGAGGAGGAGCCTATAGCTGAGCTCCACAAGGACAGTCGTGACATCACTGCCTGTCATTGCGCCTCCTATCTCGATCTCCTCTACTCTGCGGTCTGAGGCTGCGGTCTGAGTGTCCGTCCACCATTCTGACACCTGTTCACCCCCCTTCCCCGGCTTTAAGCACAACATTTGATTGGTGTGAGCATGAGCAAGCCGGAGTGTCAACCATATTCCTCATACCAGTCGTTTCTCTTTCAGATCTATGAGGTGATGCTTCAGAGAGAGAGAGAGAGAGAGAGAGAGAGAGAGAGAGAGAGAGAGAGAGAGAGAGAGAGAGAGAGAGAGAGAGAGAAGGAGAGATCCCATCCTCCTCACCACCCTCTCTGGTTAGTGAATGGAGGTCACCCTGAGAGGAGGGGGATGTAGCGGGGGGGTACCACTAGTGCATGAGAGAGGAGGGGTGTTTCCCTCCATCCAGAACGCCTCGCGCCCGCTCTCCGGAAACCCCTCGGCCGGCTGCATCATGACAGAGACGCGTCGCCTGTGAGGTAGGAGAGAGCCAGGGACAGGAGCGGGGGAGGGGCAGAGCCAGTGAGCACGCGTGTGTGCGTGTGAGAGAGGGTGTGTGAGAGAGAGTGTGAGAGAGAGAGAGAGAGAGGCGGAGCGGCGGAGTGAGAGAGAGCGTGAAAAAGAGGCAGGACGAAAGAGAGAGAGAGAGGAGGAGGAGGAGGAGGAGCCAGAGCATCTCTCGCTGGCATTCAGGCTACCGTAGCTGAGACGGACGGAGAGAGCTAGAGGCACGGCGTCACTACCTCACCCAGGGGAAGCATCGCACACGCGGCCACACACACACACACACACACACACACACACACACACACACACACTCTCTCCAGAGGAGACGCGAGTAAGGCTCGGGAGGAGGGACGCACGCCCTGCTTTGGAGAGCCGTCAGTTGAAGAGAGGACCCAGAGCTCGCGCCTCTCACCGCCGTCCGAACTCCGTCCCTTCGTCTGTGGACCCGACCCTGACCGGCAGGAGCCCCGTCACCCCCCCCCACACACACCCACCCCGGAACAGGACCCCTGACCAGGCCGCCGTCCAGTCTCCACGTCCAGCCCCAGGCCGCCGCCGCCGCCGCCGCCATGAACTTCCTCCGCCGCCGCCTGTCCGATAGCAGCTTCATCGCCAACCTCCCCAACGGCTACATGACGGACCTCCAGAGGCCCGACCCTCCGCCTCCCCCTCCGCCCGCCGCCCCCGCGTCCCCCGGCCCCCTGGCCCCGGCCCCCTCCGCGGGCCCTTCCCTCTCCCCGAGCCCGGAGCGCCGGCAGTCGACGAGCTCCGGCTTCTTCAGCTCCTTCACCAACGTGGTGAAGCAGACGGCGGCCTCCGCCGGGCTGGTGGAGCAGACCGCCGCCCCCGCCCCCGCCGCCGCCGCCACCGTGTCCAAGAGGTTCAAGGTCCTGCTGGTCATCGACGAGCCGCAGCATGAGTGGTGAGTGCCCCCTGATTGGACGGTCAGCGGTATCTTCCTCTCGGGGAGGAACGGTACCTGTGGCTTGGTTTGGATGGAGGAGGTCTTGGTTGGGTTAGGTTAGAGCGAGGTAGTGTATTTTTTTAGTATCACACATTAATTGAAGTGATGTAAATCAATGGTGACTGACTGATAAAATGTTTTCAATCCTATGGTGTTCTAGTGTATACATACTGTATTTACTGGTATGGTCATTTTAATACCGCTCTAAAAACAGTATTCGAAGCTAACTGCTGTAGCTAGAGTATATTTATCCAAACTCATGGAACACAGTATTAATTTCCTTCCCAGCATCCATCACCCCCCCCCCCCCCGCCCCCCCCAACAAACCCACCAATCTGCTCACTGCCACCATTTCAGCATCTTCAAAGGACTGCCATAATAATCAGATGCTTAACGTAAATGAATGGAATGAGTGCTTCGCTCTGTAATAATGTGATAGTACTACAGTGTCACCATATTGATAGAAGTGCATTGATTTGCTGTATCTGTGAGTTACATTCCCACTCATTCAGGTAGGAGGGGATTTAGAGTGAGTGTCAGCATTTCAGATTTCTATCATCACTGCCAGTGTTAAGTCCGGCTTGCTAAGTGCCAGCGCTCTGTGCCGTGGATGATAAGACCATCGAGAAGACCTGCGTGAATGTAGTGTGATGTTGATGATGATGATGATGATAATGATGATGATGGTGCTCTGGATTGAACTTGCCAGAGCATGCCAGATGGCCGGTATTTTGAGACTATTCACTTGGTTAAATCCAATGAGTGTAATAAGGAGAAATGTTTAAGCTTTTGACTCTGGTTATGGGAGTGGATTAAGATTGTGGACACCTTGGTGCATGACTCTGGCTGCCAGAATGGAAGTGCTGTTGTTGACGTTAAAGCCATGGATGGAGAAAAAAAACATGACTATTCATCCATGAACGCATGGAGTCATGTGACTGATGATGCAGCAAACCTCACATCAGCCCAAAAACAGACTTCAAAGAACCGTCCAGACAGTTGGCAAACAATTCCCGCGCTAAGAAAAGCATCATGAATATTTCATTTCCATTTCTTTTGGAGAAGCCGCACTGTTTCCAACATGGATACCG
>NC_140266.1:2634590-2667090 GCF_949987555.1 Borostomias antarcticus | reverse complement strand
ATCACCTCTGACTGACTCAGCTCTGCCCAGACCAGGGCCCTAGAGGAGGCTCCTCCCCCCTCTCCTCACGCAGGCTTGCTCTGCTAGCCTCCCTGGCTCCTCATCGCTTGACTTCCCCACTTCTGACACATCCCTGGCAAAGCTCCTGCAACCAATTCTAATGGAGTCAGGCCAGGAAGAGGGAGGCTTTTGTGGTGACGCACCGATGGTTACTATTATGTATACTAGTCCATACTCAAACAGGCCCTGTTTTTAGCTGCGATCAGTAGTTCTGTAGCTCGCTCTGTCAGTCTGGTCGGTTGGTTGGTTGGTCGCTCAGTCTGTCAGTAGATCGGTTGGTTAATAAAAATGTTAATGTGTAGCAGTGAAACGCTGCCGTTGTCCACGGGGTGAGGAGGGGGAGGGGCGGCCGACGCAGGATACTAATGTCTCACTAAGTTGTGTTGACCATTATATCCTTGTTTATTATAGGCTACGAGTTAAAAGTGCACCATGCAGTTTGTCATATTTTTTGCAATTCTCATTACATCCCGACAGCAATCAATAAATAAAGTGCTTCTGACACTAAGTGTACATTACGTGGTTGCAGCTATTGAAAATGTGCACCTGTTTCCGTTTTCATCAGGGCAGCAGTTTGGAGCAAAGTAATGATGCAGTTTATTTTAAAGACATATTCATGTAGCGGCCTTGGGGCACGTACAGGCAGCCTGGAAGTAAAAAAACAAACAAACTATTTTGCTTCTAGCCACCCAGAGCGATTTCCAGAAATCACAATGTAACCAGGCCAATCAGGGACTGCGCCCAACTGCTGTTCCACCCCCCAGGGCGGACGCAGCCCCTGACTGGTAAAATACAGGCTGTTGGCAAAATAGTAGACTAATGGAGAATCCCTAAATAATAAGCATTAATGTTAATGTTAGTAGAATTAAGACAGCCATAAGTGCAGTTATTGCAGAAGTAGACTCAATAATAACAATTACACAAGAACAAGACTATGCACTAGCGGCGTTTCTCTGAGGAAAATACATTTTTGCTGTTGTTCTGACTGGATTTGGCAAAAGTATTGTTATGCTGTCAAAGCAAGTACTCCCGCCCACTGTAATCGTTCTGGGAAAGATTACTGCAAAAGTGTTTTTTGGTTGTTGTTGGGTTTGTTTTTGTTTTTTTGGGGGGGGGGTCTGTCTTCCAGGCTAACATGCAGGGGCTGTTATCATCTCACAGGCTTATCAAAACTGTAGCAACATGATGATCAAATCATATCGAGTGGAGCCTTGTAATTGAGTCTCTGAACGACCTTTGTCCAGATGGCTGGAGCTGTTACTGTATGTACAGTAGGCTACGGGTCAATCCTGATAAACCCTGGGCTGTTCTTTGCTTTGCTTTAGTTACCATGGAGATGATTACTGTGGCCTATTAGCATAGCGTTGATGAGCTGAGAGTGTGTGTTGGTGTAAGCAGAGGTGATGCTGGAGGACTCGCGACACTGTTGTTAGCTTCCAATTCTTGTTTTGAGCCTCTAACCCTCACAAACCTTGTCATTTTTTTGCATGTATTGCAAAAAATTACCTGACGAAGAGCCTGTGAGGGCTCAAAACGCTCAAAACATATTAACATTAGAATTTAAAAAAAATTGGGAGCTGACAACCGGGTTGTGAGTCTTCCTGCGTCACCTCAGTTCCCTCAGCAAAAGAGATGCGGGTGTGTTTACTTTTATTTCTAGTACAGTAAGCAGGCCATCGTTTAGCCCCACCAACTTCAATAGCTTGGCTATTTCAATCGTTTTGAGACACAGTGCACCTCACTTTTCACAAAGTCTACTGAGATTTCGCGTTCCTACACTATCAAGAAGAAAACAAGGCACAGAAAGTGCTCTACAAAGGTTGAGCCGTGATGACTGTTCCTGTCGCTCCTCAGTGAGCGGAGCAAGCAGAGTTTGTTTTCCATTCAGGAAAGTACATTTGAGCTAGAGACCCAGGCAAGCAACCAGTACTGTAGCTCAACCAGAGGCCATAACAACCAGGAACAGTTTGTAAATCTTGAGATTTAAATCCTCTTCCCTCAGCCATTTGCTGTTCCAGAGGCAGAACAAGGAGTCTGCATTAGAGCTCAAATGTTGGTGTCTACCTCATCCTAAATGGCATACTTTCAAGTAATCAGTTATCAAGAAAATACATTTTTCCTGAGCTATTTAAAGTCTCAACGGGAAGGTGTTATCACACAATTTTGTTATTATCCACAGCAACCAACAATGTTTGGAGCGTGTGTTGGGGTTAGGTACCTTGCTCAAGTGCACAGTAGGCAATGATTGACAAACATCTTGAACCAGCAACCTTCCAGTCATCTAGTCATTGGTCAGATGCTCTAACCACAAGGCTTACTACCGTATGTCATCACGTACACATTGGCGTGTCGATCCACAACAGACACTGTTTCCCATGTGAGGGCTGCTGATAGAATTAGAGTGCAGTAGTACATGTGTACTTGGAAAGGAAGCACTAGGTACATTTAATTGGTTTTTACAACATATGGTGCTGAGTCATGCATTTGAAGGACGCTAGCTGACTGGTCATAGTGCCAGGTGTAGCCTTGCCGCTTAGCTTATCAGTTGGGTGCCCACTTCTCATGGACTAAGGAGAAATGACTGGCACAGTGTCAATACGCAAAACCCAAACCCTCCAAACTATTCTCCACATAATCATGGCGTCATATAGAAAGAGAGCTTAAAATAACATAGCGGGCGCAATAAAATAAATCCACAAACACAGGGTGTACAATGTGTTTTTGTATCTTAATGTTTGCACTGTAACAAAGTGTAGCTTTAGTGCAATAAGTGTGACAGACTGGCCGTTTGGACTGGGGACAAGAGTTTGATGCCATATTGCGCAATGAGACATGGCAAATGGTAATGTTCCTGGGGAGGCCACACTCACTCACTCGCAATGGAAAATTATTTGTTTACATTTTCAAACACCACTCCTGGATAAATATTATGCTCGCGCCAATGCTAATAAAATGACTGTGTGCATTGCCATCAGCATTAATTGAAATATGGTGCACTAAAAGGAGTCTAGACTATTCAATCTGCTGCCATCAAACATTTTTAGAGATGCTCTCCTAAATATACCCACAACTGTGCAGCTTAAATGTCAGACATTCCAATTTGTAGGCAATGTCATAACAACTCTAGCTGTTTTAGCTTGTCTATGTTTGTGTTTAGACCCAGTAATGCATAATCATGGTTCGTAAATGGTTGCAAGTAAATCATGGCGTTCCTCCTGTACGCTGCCTGCTGGAGGAGCAGATTGGATCAGTGGCAGTAATTGAGCTTGTTCTGAGTAATGTGTTAAAACCAACCCCCTCTGTTTGGACTAACGGCACCCCCCCCACACACACACACACACAACCTGCTCTCTGCTCACACAGAAGTCTGTTTGGCGGCGTGCTTACATGGCAATGTTATGCTGAATGCTCTCATCACACACACACACACACACACACATACACACACACACACACACACACATACACACACACACACACACGCACACACATATAAATCACCCGCATCCATCCCCACACATCACTGGGGGGACTCACACGGCACCAAGCACTATGTCAGATTAAAGTCTGGCGAAGAGGCTTTAAAGACAAGATGGACACGCCACATGAGCCACCGTTGCCCCGCAACACCGTCGGGACCAGAAAATGTCCTCCCTGCCGAGCTCGGCCCCGACAGTATATCACACACTTTAGCCTCGCGCCGGCTCTAAAACCCCGGCAGAGTGTGTAACCTCCCGGAGGCCCCTGGGAGGGCCGCTTGTCTTCGACGTCTCCTCCGTGTCTATGAAGGCGCCCCGGGGTGGCCCCTGGAGAGCCCCCTGCTGCTGATCATGGCCCTTGATTTCAATTCATTAACTGTTTCCTGCAACGAGTCCCTGGCACACCTGGTGGACATATGGCCTTCCCTCCCCATCCCTGGATAACTGGTGCTGTGGCCATGAGGAAGCACAGCGACAACAAATAAGGAAGGGGAGCTCAACTCAGGAGAGCAGAGAGCTAGGAACTCAGTCAGTCAGTCAGTCAGTCAGTCAGTCAGTCAGTCAGTCAGTCAGTCAGTCAGTCAGTCAGTCACTCAGATAGTCAGTCAGTCGGTCAGTCAGTCAGTCAGTCAGTCAGTCAGTCAGTCAGTCAGTCAGTCACTCAGATAGTCAGTCAGTCAGTCGGTCAGTCAGTCAGTCAGTCAGTCAGTCAGTCAGTCAGTCAGTCAGTCAGTCACTCAGATAGTCAGTCAGTCAGTCGGTCAGTCAGTCAGTCAGTCACACAGTCACTCAGTCAGTCAGCCAGCAACCTTCAATGGTATCACTTTAGAATAACTATCCCTTAAAAACAGTTAATAGATCATCCACAAACTGTTAGTTAAACTAATAATTATTATTAATTATTATTATTAATAATCATTATTAATAATTAGTAATTAATCTAAATGACCAATTCCAGGGACCAGCACTTGTTTCTCTGACCAGGAGGGTTCGAGTCTTTAGGTTGGTCAGGGGCTGCGGAGTTGTGCAAGGAACAATTCACCGTCTGGAAACCAACCAGTCCTTGGATATGAACCAAGCCTGGCCATAGACATCCGTGATAATGCCAGTGAATCCAATTTTCTCATTAAAGCCTCATGCCTTAAGCAGAGAGGCAAACACTATTAGGATATTTGACTTTGAGTCTGCTGGCTGGGTAATTACATCTCCGAGCTGAGCTTGCCGCTGCCTCCGTAATGTTATTCAGTCTTATAGTGCCCTGATGGGAAGTGAAAAGAGGGCATGACGTCTACGCCGACGCCATCTGCGATGATGCGAGAGGCGTGCGTCCTCCTCGGACGGAGCAAACTAGACCACGATCACCAGAGGGCACACCGTTCCACCCTGGCATAATGTCATCAACCAGGTCTGGGAGAAAGAGAGGGAGGTCTGGGAGAAAGAGAGGGAGGGAGGAAGAAAGAGAGGGAGGGAGGGAGAAAGAGAGGGAGGTCTGGGAGAAAGAGAGGGAGGGAGGGAGGGACAGAAAGAGGGAAGAGGGAGGTAGCATAGAGAAGGGAGAAGAGAGAGAAGGAGAGAAAGAGGTGAAAGAGATTTAGATAAAGAGAATGTGTGAGGGGGTAATAGGAAGAGAGAGAGAGAGAGAGAGAGAGAGAGAGAGAGATTGCACCAGGTGGATGCATTTGCTGTTATTGTTTACAGGAATTTACGAAGAGGGAATAACAGATTATCTTCAATGCCGCTGCTCTAGTTACGACCACACATGGGATAGTAGCATAGCCCATTACTACATTCATACATCTGCTCTATGTTTAATCTGATAACATGACCAGGAGCGGTGGCTTAACAGCCAATCAGATCTCAGAGTCACAGTCGCTTAGCCTGCTGGGTAACTGCACCTCTCCATAAATCACCTTCTGGATTATTGGGTCTGGAGATGAGGAGGCGATCTTATGTCCATCAGTAGTGAACAGTAGCCTGGCTTCACCAGACCCAATGCGCAAAAATGCGAAGGGTCTGGAAACTCACAGTTGCTTTCCGATTCCCAAGGGGTGTTACAGTACCAACGGGCGTAGATCCAAATGCCTCTGGACGCAATTGGACAGACCTACAACCAATCAGCGAAAAATGCCTCTACGGCGCTCCTGTGTTCCGTCATCTTATTAAACCCGCCCCATATTAGATCAACGGCTGTGATTGGCACGAACAAATTTCTGTTGGAGCGGATTCCGTTAGAACGGCTGGATATCCAGACTGATCTGAAGACTGAAATCCAATGTGAGATCGTGAGATCAGGCTAGCGACGCCAGGCTAGTTCAGGACACCCAAGGGGCAAATTCTTCTTCTTTAATATTCTTCTTCTTCTTTTAAAAAAGGTCTACTCAGGCCTATCCAGGCCTATCCAACATTCAAATCTCAAGTGTTTCTTTAGACATTATAGATTGCTTTAAGGCTTAAGCCAATCTATAATGTAATGAGGGTAGTTGTCATTATAGCGCCTGATTTCCCAAGACATGAGTCAAGCCTAATCCAGGTCGAAGAACCATCTTCAACGGACGACCTTCGTGATTCTCATACGCTTGACCGTTCTAGAACTCTGCGTTTGGTATGCGCCGCGCCGCGCGAGTGTCCTTATGGCCGGCAAGTTCATCGGCATGCTGTTGGAGAGAAACATCTAATCTACATTCTCCGTGGGTCTTCCGCCGGCGCGGCCGTTGAACGGACACTAATGAGAGCCGGGGAACGCTAGAGACAGGGCAGAGCTGTCTTCCCCCGTTAAACCGCACAACGTCTTACTGGCGCACGGGACGCAATTAATCACGAGCAGTGAAGCAAACAGCGAGAGCGAGGTCCTCCATGCGTAGTGACCAGGGTCTGCAACACAACAGGGGTGTCGGCTTTGAAGATGAGGGCTGCGGAAAGATAGCAGGCGGCTTTCTGTATGCATAACTGAGCAGCGCTAATTAATCTCTCGGAGGGTAATACGGGCCCAGAGTGATGAATGGTGGTTTACGCCTACGGCTACCATCTATTAACCCGCATAAAAACCGATGTCCTTTTCGTTGCTCTCCCGCCTTTAAAGATTAATATTAATCCACGGGGAATTGTGGAGCTCTACGCGGTGAGAGATGGATCGCGATGCCTGGCCAGATGCATATGGTAGAGGAAGGTTCTGCATGAATAAATAGGAAAATCAATACCCAGGGAGGATGGGTGTATTCAGTTGGTTGCAATCTGCAACCTCACCACTAGAGGCCACTAAATTCTACACAGTGCACCTTTAAGAGAGCTTTGAACAAAAGTTGGCGTTTGCCGCCTTCACAGGACCCATACAAATGCGAGGATATCCCACAGGGAGGCTACGCCTTCCCCTTCAAATGTCACCCCTCAAAACTATCTCCCTGCCCCCTGGTTTGAGCCACAAGAGAGCCTGCCTCTCTACAAGGCAGTGGGATTTCTTTAAGGGCGCCAGGACGAGTAGGCCTCACCAGCAGTCACTGAGGGAACCCATACATGACAAACTGTCAAACTGTAGAGATTCAGCAGCATAAAAAAACACACGACCTGCAGTAATGTTACGGATCGTTAAGAGTTTATGTCCTGCAGTATTTTTCCCTCAGGATTATTGCAGCTTGGATTCTTAGCTCCTCCTCAAGCCTCCACTCTTCTATTTTGAGGGTCTTCCACAAGACCCCTGCAGTAGTAGCATACTGTATTCATCCTATTCCGTTTCTCAAATATTCTAAATAGCTGTCGCATTTTCATTTTTTTTATACTGAATGTCATAATGACTCTTCTTATTCTAGCTGCCAGCGGGTGGCTCAGTCGTTTTCCCGTGCTATCTCTGGAAAGCTAATTCGTTCCCCTAGGGGACTTCACGACTACGGGAGTGTGGCACGTCTCATTGGCCAGCCTGAGAACTGCAAGACAAAGCAGAAAGAACAACGGAATTAGTGATGGTCAGATAGCCCTACTATTTCATGAGAACCGCTGAGGAGACAGTAACAATTTCACACGGTTACTTGCGATCATTTGTCCTGATCCACTGTGAGATTCGTCCTGTCCTATAGGACTGTGTTTCTCTTATAGCTCTTAATACTCTTATAGCTCAGCACTTTTGCTCTGTCCCTTCGTCTCTTGCTCCACACAGCTGAACACAGATATCATTTGAAGCCTGGGAGAACTGTATAGTATTAGAAAAAATAACTTATCCCCCCCCCCAAAAGAACAGAATAGTGCACCAGCAGAGAAAGGCTACAGTGTCTCGCTTCAGCAGGTCGGCTAAACCGAAAAGGCCACTGAAGTCACAACCACTGCTGCGTAAAATAGACTATAATACAGTAGATTTTAGTCTGGGGAAGACTGGGAAAATGGGATAATTCAACTGCTATTCCTTGTCAAAGACACATGCTCTGATAGTGTTTGTTCAGTTTTTCTCATCAGGCATACAGGATATCTCCCCCTGACCTAGGGTCAATGAGCCTCAATCTCAAGGTAACCTGAGGGACAAAACACAAATATGAGAAGACCTAAATGCGGTTGTTTGTGGATAACTTCCCAGTACAAACGTGTAAGGTCTGCCTTTCCTCGGAGCTAACTGTAGCCTACATCCTGTCATAATCTACAGCAGAGTCTATTGTGCGTTGATGGATCTTCACAGTGCTGTGAGCAGACAGCAATGTTATCTTTCTCCAACCACGCTGAGGCAGAAATAAACGGACACTGTGGGTTCTAAAAATGGAACATGCAGCATGGGGTGACAGGACCTCTCTTTAGGAGCAAGAGCAGATTTGCCAGCTTGTTCAGAACAAAGCACGCTGTAGAGGTGAACGTAAACTCTGACTGCCCACTGAGCAAAGACACGTCTAAAAGACGTCTTTTAGATGTCTTTTCTGTCTTTTTCGGACATCCAAAGACATCCAATTAGGAGCCAGAATTTTTTTTTTTTTTTTTACATTCAGATATTGAACCCGTTTTGCACGTCCACAGACGTCTTAGAGGGGTCCAAGCCAGACGTTTGAATATTGAGGGGTCCAGCAGACGTACAAACAGGGTTCTGGACCGACGGATGTTATTAAGACATGATCTGAACGTCTCCCTGACGTTGCGTGTTTGCTGGGTGTACTAACGTTCTGAATGTTAAGACTTCGTTCTAAATCAGACACGTGACTACGCACAAAGAATGCCTTCATCTTTTCAAAATAGGATGTCAAGGTGCTTTAGGTGTTTTCATAACGTTTTCTTTAGTTTAAAGGGGTAGTGGGCTATTTTGGACATTTAGCCCTATTTGTGGTCTGTCTACCGTGAACCTGAAACATACAGTAGAGACCATAATTTGACTGATCGTCCCAGAATTGAGCTACAGTAGCTGCAGGCTTTCACTAGACTACAATGGAAGTCAATGGAGTATGTAAATGCCTTGGAAAAACTTTGAATAATGTTCATATGCTTTTCCGAGATGGCAAGCATGGGATGTAATCTTACCACTATGCTCTCCTGTGAAATGTATCACAATTCACATATTTTTTTACATTCTCTATGTTTCAGGTTCATGGTAAACAGACCACAGTTGTCCAAAATAGTACACTGCCCCTTTAAAAATGTCAAAGCGCATTCGATGCATCTGAGGACATTTTTGTTAGTGCTGTGTGAGCTGCAGAAAGCATTACGCAACAAAGCTGCAGGTCTGTGTGTCAGCTCTGTGTGACAGTCCCTTTAAATTGGCTTTGCACTGTGTAGCCCTAGCAGCAAAAAAGCCAACAGTGAGAGCAGCTCAGCCAAGGACAAAATGACAAAGCTGTCTCATTAAACTGGCAAAATAAAAAGTTTTTTTTTTAGGATCTCTGTGGATGGATAAGACATTTTATCGTCGATCACAGAGGGGATTGAACATCTGCTCTTCACAACGACATAAGGGGACTGTTAATCATGCTGCGTTGTTGGCTGGTTTAGTTTAGTGAAAATGAGACAGACATGGGAAGGTGTACGCTGGGCTGACATGACTGACGACGGTTTTAGTTAGCGTTATGAAGGCTCAGACATTAATGCAATTTGATAGACTTAGAGTCATTAAATTAAGCCCAAGATTAATTAGATTAGTAGATAATGAGTGTACCAGTCCCCCCCTGTTCCTAGTATAATTTCTCATTCAAACATGGTTTGGATACGCCCCCACCTCACATGTATTGGTTTATTATTTTCTTTATTTGGTTGTTGTGTGGAGCGAGACCTCATATACCTGCCGTAACGTCTGGAACATGTGCTTCACATTCTCTACTCTCAAAGCTGTAATTAGCACTCAATGTTTTGCTAAGAAGCACAATCTGAACTCTGTAGCAGCTGATCATTTTAAAATAATGATGAATGTTAATAGTGTAACGGGTCTTTAATGCTAAATTGGGTGCAGCTCTTGACTCTGTAGCACAGATGCAACTGAAAAAGGTTGTAGCTAAACAAAAAGCTCCATGGAGGAACGAGGAGATACTGTAAGTCAATTACAGACCAAGCTACAGGTCTACCGTGATATTCTCAAAGAACACCTTTACTCCTTTAACAAGGGCATACGAAATACTAGAAGAGATCACTTCTCAAAACTGATTTCTAGAAATCAAAACAATTCCAGGGCACTTTTTTCAACGATTGACAACTTCTTAAATCCCGCCCGCCCCCTATACACTATGTCAACATGTCCTTTACCTCCAAGTGTGAGGAATTTGTATTATATTTCAGAGACCAGATGAAAAGCACCCAGTCAAGACCAAATGTTTTGCTTGATGACCCTCTTCTTCCACGGAGTTAGATATGACATTAGATAGAACATTTTAGATAAGAATTATTGTTAATGATTATCAATGTGTTTAATTGTTTATTGTTATTAACATGCATTAGTATTATGATGTTTTCCTCCACCCCTGTAGTTATTGTCCACATGATTGTAAGGCCACAGAGGGCCGCCTGGTGATGCTGGCTACAGTAGCACCTGTTATTTTAGATTTAGTTAAGTTGGTTTAAACATAGGATTTAGGATATAGGTAATTAGTATAGTATAGGATTCTACAGTCACATAATTTGTAGCCTCGGCTACAGTTGTGCTCTGTGTATAGAGGTGACGCAGATTTGAGCTCCACACTGCTTCTCCACAGAAGTCCTCCTTAGCTTCACACTGCTTCTCCACAGACGTCCACCTGAGTTCCACACTGCTTCTCCACAGACGTCCTCCTTAGCTTCACACTGCTTCTCCACAGACGTCCACCTGAGTTCCACACTGCTTCTCCACAGAAGTCCTCCTTAGCTTCACACTGCTTCTCCACAGACGTCCACCTGAGCTCCACACTGCTTCTCCACAGTCGTCCTCCTGAGTTCCACACTGCTTCTCCACAGACGTCCTCCTTAGCTTCACACTGCTTCTCCACAGACGTCCACCTGAGTTCCACACTGCTTCTCCACAGACGTCCTCCTGAGTTCCACACTGCTTCTCCACAGACGTCCTCCTGAGCTCCACACTGCTTCCTGGGTTCTCAGTAGGACAGCTCTTTCAAGAAATCTGTAGCAAACCTCTAAAGCAGAGGAGAGTTTCATAATGCTGAGCATGTACCTAACTTGCAGACGTGGTAAACACATAAATAAAACACCTGCATTGTCCACAGGTCAATGAATGTGGCGCTGACCAGAAGTGAACCTTGCCCCGAAACCAGCCTTAACTCAATACCATATCTGCACCAAACAAATCAATCCAAGATCTCTTGAGATACTTTTTCCCTCTTATGGCTGAGGTTGCTGTAGTCTGGCTAGCGCATGGTGGGGGTGAGCTAATCAGATTTCAGCGCCTATTACAGTAGGGGCGACTTCCCCTAGAGCTCCAGCGTTGCAGGGACATGGCGGTCATACTTGTGACCGCGCTCATTAGTACCCTGTTCACCACTTCTTCTTCTTCTTCTTCTTCTGTGGTGGAGGACAGCAGCAAAGCAGGCATCACGTAACCCAGAGCCAACACCTCCTATAATTAGACTGGCAGCGAGCTCGGCCAAGACTACACTGCTCTGCTGGCCAGACCTTTAATCAAAGCTGTTTCTACAGGGTCTTGAACCGACGGCTTTTATGGAAGGGTATAAAAAGGACAAATCCTAAGGCCTGTCAAATTACACAAAGTGTAACGGCGTCGCTCGACAATAAAGCGCCGTCCACCCTCATTTTGTCCACACTTTTCTCTGTGCTTGACCCATCCCGTCGTCCTTCCCCCAAGGGCAGCCGGGAGCAGACAGTAGGCAGCGTGCATGCTGGGACGCGCCCAGGGACCAACCAAGCGCTCTTGTCCGTCTTCGCCAGGAACGGACAGCGTTAGCGATCTGTTCTGTTCTTCAGCATGTTTTTCATATTGGGTTCTTTGTGGGGGAAACCCTTGCGAACACGTGGAGAACCGCAAATGCCCAGAGACCTTCTTGCTGTGAGGCTACAGTATTAGGTACTGCGCCACCGTGACGCACGTGATCGATTTTGGGGTTCAGTGTCTTGCTCAAGGACACTTCGGCACATTCCGGAAGCTAGGATGGAACCGGAGATCCTTGCGATCCTCAGCAGGCCACTTTACCTCCTGAGCTACGCGCCGAACTCGGGTCCTCCTACCTCCTGAGCTACGCGCCGAACTCGGGTCCTCTGACTTTACGAACACACGTGACCGTGTCTCATCAACACCGCTACCAGCTACGCCACCGAAAAGCTAGCAGTATTTATACCAAAGAGTGAGTTTAACCAATTGAACTCGGCTACATTTACTAGAAGTCGAAAATATTATAACAACGTCAAAAATGCCATAGAGACGTTGTTAGTTCTTTGCACTTTGGATTTTGTACCACCAATAGAAGCCCATCCTTGCCAGGTTGCTATGCTCTGCAAATTTTTTCATCTTATATATAAGCATTGTCAGACTAATGGTGCTCAGAGAGCACAGACCTCCGCCCCTGCATGCATTCCGTGGCTCTGTGCGCGCCAAAATTGAATGGGTTCTAAATTGTCCCATGCTACACCCCTCCACTGAGTTTCATGAAAAGCGGTCCGGTAGGTTTTGCGTAATCCTAGTCCAAAAAAAGAACAACGGTGAATGTCGGGCCGTGTTTGGGCGGCTGGCTCGTGGAACCGCCCGGTAATTTGGATCCGCTCCAGAATGTAATGGGCTCTGAGGTGACCCATGCTTCACCCTTCTACCAAGTTTGGTGAAAATCGGTGCAGTAGTTTCTGCGTAATCCTGCTGACAGACATACGGACGGACAAACACACGACACCGAAAACATTACCTCTCGCCCCGCACTGTCACTGGGGCGGAGGTAATTAGCATCATCAAAAGCTCTTTTGCACTATAGAATATTGCGACATTTAAAAAAAAAAAGTAGGCGTATTATTGGTAAGCTATGGATGTGTCATGTACCTGTATTATTTTTTTGGATTTTTCCGTGTCGGATTCATGCTACTTTGAACTTGGGATTTGAAATGACATTCAGGTTCAGAGGCACCATTACCTGCATACCAATAAGCTTATTTATGAGTCCTTCCCTGGAGAGGAAACCCTCCAACCTCTGAGTTGGCCTATTTGACTTTGTATTCTAAAGCTCTTCTTGTAATTTGTCCCGCTTAATGGATTTTGAAGTCCTATACTCAGGTTTCGACACACATTTGGAAGAAAATATCCTCAAATGTACTCTATTAAAAGGGAGCCTGGATTTTCTTTCAGTCAGTTGATCCTGACTCAGTGATGATGTCATACTGTAGCAAGATCCCATTTCAGTCGCTTTGTGAGAGCAGCTGACAGGTTGATGACACCTCTATTACAAATGCACATCGATCGCCCCTCTCATTATTCGGTCAGCTCTGTATGGAATATCTCTAATTAGTCCCTTCTCATGTCCCTTCATTGATTGAGGGGGGCTTTTTTCGATGAGACTGTGGGCCGCTGTTAATAGACATGGACATGGACCAGATAGGGCCAGGACAATGGAGTCATCGACGTCCCAATTTATGGCCTGCATGACTTTCATCGCCAAGGTGTCCAAAACACGTGTCCAGGCCTAAGAGAGAATCAGACTTTTAAAACCACACTCACCTATCTTGAGTCACCCAGGCAATTAACTCCAGCACAGCTCCAGCAGGATGACAGTGGGAAGAGCTTAATCCTAACGATGAGCCTCAGAATGCGAGGAGGACACACATCACACTGATTGTGATTGGGCCATCTGGAGTTTGTTTATTTAAGCCTACTCTCTGTAACCTCTATGCTGTAGGCTACAGGGTATTCATGGTGATGCTCGTTTGTGGAAAATAAATTTAAAAAAAAATTGGTCAGAGGGAGGATTAACACATTGCTGGGAAGCTCCCAGGCATCCATTTTCTTTTCAAAATGACGCCCGTAGACTTTATGTTCCAGCAGATGGCAGTATTGCATAGGCACATATAGGTACAGCAGAGAAGTAGCCTAGGAATAACAGTATTTTTCAGTTGCAGATGGCCAAATAAATGTATGGGTCACCCTGATTGTTTGAACAACCAACAGAGCAGATATGGGTGATGGGACATTCTATAAGGTTGACTAGGCTATGTCCATCATCATTGTTGTAGGATACTCACAGGTGCATTAACACTGGCACGAGAGTAGCCTAGCATCGGGCTGACCCAGGATCTGGGACCCAGGCCAAAACAGCCATTCGGGTTTTCTCTCCTCAGTATAAAGATGGTTACGAATGAAGTTATGCCTGAACATGTCTCTTTCTTCTTTCCCAGGGTAAAGTTGTTCCGGGGGAAGAAAGTACAGGGGGACTACGACATCAGGGTGGAACAGGTAGGCTAAAACACCGAGCCCAGCTAAGAAGCAGTAGCCTAAAGCACCAATAGCAGCATGTGATGCGGATTTGTTCACTGCATATTAATTAATATGCTTAAGCCACATGCTGCCCAGAGGCTGAATGTGAAGCACAGAAGCTGAAAGTGATACACAGTCATAATCACTGTGAAATAGGCTACCATGAAAATGTATCAAATGAAGGCCACTTGATTTGCCTACCCAGATAGCAAGCGGATCTGGGCCATATATGGGCCGGAACTAAGCCACAAGGGCCAGATCTGGCCTGGATATGGCCCAGATCCGCTTGCTATCTGGGTAAGGTAGCCCAATATTTATTTATTTTATTTTGAGAATGTAAACACTTCATTTGATCTTGGCCTGGCTCTGCTCAGGCCTGGAGGCCATTTTGTTGTTTCCTCCTCCCATCCTCACTTCAATGTTTTCAAACTCAAAATGCTGCATCTGCTGCCCTATGCAGTAGACCGGGGCATCTTGTGATAGTCATCGCTATCTTCCCAAGTATACATGTGAAGTTACCCCAGTAAACATTACAGTATAAAGTCATAGCTCAGGGTGAAGTAGTTGATTTTTTTTGTTATTTGTTTATTTGTTATTTGTTCATTTATTTACTTACATGGGTGGATCCTGTTATCTCATGCCCTGACACTGACGCCCTGGTATTGACACGTCTGTCAAATAAATCACACTTTTAACTGTAGAAAGGAGTGTGGAAAGCTTCTACTATCATACATGTCCTTATTTGTTGAAAAATATAATGTGACAATCGTGCTTGCATAGTATGACAACTGATGGGGCAACTTGTCAGAAATGCACATTAAGTACTTAACCATTTATAATTCTATATTGAAGTGAAAAGTAACAATCTGAAGATTATAGATTATCGGGGCGACTGGTTTCCCCGTCACTCCGAGGCCCCTGTGGTCGATTGACGCGGTCACGGCACTTCTCTGTCCTGGCCCCGCAGTGGTGGAACGAACTGCCCACTGACGTCAGGACAGCAGTTGCTGCCCATCTTTCACCGCAGGCTCAAAACTAATCTCTTCAAGAAGTACTACAACGATCATCCCTCTTAAGCACCTATTGTATTTTAGATTGCTATTCTTGCACTTTGCCTTCAGCACTAGATTATGCTCTTCGTCACTTGCTTTAAAAAGGTGATTCACTTCTTCAGTTCTGGAAAGTAGCAGTACATTGGCTTTTCCTATGTTAAATGCAATTATTGTAAGTCGCTTTGGAGAAAAGCATCACCTAATTGACTGTAATGTAATGACTGTGATGTACTGAGACTGGGGAATTGAAGTGAAAGCAAAAAGTGTGACAACATGCCCCGGCCTCCCTATACGGGTCAAATTATTCCAATCCAGAGACCAACCTCTCTAGACCCTTGTTGTGGATCTGAAAAGACAAGATGGTAATCTATGTTGATAGGCTAGATTTCCCTCTATCAAAACCTTTCAGATCACTGGATGTTAGTAGATGCATTCCTCTGTGAAGGGCACATCGTCAGTGTTTTCACAACAGTGTGTGAATCTATCTTGATATGCTAGAACAGCGTTTCTCAACTGGTGGGTCGCGACCCAAAGGTGGGTGGTGGAGCCGTTTTGATTGGGTCGCGGCCTGGTGGGCGGTTTCCCTTTTCTTTTCTTTCTTTTTTTTTAAGGGATTTTAAAATATATATATATTTATAGAGAAAATGTTGGGTTTTTATTTTGCAGGACACACAATTCAATTCAATAATTTCAATAATTTATTTACGAGACATGACAGGAAGTGGGCTAACCTTAGCGTGGGCCAATGTTGTGTTATGTGTCACAGACTTTTTCTATTTTTGTGGAATAAATTTGAGTGCTGTGGAATGAATTTGGGTCACGACTTCATGATAAGGAAAAATGTGGGTCCTGAGGCTCCACCAGTTGAGAACCGCTGTGCTAGAATGAACCTTCCCTCTGTCAAATCTTTTTAAATCACTGGATGTGATGCTGGTAGATGTTGCCTCTGAGAAGGGAACATCAGTGTTTTCACAGTGTGTAGGCTAAATGGCAGAATCGGCTCAACAAAGCAGCGCAGCTCTGCTCAATCAGTGTAATGTGCATGACGTGTGTTTGCGGCACGCAGCACGGCACACGCTCACACGGCTTCAGCCTTCCTACCGCTGTGCTCACGCCTCTCCTGCCTAGATATGTCCCCTTCATCCCTGGAGCCACTTACACCCCCCGGAGCCAGTCTGGCTCTCATTACTGTACCGCTCGCCCACTGTCCTCTCAGACACACACACACACACACACACACACACACACACACACACACACACACACACACACACACACACACTCTCTTTGTCCCTCTCTGTCTCTTTCTGCCCATACCATTTATAAACACCCCTCACACACTTCTTCGATACGTCGTACATGTCCCCCCCCCCCCCACACACACACACACACACTCGCGCTCACCTCACCCTCCCTCCCTCGCTCTCCTCACAAACAATGGAAGGAAACCGAAACTCCCATCATCCGTGCGGCGTTCAGAGAGGCTCCCCCGCTGTATTCTCAGCAGCTGGAGGATCTTAATGTGTACATTTTTTTTGTGTGACCGAGTCGACAGCCTAGGTTCCACTCAAAGAACCTATGGCAGACGCTATGTCAACATGGTGGTCAGGCCTTCCCACCATGGCAGAGCTGCTGTTTTACTGTAAGTTAATTATCTCCCACTCACAAAGTGATGTCAGTTGGAACAGATTCTATTTTCTGTTGTGAGAAAAACAACCGAGTCACTCTGTGGAGAACGCCCAAGAAGATGACTCCCGACAGAGGTTTGGCAACCATGCCTGGGGTTTTGATTAAAAATGACTAGTAGGTCCACTCGGTGTGTCAGTATCCACCGGAAAACCATAACTACCACAGCCTTGGAAGTTACTAATTGATTGCAAGAATCACACCTAATGTGATGGGAGTCATGAAACGAATAGGCACCACAGCGTCTGGTGGAAGACAGGAGTGGGCAGATAGTGGTGCTGAATCATCTGACCCTAACCTCAGTGTCAATGACACAGCGGCTAGGATGTGATGACAGCACCCAGACTAGCAGTAAGTCATCTGTATTGATGCACTGGGGCGCCTACTGTATATGATAACTGTTGTTACCGTAATAACTATCGTGCTTCTGTTCTAGGCCGAGTTCTCGGAGATTAACCTCGTGTCCCATGCTAACGGAACCTGTAACGTGGACATGCAAGTCGTCAGGAACGGAACCAAGGTGGTGAGGTGAGAACTTGGCTTGCTGCCTCGGGTTAGAACAGAGTTATTAGAACACAAGGAGTTGTAGAAGTGTATAGCCTGCTGGTGTGTATAGAACATTGCTTTTATACAACGGTTACTACAGCTATTAGTGTAAAATAAACACACAGCAATGTAAAATATTAACATTTATTCAATTTATGCAACAACAACAACTACAATGCATTGTATCAAATGGGAGGCGCATTAATACTGAAAATGGAATGATATGCGGTCCCAGGTGTGTGTTACAAAGTATTTTAACACGGTTTACAGCCAATCAGAATCAAGAACCAGAACTAACTGTTGTATAAAGACCTGTTGATAGACGTCTGACTGACTGATACCAGGCAGGACTGGGCTAGAGTCAAGGCTGGAGACTGAGGTGACACACTTAGTAATATGATAACTAGGCTGCAGCACCACAGAACGCTCCCTGGACCTTTACTCTCAAACTGTTTACCGTTCTGAATGAATGGAAAAATACAGAAGCACCGACCGTCCCAAAACCACAAGCCACAGCTGCACCAGTCCGGGCTGGAAACTTGGGATTATGCAAGAGAGGGAGGTAGCACTGGGGCTTCAAGCACACCAGGAAATGAGCTGCAGTCTTGAGTTTGATCACCAGAGAAGCCCTGTAATTATCGTTTATTCAGGGGTTGTTCAGTAGTGGATGAACGGTACGGGTCCATGTGTTTAAGAGCGTGATCTGCACGGGCTTAAGACTTCATCCACGTGTTGGGGCCTTCTCCTCACTTGTCCTGACAAGCGCCACTGGCTGCCTGAGAGGGATTTTGACTGTACGTTTTGAGGACGTGTGTACTTGCTATTCAAAGAAGTACATTATGTAGATGTATGTAGACACGTTTCATATGCAGGGTGACTAACACACATGTGGTAGGCCTCTCTCACAGCTTCCTATTGGTATTCCGTGTGCAGAAAGGCTTGGTGTTAACCAAACGGCGTCATTGTTTACACACTTGTGTGTACATACACACACACACACTTGTGCGCACACACACACACAGACATACACACATACACGATGAGACAAAAGAAAAACCAACAGGAGTCATATCATATCACCATCACTCTCTCACTGACCTGGGAGGCTCTTCTCTCTCTCTCTCTCTCTCTCTCTCTCTCTCTCTCTCTCTCTCTCTCTCTCAATGGAACACCTTCCTTCTTACCCAGCGTCCCAGTACTCTGTATAAACACAACACTGCTACACAACGTCCTATAGACACAGAGTTTTCGTTATCTTCTCTATACAATCCATCAACATGTTCTATAAATCAAGGAGGCGGGTCTCCATTTGAATTCAGATACTTACATTCTTCTCCTCGCAGGTCATTCAAGCCGGACTTTGTCCTGGTACGACAGCATGCCTTCAGCATGGCCCAGAACGAGGACTTCCGCAACATGATCATCGGCCTGCAGTACGCTGGGGTCCCCAGTGTCAACTCCCTGGAGTCCATCTACAACCTCTGTGACAAGCCCTGGGCGGTGAGTAGCGCTCGATACACTGAGGGACTGTCTGTCTGTCTGCCTGCCTGTCTGTCTGTCTGTCTGTCTGTCTGTCTGTCTGTCTGTCTGTCTGTCTGCCTGCCTGCCTGCCTGTCTGTCTGTCTGTCTGTCTGTCTGTCTGTCTGTCTGTCTGTCTGTCTGTCTGTCTGTGTCTGTCTGCCTGCCTGCCTGCCTGCCTGCCTGCCTGTCTGTCTGTCTGCCTGTCCGTCCGTCCGTCCGTCCGTCCGTCCGTCCGTCCGTCCGTCCGGTGTTTCTGACACCTGCCCCCGTGTCTGACTGCTCGCCCACTCACACGGTTCTCCTCTGCTCCGCCCACTCTGATTGGCTGCCGTGTTGGTTCCCTCCCCCAGTTTGCCCAGCTGACCAACACCCAGAAGAAGCTTGGGGCTGACAAGTTCCCCCTGATTGATCAGACCTTCTACCCAAACTACAAAGACATGGTAAGACCTGGACATCCCAGGATATGTTCTCAAACCACACATGCAGTGTGTTATGGGTAATCCACGGTCACTAGACGGAGGGGTGGCTGTAGCTCAGTTGGTAGAACGGGTCGTTCAGTGATCGAAGGGTCAGTGGTTCGAATCCCAGCTCCGACTGCCCACATGTCGAAGTGTCCTTGAGCAAGACACCTAACCCTTGCATGGCAGCTACCGCCATTGGTGTGTGAGTGTGTGTGTGAATGGGTGAATGAGAGGCCATTGTAAAGCGCTTTAAGTGCCGCTAATGTGGAAAATCGCTATATAAGTGCAGTCCATTTACCATTTAATAACAGGAGACAAAAAGTGTAATCTTTCAGGAAAATAAAATGTCCAGTTATCTTGGATAGGGAGGCTATACCCAGAATGGCTCCTGTGTTCAGTGTGTGAAGAACAACACCACAATTACAGTATTTTGAATCGATTCTTTTTATATACAATGTTTTTTGGTACAATGAAATAGAAAACTATAAATTGACAGAAAAAGAGACATAAATACTTCTTCAAACATTCTTTTGAATACAAAACAATATTATGCTAAGGAGCGTGCACAAAGAGCCTACGTGTGCTTGTGTTAGAGCGTGTATTAGCTTTTTGGCACATAAAATAAAACCGATCACAATTCACCAAGGTCACAGGGAAATTATACACAAAGACGATCTGATCTAAATTAGCTGTTAATATTTGAATTGATATTAATATCCATAGAAATATATACATTCTCGTACAGGAAACAGAGATTTGGGGCGTAATCGCAAATCATCTACACATATTGTACAATATCTAATATTGTCAACTTAGTGTGGTTCTCAAAATCCAATTCTGGCATGTTCAGCGTATTTTGATGAAAAAATGTTGGGATGGGGTCATAATCTTTTCTTTCGATATGGCATGCGGACATTAGGACTGGAGTCTCTATAATAACACCGGTTTGTCTAACAAAGCTGTGTCGTGTGGAACACAGGCTAGTCTAGTGACAACCATGACGTCATTATCAAGCCCTCCTTCCCTTGAACTCTAGAAGCATATTGCCTGGTTCTGAACGGATACATTCATAGTAGCAAGACCGACCACAAGACCTCCTGGTCTCAATAGAACACATGCACTGTATATTTGAAATACTAGGGGTGCGCTTGATTTAATTTCTCTGGCAGAAAGGAAACAATGGAACGGTCCCAAAAGTACAGTAAGCAAAAGTACAGTAAGCAAAATAAAGCACACCTCAAGAATTTCAAAATATGTCAAATGCAATATGTCAAACCCCCATCCGAAGACAGAAGATTTCCAAAAAAGAACTTGAACTTAGAAGCCCTGCAGAGTGGACGAGTAACGAGAAAGGGCTCTGAACCCATGACCCCTGAGAGCTCCTCCCTTCTGTCTGGGAGGTACAAGGGGGATGGGGTTGCCCTGGGAGGGGGGCAGGCGTTGAGATCAGGAGGTGGGTGGAGAGAGAGAGAGAGAGAGGGAGAGGGGGAGAGAGCGGGGGTGGCGCCACCTCCTGCCCCGCCCTCAGGGGTCGGACATGTCCATGAAGTCCTTCTCGGGGGGCGGGCCGCCCCGGTACCAGCTGCAGGAGCCGTCGCTGCGTTTGATGCAGGCGTACTGGCGCGCCTGCTCCCCGTTCAGGCTGTTGTCCAGCAGCCAGTCCGTCCACAGGCACTCGTTGTCCCCCGTGGTAGAGCAGGGCACCATGTAGCAGGTGTTGATCTGTGGAGGACAACCAGGAAGTGAGAGGTGGAGTCTGACCGCTGATCTGAGGGCAACCAGGGAGCTATAAGTTAAGCCTAGTTTAAACTGTATAAGCCATGCGACTGTATGGCTCGAGGCCCATAGCTTTGCGCGAGGCTTTGGGGGTCTGCAGCCTGATTGAAAACTGATATAGTGAGGCAGAGTCTGTTAACGGCAGATCTGGCTCAAAATAGCTTAGTTCTAGGTGCTTAAGAGCCTTATCCACAGGAGCCAAAAGGATGTTCTATGGCTGACCCGTGTGGAAATCGGATACGGCACGTAGGTCTGGCGTTGGAGCCGAATCACCACCTACTCTGCATTCACAGCCCATCTGGTATCTGTAGTTGAGGTTCTTCTTCTGCGACATGGAGAGGTTGTCCCAGGGCTCCACCAGATCACACAGGCCGATCGAAATCCTCCCATCGCTCCACATACTTCCTGTATGACATCACACACAAGCATATACGGTTCCGTACTTCTGGTATGACATCACACACAAGCATATACGGTTCCATACTTCTGGTATGACATCACACACAAGCATATACGGTTCCATACTTCTTGTATGACATCACACACAAGCATAAACGGTTCCATACTTCTGGTATGACATCACACACAAGCATATACGGTTCCATACTTCTTGTATGACATCACACACAAGCGTCTACGGTTGTCACGACACCCTTTCGCCCGGGTTGAAAGGGTACGCGTGCCGCGAAAAATGTCATGAATGTACCTGACAGCAGGTACTGGATCTTGTTGTTGGAGTCCAGCTTGACGCCACACAGGGAGGAGAAGACGGGCGTGTAGACATACTGGATGTCTTTGGCCTTGTCAAACCCCTTGAACATCTGCAACAGAGCAGAGACAGGGGGCGCGTTCAAATTCTGCGAACGTTTGCGAACGTTAGCGAACTATTTTCCGTTAGCTTTGGGTTCGCCGCAAACGTTTGCTAACAGAAGCTAACAGTCTGGAGAGTCAACTGTACCCGCACGTCACACAGGAGGGGATAGTGTGTTTTTGTGATGATGTATGCCAGTTGTTGTCAGCGAGTGTTTGATATGTGTTAGAGGGCTTCGTCAGATCAGAGGTGAGTCGGGGTTCGATGCTCACCTTGATCATTTTGATCTCATATTGAATCATCTTCAGGTAGGGTGAAGAGCTGTTGCCAGGAGACACAATCTTCTCCCCGGATATCTTCGCTCTGATCACTGAGAATGAAACATGAGTTGAGATCGACACGTCAAAGAGCCACAAATACTGTTCACATTTGAACATCTTGCAAAAATAATAATAAGATGGTAGCTCAGAAGAAAAAATATAAAAAAAATATTTTTTTTATTTATTTTTTTATTCTGGCATGTTCAACTTCATGAATCAATATATCTAATCTACGATTTTAAGGTACTCCCAATGTACTTTTATTGTGGAAAAATCATTTTCAAAAATGCACTTAATCCCATGTTTGACAGTGCAAGGGTGAATTTGGCTCCTCTATGAATATTTGTTGCTCTTGGGCCCCTCTGCCCTCACCCCCCCCCCCCCCCCCACCCCACCCCACACACACACACACTCTTCTCTCTCGTTCTCTCTCACTCTCTCTCTCTTTCTCTCTCCCTCACACAAACACACACACACACACACACGGCTAAAACTCACAAACTGAGTCTGGCAGGCAGAGCGGTTGTGGGTGTTTAATATGCACAAGCAGTCTCCAGTCATATAAACACTGTTAGCTCTGTTTCTGGGGTGATATTAATCTGCTCCGCATTTTTCAATGAGTCCACTGTCGCGTGATTGGGCCTCTGCCTCGCAGGCAGACCATCTCCACCCTCCTCCTCCGTCATTATCAACCCGGATCTAGCGCACGTCGGGGAGAGAAATCGAAACCCTCGCGGAATTACAAGTAGCTGGCCTCATGCGGGCTCACACAAAACGGCAGCGCACCAAGCTCGGCGGCGAAGACTCAGGATTTCAGCTAGCGTGGGTGCGCAATCCCAGAATCCTCTGAGAATAGAGCATTTCAAACATGGAACGTACTGTACTGCATGGCTGGGGTATTGACGTGACAGGATGTCACCGATTAAGTGTCATCTTCAGTGGATCGTGATAATGAAGGAAGCCTGTTGGAAAGTTGTCCGATGCTAAATAGCAACTTGCCTGTAAGGAATTAGCCTACGATTACAAACACATAACTGTCATTCCTCCGCTCTCGTTGTCCGTGTGCGCAATGCTCACCCAGCTGTGTCAGTACTGTGGTGTGATCCTGACCAGCGGGGCTGAGAAAGAGACCCCCCCCCTCCTCCTCTTCAGTCCCCTCTGGCCCTCCAGTTGCCCCCTGCTCCTCCCAATCCCCCCTCTGTCCCCCTCCGGTCCCCTCAGTCACACTCTGCTCCCCCTCCGCCCCCCCTATCCCCCACCCCCCCTCCCCGACACAGCTAAACAAACCATCCCCATTGTTATTCCGTCCATCACATAACAACATGGTGAGATTCATGCTTTTCACTCAGGTATTGGCTTGAAAGTAAGAGGCCGTGAGGGAAAGTAAGATCTAAATACTGAAACTCTGCTCGCTCAGAGGAATCCCTTAGTTTCTCTGAGGGGAGGGTAACAGTCAGTTAGTTGTGTTGTTCAGAGTCGGCCATGCTCTTATGAATACATCAACAAGTGAGTTCCAAGTACCGAGGTCATCTTCTGTTACTCTGGTGTCAGCCTGACCACAGGTGACCTCTGGATTCAATCATAGGCCACTACTTCGGCATGGTTTAAACGGCAATGGCACGAAATGAGATTTTCCCACCGGAAAGTTCCAGAACAGATTGTATTGAAGCAGATGTAGATGTCACGGTGACAGATAGACAGAGGTGGAGGAAAGCGTAGTTTCAGTGTGTGTTGACGTTTCCCCCGGCTAGCTGGGTGCTCTGGCTCAGTGTCACGGAGGGATAAACCGCAGGGAATTCCTGCCACATTACATAAACACCCCGAAAGTGAGGCTTCTGCTCTCAGCCCTTTTTACTAATCCCCTCAGCCTCTCTCAGCCTCTCGCAGCCTCTCTCAGTCGAAGCAGGCCTCTCCAAGGCCAACAAGGCCTTTTGCCTTTGAGTTTCGTCCTTGAATTGACTTCCCCTGGGATAATGTGTATTTGCTCTCTGGAGGCACATCAGACTAAAGAGCTAGAGTATGTTAGCTTGTCACTCCGACGAAAACGACAGTACTTTGGCTTTCCGGGAGAAATAACTTCACAGCTTACACTAAGCTTTTTGGCAAACTAACTGTGTTGCACCTGGCTGGTTTCCTGTATCCACCCTGAGTGTCTACATGGTCTGAAACAACAACAGGGCACAGTGATAGAAACGAATCCTCTGTTTCATCAAGATAAAGTATCCCATAATGCAGTGGTTCTCAACTGGTGGAGCCTCAGGACCCACATTTTTCCTCATCGTGAAGTCGCGACCCAAATTTATTCCACAGCGCTCAAATTTATTCCACAAAAATAGAAAAAGTCCGTGACACATAACACAACATTGGCACACGCTTAGGTTAGCCCACTTCCTGTCATGTCTCGTAAATAAATTATTGAAATTATTGAATTGAATCGTGTGTCCTGCAAAATAAAAACCCAACATTTTCTCTATAAATATATATATATTTTAAAATCCCTTAAAAAAAAAGAAAGAAAAGGGAAACCGCCCACGAGGCCGCGACCCAATCAAAACGGCTCCGCGACCCACATTTGGGTCGCGACCCACCAGTTGAGAAACACTGCCCTAATGTAAATAGTTTGGTCTGTTCGGAACTAGCCTCGTTCCCTCTTTCGACGTGGCCCTGTAGTGTGTCAGATAAACATACGTGTCTGATTGGAGTAATTCCCTTTACCAGTCCTGTCACTGTTCCTCCATCCTCACAACCAGAGAGCAATATCGAGGATGTTGCCGCGTTCGCTTGGGAACAGATGTATTAACCTCGCGCTCGCAGATGAATCCCGCGTCCTTGTCATGTTCACAAAGATGTCCTGTCAGGGGCTTTAAAGTAATGAATTAGTATGCAAACCGTCCGCCGGTGCCTATAGAGATGCTAATGAGCTTGTGAAAGTGGCGTTGTAGGTTTACTGTTGGCACTGGCCCGGCCCCCCTGCCACAAACACAGGGCCTTGCTCCGGACCTAATGGCACGAGAAACGTCCCCCCCGGGGTCCCAACGAGAGGACGCGTTACCCGGAGGTTTCCGACATATTCGCAGGAGCGCTCCAGTACGGGTGAGGGGGTCACACGGGGGTTACATGTAAAGACGTCCCCGGAGCTCTGAACGCAGGACATAGTGTGACATTTACTCAGCCCTCCAAACGCTGACCCAATTCAATTGTCTTCATGTCCATTCGACCGAGATCTCATTTAGCTTTAAGGGTTTTTAGAAAAAACGTCTGATTGCGATCACTGCAACCTTACTATCAGTGAAACCTTTTTGTTTACAGTCAAAAATAAAATAGCTCTTTCAGTAACAAAGTAGACCCTCTATATCAGGGAAAGCCTAATACTGATCCGAGTAAATGTATTTTCTATTTGTTTTTTTGGGGAAATGCTTTCTGCGGTATGTCCAACAGACAGACACCCCTCCTCCCACTTCCCTCGCCTCTCCTCTGTAGGAGACCGACCTCTGACAGGGACACAGAGCTCAACATCAGACTCCAGCCCTCTCCAAGCTGCTCCTCGGCAGAACCAGTCACATAGTAGTGTTGGTTTTGGCCAACACACAGAGGAAGAGAGAGAGAGAGCCACAGACAGACAGAGAGAGAGAGAGCGAGGATGGAAAGAGCAAAGGAGAGAGAGAAAGAGCTCAAGGGAGAGTTTGACATTGTTTTCTGTAGCGTTTGATGTTGAGCAATCTGTTTGAAAGTCCTTTGGATTTTTTGGGAGTGGGACGATGTTGAATCATTCACGTCCTTGAATATACTCGAAGCTCAGTCAATTGAACAGATTATCGCAGAACCTGTTCCGTGGATAGATGTTCTTACTGTAGTAGCCTACTAATCAAAGGAAACCAAATATTTTTTACATCTACACTCCATATAATCATACTTGACGAATCTTAATTAACAGCCCACTTTCTTATCAGACACGATTGTCCACAAGTGGACACGATTGTCCACATTGACTGAAACTTTTGTACAGCCCACTGTCCCCAACATGTTGGTGTCATATTGAGGTAGCCCCACATAACCCAGTCTGTAAACAGCTACAGGCTCACCAATCTCCTGTCTGGCAGCACAGGATCGCCAGCTGTGATTGGCTGGCATCCGCTCAAACCCACAACGCAGCATTAACGCAGCAGATCCGTTCCTGAGCACGGCCCTCAGAATGGCGAATCTTTGGGGGGTGGGGGTGGGGGGGGGGGGCTTACCTATCTCGGCGCTGCAGAAGTGCTGCTGGGGGTGGGCCGGGTTGCAGCTGCATCCCTCCGCCAGGTCCCCCGGGCGCAGGGCCAGGAGCAGCGCCGCCAGCCCCAGGGACACGCGTCCAGGCAGGGAGGTGCCCATGCCACCGCTCGCTCGCTCTCCTCTCCGCTCGCCTCTGCCTCTTCTTGATCGGCGCCTCCGCGGCGTTGGCTGTCCTGCCGGCGAGGAAGGAAGGTGGGGGGACGGGGGGACGAGGAAGGCTCGTTCGGCCGGGAGACGGGAGAGAGCGGAGATGGAAGATCGCCCTCGCGGTGCTCCCAGAGTCTCGCTGCTCCTGCTGGCTTTGACGCGCTCTCTGGGTCTCCTCCGGTCGCTTCTCTCTCTCTCTAGCTCTCTCTCTCTCTCTCTCTGTTCCTGTGTGTGTCTCTCTTTCTCTTTCTCTCTCTCACTCTGTCTCTTTCTCTCTCTCTCACTCTGTCTCTATCTCTCGGTTTCTCTGTGTATCTGTGTCTCTCTCTCTCTCTTTCTCCTGCTCTCTTTTCCCTCTCTCCTCTTCAAACGCAGGGTGTGTGTCTCTCTTTTCCCTCTCTCTTCTTCAAACGCAGGGTGTGTGTCTCTCTTTCTCTCTCTCCTCTTCAAACGCAGGGTGTGTGTCTCTCTTTCTCTCTCTCCTCTTCAAACGCAGGGTGCGTGTGTGTCTCTCTTTCTCCTGCTCTCTCCTCTTCAAACGCAGGGTGTGTGTCTCTCTTTCTCTCCCTGAATGCTGAGAGGGAGAGACTCAGGGAACCTCTTATGAACACAGAACATCCTTGGCTGTTTCAAGCACCTCCTTCTTTTTTGGGTGTTTTTTTTTTTTTTGAAAGAGAAGCTCCCTCCCCCTTCCCCTCCACCCCCCTCTGGCTAGATTGAGGCCGCCCCTGTCTCTAACTCTGCATCCGCGTCCCTGTGGTCCATAGTGAAACATGTTAATACTAATATTGATTCGAATTGTAACTAAGATCAGAGAATAGAATGCATGTACTCTGTTCCTTGATTCGGGTAATTCTTCAGGGGGAGGACATGTCCTTGTGTCACTGTGCGTCCCCATGTCTGTAAAGGTGGGGACAGCTTTGGGACCCACTGAGCAAAGACACGTCTAAAAGACGTCTTTTAGATGTCTTTTTCGGACATCCAAAGACATCCAATTAGGAGCCAGAATGAAAGTTTTTTTAGACGTTCAGATATTGAACCCGTTCTGCATGTCCACAGGGGTCCAAGCCAGACGTTTGAATATTGAGGGGTCCAGCAGACGTACAAAATGGGGTTCTGGACCGACGGACGTTATTAAGACATGATCTGAACGTCTCCCTGACGTGTTTGCTGGGGAGAGGCGTGGAACCAAAAACAAATGAGGCCTGGTTGTTTTCTGTGTTCTGTATTCATCTGGGAATAACAGAGGTACAGTCGGGGTCAAAGGTTTACATACACTTGTAAAGAACATGTATGTTATGGCAATAATTTCCAATCATTTCTACAACTCTTATATTTCTGTGATAGAGCGAGTGGAGCACATACTGATTTGTTACAAAAAACATTCATGAAGTTTGGTTCTTTTATGAGTTGATTATGGGTCTTCTTAAGATGTGAGCAAATCTGCTCGGTCAAAAATATACATACAGCAACATGTATTATCAATTTTGGTGATATAGAAAGTTGTGTAAATAAAATTAGCTTTGTGGCATGGCCTCTTAACGTCTTGTGAGTGATTAGGATTGACTACAGCTGGTGACGTCTGTAATGGAAATTCTCTATTATTAGATATTATTTGAATTCATTTGAACAACTTCAAGTTCATCAACATTGGTTGATTTTAAACGTGCTTTATAAATAAAGTTGACCTTGACCATGACATACTAGGGATGAGTTAGATCTCTCTAAGTGTTGAACAGAACAGTCCTTCTCATACTTCGACTAGAGAAAGAATTCTGTGTACTTTGTAATCTTATGTTCTTGTAGAAGTGACTGTCTCTGCTCGTACCCCAGCCATGCCAGTCTCTCTGTCAACAAAACAGGAATCCAGCTGGACTGGGGGGGTGGGAAGCGAGGGCGAGGAAAAGGCCCAGACACCAAGGTTGCTTTTTTATTCTATAAATGATTGTTGTGACTCCTAATGGCGGCTGCGCTTCTCACTTTGTAAACTTCTGTGTGCACGAAGCAAACTTTGTGTTGGACGGACCCCTTCTGCAGTTGGGTTTTTGTATTTTCTTTTGGTAATAAACTTTGTTAAACGTTGGCATTGAATCTTTTCCTGAACAATACTCTGAAACGGAAATTTCCACAACACTTCTTTGAGTCCATTTAAATAGGGCTCATTTGATACAATCATTAGACTCAAAAACGCTGCAATGGGAAAGTCAAAGGAGCTCAGCACAGATCTGAAAAAGCGGATCATTGACTTGAACGAGTCAGGAAAGTCACTTTGAGCCATTTCAAAGCAGCTACAGGTCCTAAGATCAACTGTGCAAACAATTGTTTACAACTCAAAGTATAAAGTGCATGGCACAGTTGCGTCACTGCCACAATCAGGAAGAAAACACAAGCTATCACCTGCTGCTGAGAGAAAATTGGTCCGGATGGTCGAGAGTCAAGCGAGAACCATTAAAAAGCAGGTCTGCAGTGAATTAGAAGCTGCTGGAACACAGGTGTCCACAGTCGAGCGTGTTTTACATCGCCACGGGCTGAGAGGCTGCAGTGAAAGAAGGAAGCTCTTCTACAGAAGTACGACCACGTCACCGGCAACATTTTAAAAATATCTAACAAATATTTAATAATATTAAAAAAATATCTAACAAATCAAAGAAATTCCTCACTCCAACACTTGCTGAAAGCTGAGAAACTGTGCTTTCTAGTATTATAGGGAAAATCCAATTAATATTTGAAATGTTGTCACTGTATTTTCAGGGTTAAAAGGGTTAAGGCTCTACTGAAGTTTGCTGCTGATCACATGGACAAAGAAAAGACCCATAGTAAATTCATATAAGAACCAAACTTCATGATTATTTTTTGGGTGACAAAGTCATATGTGCTCCAATCACTCTATCACAGCAAAATAAGAGTTGTAGAAATGATTGGAAACTCAAGACTGCCATGACATGCATGTTCTTTACAAGTGTATGTAAACGTTGGACCACAAGTGTATTACAGTTCCAGTCAGTCAATCTCTCATAATATGTTTCCCAGATCTCCATGCCCACATTCCCGGTGGTGGTGAAAATTGGACACGCCCATTCCGGAATGGGAAAGGTAATTAGCCGTTTACGGAAAACATAACCCATTCAGAATCACAGAGAATCTCATGACACATTGAGGCCATTACATAACTAACCCAAGACATTTGTTTTAAATTATACAGTTCTACTTTATTATAGTGGGTAGACTTCAGGCTTCAGCCAACATGTGTAAAACTTTGTAAGAACACATCATTGTCCCGCCCTATCATCTCGCATTCTCCTGGCTTTCTCTAGTATCTTCACTGTTGTTTGTTTGTTTGTTTGTGTTTGTGTGTTTGTGGGGTGCAGGTGAAGGTGGACAACCACAGTGACTTTCAGGACATAGCGAGCGTGGTGGCCATCACCCAGACCTACACGACCACCGAACCTTTCATAGACGCCAAGTACGACATCAGGGTTCAGAAGATTGGCACCGACTACAAAGCCTATATGTACGTGGTGTCTTTTTTGAAACGGGTGGATTGTGTGTGTGTGTATTTGTGTGTGTGTGTGTGTGTGTGTGTGTACAGTAGTTTCTACTGTACTGTATAATGACTATATTCTCCAATGTCCTCTTTACTCTGATTAAAGGCGAACCTCCATCTCTGGCAACTGGAAGACCAACACTGGCTCTGCTATGCTGGAACAAGTGGCCATGACTGACAAGTGAGCCCGAACCTCAGTGACCCTTGACCCTAGAGGTTGTTTCAGCTCAGGGGTGTCGCCATAAACCGCCGGTTTTGCAATATTTTTTGTGATTTGTGAAAATGTGATATTGTGAGAGGCCTGTTTCAGCTCCTCTAGCGGCTAGGTACTTGGTTCCAGGGACTTAACCCAGGGGGACAAGTACCTCGGCGTGGTTCTATGGCTGTCTCACTGCTCTGTGGTGACCGATGGTCAACTGTTCCTACCTTCCTCCGCTGTTCGATTAAATCTGACCAATTTCCAGCTTTCCTAAATCATAAATATTGTTTTTCATCCGATTGCCTCAAGACATGGTATCCTCCACACTAGGCATTTGAACATATAAAATTGCTGATCACCACTTTCATAGATTTTTTATCGGTTTATTCAACTTACTGTAGTCACACCTGTGGGGTTCTGGGTCTAAAATGGCCGCCATAGGAAATGAATGGGTAAGACTACTGTACTGTATATTATGGTCATCCAGCAGATGGAACACATCCCCATACACACACCCTCCAGACAAAACATTTAAGTGTAAGTTACGGGAACCTATCTCTTTCTCTTATAGTACAGTATGTGCCCATTCCCCAACGTAAACCATAACTTCCAGACTAAACAATGTACAGTATCGTCATTTCTCACATACCCCATATATGCTGTTTTCTTTGTGCCTTCCTCTCATTTTGCTCTGTGAACGCAATGAGTAGGCGACTGTCTATCTGTCAGACTCTGGACCATTTTGGACTTAATGTGACCGCCACTGGACGTTTGGTCCTGATGTCTACAAAGGTCATTTTTCAGATTTTTGTTGATCATGAAAGTACAAATTATAATCTTTCAAAAGATGTACCATGCATTCAAATCTGCAAATATTTGAAGAAGATATGGTTCTGTGAATGTTGATACACCTGAAATCACTAAGCAGAGAAAAAGGGCTTCAAAGATTCAGAGCTGTTCACACTTCTCACAGGACGTGGATTTTGACGACAAAATATGACAAATTGAGCGATCCTAAAACTGTTGTTTGTTATATTGAGCGGGTTCTTCGCAACTTCAGTTTGCATAATATGAAAAAAAGGAAAACGGGGGATAAAAAAACAACTGTAAACAACAAATGTATTTTGCCCGCTAGCGCACTCGGAGGATTGCAGACAGACCAAACCTCCAGTGGCCACAAACGATCATGGAGAGATTGAAATTGAAACAGAGATAGAGGAGGATGTCTCGGAAACGGAATCCAACATCGATCCAGATTTCAATCCAGACCGTTCTGAGACTGACCAACAGTCAACAGACGAGGAAGAGGCCCCTGAGGCTACAGTGACCATAGTAACGTGTTTGCTCAAAGTTCAAATCAGCCATCATGGTTTTGGGCCTCATAAAGACATGTACAATTAGTGCAATATCTTAATATACCTATAACCCATTTGGCTGGCCAGCTAAAAAACTAAAGGCATTTTTCTCAGTGTTACCCTTTATGTAGTTACTGCAGTTAGACTTTGTAGGGCGGAGTACTCATGTTAACCACTAGTTGAAGACCCCCCCCCCCCTTTAATCCACCCCCCCCCCCCCAGCAGGTGTTAAACAAAATCTGGTGCTGATTTATGTTTATTTTGTGTTAATATATAAAGCAGTTAAAACAGACCTGTCAAATTCGACCGCGAACGGATTCATATCATTATAAGATACAATTTATTGTAGTTCATTAGTCTGGCCGGGTGATTACTGTTTTTTTGCTTCCCTCTGGAATATGTAGAGAGTGGGTCGTATGCCCACCTCC